>NC_142416.1:16197500-16508166 GCF_059516105.1 Syngnathus floridae | reverse complement strand
TAAAGAGACCACAAATGACAGTTATCAGATTTACCACGTGAACTATTCCCAGCCATCGGTGAACGTTTTTTGATATTTCAAAGTATACGCGATCATAATTTTTATTTACTAGTGTCTCTATATTCTGTAGTAAATTTAAAGAGGTACAGCAGATTAAAAAGCAAGTTCCCCTTTAAATATTTATCTTTACTCCTGTCTATGAATTGCAAATTATTCATTTGAGATAGAGGTCAGACGGGCAAACGTCTTTCCAGCCATTCAGTAAGTCACCACATCGTGTGTGTGTGTGTGTGTATACAGTGAGAGAGAAACAGTGTGACTGTCACGGTCTGTTTGTTTCTGTGCATGTTAAGTCCCAGTAGAGTCATCGCTTGACTCCGTAGACTGTAGGTGTATTAATCTAATAAGAGGAACAGAAGAAGAATGTAAGCCTGAAGATAATCAAAATGCATCATCTTCCATCTTGCCATTGCAAGTTTCCCTCTTGACAATAACTTCAGTTCCCTACTCACGTATGTGAGTGGTCTGCAGGGCGCTTGTTATCCTGACATCCCTTGGCAGGGGAGCCAGACAGCAGCAGCAAACTGGCAAGCGTGCATGGAGACAAAAGACACGTGAAGAGAGAATGAAGCGTTTGGAAGCTGCTGCAGTAAAACTAATAAGGAGGAAAGTGGGTGTCCGGAGAGGAGTGGCTAAAAGCCATCTTGTCAGAGGCAGACAGGTGGGCAAAGCAGCCAGACAAGCAGGTCATTACAGGCTGGCGTGGAGCTACGAGCTCAGCATCTCAACACGCTATTTAATAGCGGCTAGGCTGATTAATACCGCCCCCATCTGGGCCGGGACGGGTACTGCAGGAACTTCAATATACCGATTGGCTTCGTTCAATCAAATTGAATATATTTGGCTAGAGTTAACGGCTTCGTCTAACAACAAGGCTGTGGACAGAAAGAAATGGTTATGGACCCCAGAGTTACATCTCTAGGAACCCGGGAGAAAAAAGTAACACCAAAAATGACATCTGTAGAAAATCTGTGCCCTTGCAAACTCGATCCCACATCAAGTACTTGAGCGATCAGTGTTAGCACTTTACTGATGAAATTCTTTCGAGTATTGTCATTGCCCAAACTATTTTTTCATTTCAAGAGGTTTTATTCATATGCTTTGTTTGAGTGACAGGGAGCCTGAGAGCTAAAACAAATACAAAAGCAATTGGATTTCTTGACAACATAAAATTATTAAACTTGAGAAAGCTCAGACAACTGCCAATGTCAAATTAAAACTATCACTCAAAGGTTGGCGCGAGATGTGTTACGAGGTGCGGTTGAAAATATGGTAGCCATAGATTTGTTTTTCCAAGTTGGAACTGATTTTGAAACAAACTCTGCAAACATTCTTGGATCAATAGCAATGTTGTAATGCTGTCAGCTGAATGAGCAGATGGAGGTCACGCTGGCCCGTCTCAGATGTCACTATATAAGTCGCTTTAAGACGAGTCTACTTCACAGTTCATAAATGACTGGTCAAAGTAAGCCAACCAAAGACAAGAACGACAAAAGAATCTTCTCAAAATGTAGTTGAGCAACCCGTCAGGAACTTCACAGCGTTTTTACAAGACCACGTGCTAACAATTTGAACAGCAATCACATTACAGCAAAACTGTTCTGCATTAACACAGCACAAAGTGACACACACACACACGGACACACACAGTTTCATTACCAGCAGCAGTAACACTGTGCTCCGCTTTCACAATACTATGGTGAAAAAAGTCCTGACTCACCCACTTGGCTAAAAGAGCTGCCTTTCTTGTGTTCACCACATGTGGCAAGACCTTATTTCAGAACAATTCTCCCGAGAGGACTAAAATGATTACAGATAGAAGCAACAAAAAAATCAGGCGAAGGGTTTTGCGGCCAAGAGGGACTGTCGAGAGTATGCAAGGTTGATTTATTAGAGTGAGGAAACGTTGTGTATTGTCATGAGGGCTTGCACCATTTCTGGGTCCGGACTGCAACCCTTCAATGACCGACCATGACATTCTGGCTACCTCCCATCTGGGTCGGGTCACAATGGAAAAGGATCCTTCACAAGAATTAAAGGCACACCAGAAAGTTCACTTCCTCCGAGGATGGAGCAATCCATCAAATCCCTAACACTGATTCAATAAGGTCAAGGTCATATTGCGAAACTAAATCCTAAAGTTGCCGTACAACTTGCCGGATTGAGGCTTTCCATCTTTTACCAATCTACACAAGATGACTGGAGAATGCTGGCTTCTCATCTAAATGGTCAAATGTGAACCAGTTTTTCTACTGTTTGAGCCTGGTTGTGGTTAGCTAACTGCCGCCATCTTTGTTTACGTGCCAGCATACTGTACTGGACAGGATCAATGAGGAAGATGATGAGCAGACATACCAAGGGCAAGATGAGAAAGACTTGATTGGTTGTGAGTCACACACATGCACAGATACACACAACACAAAAGTGGTGCATGCTGTTTGTATGAGCAAAGAGGAATTCATCTTTTGCCGCTGCCAACTGATGGTGGCCAAATGTCATCTTGCAGCTGGATAGATGAGAGGATCTACGCTCAATTGGCAAAGCAACCAACATTTTCTTTCTTTAGCATGCATTAATTACCACATCGTGGTAGAAACTTGAAGACTCCCAATCAATTAAAACACGACTTGACAGCTCACACACAGGAACCAGATGACTGAATTAAATTTTGTGGCGCTCAAATGCTGCACTTTGCCTGTACGTACTGACATTATGAGCAAAACACACAGACAAGTGTTATTAAAAACGAAAGTGTGTATTGTTGACAGATGGATATGTCCATTGGGACTGCAGAAAAAACAAGAGAACTATTCGGATTACGGTGTTTACTTAAGGAAGCATCTATTTCTAAAAAGTCAATAAATGCAACACCCTAAATAATATACGACACAATATAATAAAAATGCACACATTTTGATTGACCATTTGTTGAAGGATTTTCATATTGTAAAAACACTGAATTGGCACGATAACAGTTGCCTTATCGGCATTCGGTGCTTGGTGGATAAAACTCCGGGGAGAAATGCAGTCAGCAAGCAAGGGGCCTTGGAAATGAACTCATTCAACTCCCGTTGCTGCTGAAAAATGACATAAAAGTGCAACAATTGCACCACCCAGTGGCCAGAAAGCGTTATTGCTTTAACAAGCCCAATTTGGTGATTAGAAAAACTGGTGAATAAAATCAAGCGAGGTTTAAGCTTCGGAACATTTGATTTATTTTAGTTATGCAAGTGTACAGCAAGTCAGAGTCAATAAATGACAATATACTAGTTGGATTTTACATGCAGCGTAAAACTGATTGTACACGGCACAGGATTGAAAACTCCAATTATTTATCTAATAAAACTCAATGATCAACTGCAATGATTAGTAATGGAAATTAAAAGCACTTAGACTAAAACGTTACTAAAACTGAATAAAAAAAGTCGTATTCATTTGGCAAAAACATGCAAAACGACAAACAATTGTAAAATCGGAATGTAACAATATGAAATAAAAGCTACAATATAATCTCATACTTTTAAAAACAAATTACAAGTAGGTTAATATTTTTCAACTTATATTTTCAATGAGGAAAACAAGCCTCAGAATTATTCAACCTTGATCTTCAAAACTGCCATTAAGGGCTAACAAGTTGGACTATAACAAATCATGACGGTCAGTAGAAAGCGGACCTACGCATCGGCAAACTGTCCAGGCTCAGGAGCGATTCTGGAGCGGAACAACCAGAGTGGGCCTGGGTGGTGGATGGCTGGATTGTAACTGGCTGTGTTTGGCATATCCTCCCATTGTTTCACTGTTAAATCCTGAAAAGCCATCACAAATGCATCTTCTGGACCTACAAAGAAGGAGCATAAGATGGTTGTCAGTTTTCACCCTCATAACAGCCGTGACTAAAATGACAATGACGCCAATATGCATTCCACGCCTGCATCGAGGGAGAATTAAGAGCCTTTGTGTCAACTCAGCAGTTAGAACATACAACTTCAAAACTGGAAGGCTCATCAATAATTCACTTCTACTTTGTCCATGTTAGCATAGTAGTGGAAGATATAAATAGGAGAATAAATAAATAAATAGGACATAAAAAGGAGAGGGAGGCATGCATTAAAAAGACAAAACATTTCTTACCATAAGGTTGAAGGGCAAGTGTCTTTTGCAAGTGAGCTTCACATTCTTTTTCCCAGTCTTCCTCCTTCTCCTCCGGCGGCGGCAATGTTAACTTCTTTCGATCCGCAAGTTTAGTGCCTCTATAAAAGGCCAACTGATTACTGAGATAAGGCTAGCTGATGACATCACAGACACAAAGGGATGCCAAACCAAAATGTTCTGTACAGCCAAACTAGTTAAAACACTGTTCGGAATAATGTTTCACTTGAGAGATATGAATTAAACAGGAAAAATCCACCTGTTTTTGTCCATATCAGGCGGCGGCCATTTTGCCACTTGTTCTCCACTGAAAATGACATCACAGTTATTGATTGTGACCTGAGACCTGGCAACTGTGATGTCAAGTTGGGCGTATAAAAATGCTCATTACTAAATGGTTCAAAATGTTCCAACTAAACCATGACATTTTATATATGTGTTTTTTATGTTGTAGTATTTTCTCAAACAGTGGGTAAATACTGAGAACACAATGCATTTACTTCAAGAGCGGAAACTCCATGATATAAAATGATTTTGCAAGGCTTTGCATCGGGCTGCCTCGGGTTAGTTTAGCTTTAAGTTGTAAAAGTAATGTTGGGTTATGCTAGTTAGTCTAACTGGTGCTGTTTTATGTTTGAAGTCAGTATAGAGTACAGTAAACAGAGGCACAGCAAACATATACAACCATATGTCTGTTACTTTGAGCAACTGATTATCCAACTTGCCTTATTAAAAACAAAATACTCTATTATTAATTCAAATAGAGTGGCCATAATGCCATACATGTGACAACTGACAAAGAAGCTTACCTTAAAATACATTGTGTGCCTTCAATGCAGACCTTCCTCCTTTTTTTACTCCTCCTAGAGCAGAAACATTTGAATATTTTAAAGAAATATAGAAACAGTGATAATTCAGCAGATACTGCAATTTCAATTCAAAACCAGATATTACACCACTGCAAAGATGTACAGGTAAAGTATAATACCAAATGTTGAATCTTATTACCCATTTGAGATTGCATTTTATTTAACTTGTTTGACAGAACATTCAGCCCTACCTCTTGTTTTTCACCTTTGCTGTCACAGGTGGGCCAGGTTTTGTTGCTGCTTGCTCAGAGGTGGCCAACACATGGGGCTCACCGGTGGTCCCGTTTACCACATTGCCTCCTGCAGCTAAAAATGTTTCTTTCCTTTTCGCCCTTGCAGGAGCTCCATTGCTTGCCTTCTCCTTCTCATGGTTCAAGTACCCATTAACCACGTGTTGTGGCTTGGTAACATTTGACTGGTCTGTTTTTGTGCTTAGACTGGTTCTAGTAGGAGCAGATGGGCAACTGAAGGACAAAGTCCGTTCTTTAAATAAAGACGAAATATTTGCTCCATTGGTGCTACAGTTGTTCTTGCGAGATTCTTTCCGCCCATAGCCAAAATCTGTAGAATATCCGGACATCATGAAACCTGCGTGATAGTCGAAAAAAAAAAACATTTTAACAAGTACCACGGTTAACACCAAACTTTATGAACCTAATTTCAAATTTAATAGCGTTTGGTGAACCTTTGTGCACATTTTCTTTAATCTAATAGCTGTCTGGCTAAAGGCTAAGCTAATTGTAGCCGATTGATTGACATACATACATACATTTGCGATTAATCTGAAAAAATACCTCAGCGTGACCCATTAGGGGGTTATATAGTTAATGTCAATGTTATTTTGACGTTACATTAATATATTTCTTATTATATTGTGCCTCACCTGTGCTGTAGGCTGAGAAGTACACCTTTGCTCATAGATCGATTGTTAATCGATCAGTCACCACCTGGAAGGGGAAGTTGGACACTCGCTGGCGCCAAATCTCTCTGAACGCCATGTTTGTAGTTTCAGAGCGTCAGACTACAACCGTGCTTGCTCTTTTCATAGGACAAGTGTATTTTCTTACATTATACAATAATTGGATTTTTCTGAAACTATATGAAAATAAATAGTTTTTTATTTCAGTTGTTCGTTTGAATAACCATTAAAATACACAATGTACAGCTTTGTGTACACCTGTGCAAAGTAGTTAAAACCATTAAATCCAAGAGCTGTAACCTATCAACAACCTTGTTTTAAAATATAACTGTCCAGTGAAATCTTTATCGCGAGTTGTAGTTAAAAGTATTATTATATACATATATACGTAAAACAGAAGAAAAAATAGAAACGATTATAATGTGGTATATTTTAATAGCTCCATCTGCTCCTTTAATTTCAATTCTAGAATGGTACAAACAGCCAAAGTGAAACCAAGACACACAAAAAATATAGGTACCTGTGGATAAGTTAAAAATGCTGACAACACGCATCACTGACCTCAGATTAGGAAGACAGTTTACTAACCATAAATCAAATTTAAACTAATATGGGCTTTTTCTGCGAGCAATGATGTAGACATACAACAAATCCTTCTTTTGCATCGTTATAAAATTTTTAGACTGACAAAAAATCTAAACCTTCGCTAAGGTACCACACAATGCATTGCGCTATGCACCTACTTGAGCCATTGCGTCTTTCCTGATAATATCTGTAGAAAATAGATTCCTGAAAAAAACTAGCCAGTGGCATGTTTACAAATGTTCACTATATAATTCTAACATTTACAAGTTGGGAGAATGGTTAAGACAGAACGTAGCCTTCTTAAAATGGTCCTCCCAAGGCACAGATTGAATGTATAAACCATGCAGAGGGAAAACAGAGCATTTTTTTTGTGCAAGGAAGCAAAACTCAAGTTTCAGTTATTTACATAGTACAGCGTATTGTTGTCCCTTCTTACACATCAACATATTTACACTATAATAAAGTTTCACACAACTATTTGGGTTGTGTAGTCATATTTTCTTTAGTACCACTTTGCATTACCAACACAGAAGTAGCAACATTCATTTTACCTTGTCACATTTTGTTGAGCTTATTATTGCCAACAGCGACGTACCTTTCATGCATTGGGGAGACGCTAGCTAATAGCACTGATCTAAATTCCATTTTAAAGACACTCCTCGGGCGGATGAGCTTTCATCTCCCTAAAGTGACGACAAGTGATTAAAAAGTGCGACACGGCAAATGTCACTGCCATATTTCTGGAAGACGTTCTTAAGAGGAAACCAGTATTACCTTCATTTGACTTCACCAAAAACCCTCATCTGTTGAGGTACATGACCCATTTTACTCAAAAGTCCTCCCTGACCACATTTCACAACCTTCTATGAAGACATGCCAGAATCAAACACAACATCAATCTCTGGTCTAATTTCTCACAGTGCTAATCTACTGGCCGGCACGGATCGAACTGTCCCTTTCCAAATATGAAAACAGACGACGGCTACATGCTGTTCCAGTTTTCATACCAGTGTGCACATAGTCCTGTATACAGTAGCTTTAGTCCAGTCCCAAAACACAGACGCAGTACAAAAAGATAACGCTCAAAAATCTCAGCAGCATAACCGTCAAGTCACTCCCTTTAAATGCCTGTTTTTCAATCCATAAACAGCAGAGGGCGACATTCCGGTTGTTTATGTTCCATAAGAGGAATGTTCTGTACAGTCTCTTCACACACAGAGTGACTGCTAGTTCTTTATCTCCAGGATGGACGGGTTGTGATCAAGTATGGCCAGAATGATTTTGTCCATGTACTGCCGCAGCCGCATGTTGATTTCCTCCTGCTCCTTCAGGGCTTCCATTAACTGGGGAAATATAAGTAGCACAGGGCATACGTTTAAAAAGAACTCCTTGACAAGTCAATGCCGTAATTACTGGTAATTTAAATTCAGGTTTAGGCGTGACGAGTCAGGGGTGAGCTACAAATAGACCGAGTCATGATCTCTATATTGCGTAATAGCTGCACTCAGATGAGGCAAGCAGTCCTGTGCTGACTCATCTAATGCTGCTCTGCACTGCACAATAATAGATTGGCTCGACCCGCCTCAGTTTTTGGGGCAGTCCGTTTTCCAAAATGGTACAAACGCACGACACTGAATGTGGAATGAGTCACTCTACTGTAAAAAAGAACAACAATGAAGACCCTCAAATGTTTGCAAATGCTTTACACTGGTTCCGAACGTTACCTGGTCTCTGGAGGCGTTATCTATCTCAGCAGCCAGAGACTGGGCTTTGGTCTGCGTGGCGAACAAATTCTTGGCTTCGTAAAGGCTCAGGCTGAGAATCTGACCATTCAGCTCGTCGTTCTGCTCCTTCAGTCTCTGGTTCTCCTGGGAAGCGGATAAATAGAGAAAAGTAAGTGGTAAGTATTTGGGTCAGAGCGATGGAGTTGAAGCGTAAAGCAAGGTGATGAGTGTTACCCTGCATTACCTGGCGTGTTATAAAAGCGCCATGCTGACCTTGAGAGGACCATTGATCAGTAAGTGAGCATACTCCCCCCCCCCCCCCATGTATTCTTGACTTAATCATTAGTAAGGGGACTGCAGCTCTGAGCCCGGCCGGGTCAGCTGGGTCAGGTTCACGCTACTCCACTGAGATTAGTGGTTAATGTCAAACGGAGGGGTCAAGAAGCAATTTTACCATCGAACCGAGACGGAGCGGTACCCCCGACAACCTCAGCTGCTGGAATTCAGGGGGAAGAAATTCCTGGGACATAAATCGCTACACACAGACACAAAGTATAGACATTGACTTTACTGCCGAGCATGGGATAGTGACCTATTCCTTCCTATGGAACACTTCAGTGGGAGGTTTTTCTTTTTCCGGATCGCCCTTGTTTGTCTAAAATGTAAATAAGGAGTAATTGAGTCGGCCAAAATACGAAAATAGAAAATGCGTGTGGCAGAGGAAAAGAATTAAAAAAGTCACCAGTGTAACAACTGTACAAAGATAATCATCCTGGAGACATGTAAAAACACAGACAGACGTTCTGTCATTGTTTACCTAACAGCAGGTTTGTACACTCACAACAAATTAGTGTCAAAGAATACCTGCTTGAGTCTCTTGACTTCATACTCCAGTTCCACCTCCCTGGTCCGACTGTTGTACTCAGACAGACTAGAAGTTGAGCTACGCCCTCGTCCAGGCTTCTCCACCTCCAGTTTGAAGAGCTGCAAGTGCTCCAGCTCTCGCCGCAAGTCTTCGATTAGCTGCACAAAAGGCGTGGCTATATGGTAAGTCACGCTCGATGATGTGAGTAGCACTGTAGATGATTGATTTGCACCTCCTGCATGGCTTCTTTCTCTTGCTGGAATTGTTGCCTGCTCTGCCGCAGTTTGTCCATCATCTTCTTGTACAGGTCCATCTCATCCTTCAGCCGCAAACTGGTGTCCTCCAGTTTATCTGTCATCCTTTGCTTCTCCTGAAATGCAATTTCAATCGTTTATGTATTTTTGCAGGTATTGAAAAAAAAATAGAACTGAGCTGATGTGAGAAAAAAAATATTCCCATGTACCTCGTCCAATTTCTCCGTCTGTGTCTTGAGTCTGCACATGCCGACATGCATTTCATTTTTCTCATCCTCCAGCTGCTTCACGCTAAAAGTAGAAAAACACACACAATCGTCAATCCAGGAAAGTATATAAAATAAAATGATTAAAAATAGCTTGTGTAAATTTCTCACCGGCTGTTCAGCAGCTCAATCTGCGTGGTTTTGTCTTTCTCCATCTTGTTGAAGGCCTCTCTGTGTCGTTTCAACTCCCCTTGTAGATTTTGGTTCTCACGAGTCTCCTGGTCTTTTAGCTGCTCCTCCAGCTCATTAACTCTTTGATTTTTGAAACAAAACAAAACAAAAAAAACCCAATATTATTCCTTCATTCTGTCAAAAGCTTTGAGAACTTGCGGGCACATGTTTTTGCGCGTTACCTGTGAACTAAATGAGTGTTATCCTGCTTCAATTTGGACTTGAGATCACCATTCAACAAAATTTCATTTTCCAGTTCTGCAACTTTCTTCTCCAAAGAGTTCACCTGGCAAAAGACAGAGATCTTGATAAATGCAATGAGAAAAAAATAAATAAATAAAAAAAAAAAGACCATACCTTCTCATTGATGTCGACGTCACAAGAGTCGATGCTATCTCGGAAAAGGTCCTCGGTGCTGCCGTTGCTGCTACTCAAGTTGCTGTTGTGGAGCAGCTGCCTGCTCAAACACACAGTAGATCTCTTTAATGTGTTTGCATGGCTGAGACACGAGAAAGTCCAAGGCATGACAAATATCTCTCCGAGGAAAGCAGAATGACAGAGAGCTGCACCCGAGAGCCAATGTCAACAAGAGAAAGTGGTGCAAACAGAATTAAAATAGCACAGGTTGCTTTAGCGTCACAGTTTTATGTCCGGATTGACATTTCAATTGCGTTATTCGTGCCTTTAAAAGAGCAACGGCGGCCACTCATTCTCGGGGAAACAAAAGAGGAAACTAAAAAGAGGAACGGATAACGAGGGTAATAAAAATGGAAAAGGGAACCAAAAGAGACAAAGAGAGGACAGTGCGGGCGTCAAGTGCTATATTGAATACATAGATCAGCTCTGACAGGCCATTTTCACTCTGTCACTATAACTCAATTGGTGCGGTTGGAAGAAGGCATACAAAACATCTCAGACCAACAGACAGTCTGGAGCAACGATTTTACGGCACGTTCTGTTAGCCATGTCAATGCTTTTCTTGGAATGAGCGGTTTACTAATTAACGCACTGTTTAAGTACAAGACTGCACGTGGTGGACGAGAGATAGGAGAGTAGTAAATACTTCAATGTGGTGAAGTTAACCAAACATTTTTCTGCCTTTACTATTTGTTGGGGTAAAGAATCTGTACCATCGGTCCCCTCAAAAAGCCTCCAAAGAAATATGAGTCCCCATAAAGACAGAAAGATGTAAACGGTTTCTTACCTCCCAAATGCTGTGCTGGAGATTTTCCTGCTGGGGCTGCACCAAAACAAAAAAAAAAAAAAAAAAAAAGTGAGAGAGAGTTTTACTGTGAATTGCCATGGAGATGTCTATCAGTTGAACGAGGCAGTAGAAAAACAAAACAGCAGCTGGCTCTTTAAATGGGCTGCGATAAGAGCGACACAAAAGACCAAATGTAATATAACCTTTATTTGTTCATGAGGTGGATATAACCCAGAAAAATGAATGTTTACCTCATTTGAGTCTTTTCAAACTTAAACATCAAACGTTAAAAAATATGCCAGCTTACTTTAAAGCCCAATGATTCCAATTGACCTCCATCATTGTACACATGTTAAACATGACAGAGTGACCTTCTACCTGTTGGCCTTGAGATTCTTGAGACGTGCTTCCAGGTCATTGAGCAGGTTGACTTTTTTGCTGCAATGAGTACAGTAGATGTCCACCATCTCACTCTGGAATTGTTGACGCAGCTTGCGAGGCGTCTGGCCCGCACTGTTGACACACACACACACACACACACACACACGAGTGAATTTCACGATGGAGGCTTGCTGATCTCGCACAGGACTGTCATGTAACCTTTACGCGAAAATGACATGTCAACGCGGACTTATCAATGTTCCTTTATACTTCCGAGTAACGTTACGAGAATAAAGCTCTGCGAAGCCACTTAAGGTTCTAATTGTTTTTATGCCATACCTTGCTTATAATTACTCTTCCTTGACATTAGGGTGTATCTCTGAAAACGGTTCAAAATATGACAGGCGTATTGTCTACGCTGCGGTCTAAAGTCTTCATGCCAAGACGCAATCATAAAATGAAGACCTAATGGATTGCGGGAAAACAAAGGCTGCTACAATGTAAAACCACTTACATTCAATGGAGAGTACTTTTCACTTTTAATTTATAGCTTAAACTCACACTGGTTGTAAACGCTTAATTGTTTGGGTCAAAGTGCGCCGCAAATGTATTTACAGAGCAGTTGGTTTGCTTAGCTGACAATAGAGGGAGGAGTCTATTAAAAGGAGAGGCCTTTCTTTGTCAGTAGTATCACAGATTAGGTCAGGTGAAACTGGAGTTTGAAAACCAAAACAAGGAAAAAGACTTTAAAACACTCGGAAGACTACTTAATGTAGCTCCCGGGCGGATCTTAAACATGGACGTCACGACATCAATAGCACGTCAATGTGAACTAGAATGATAATTGTCCCCCCGAAAAAAAAGATGCAGTTGTCACAGGAGGTCATGATTAAAATCGTGCAGGGAACCTGTTTAAAATAGGCGTTAGCGACATAGTTTCCCTGTACTCAAAAGTTAATGTAGGTACGTGGAAAACTATGTACATGAAAGGAAGTCATTAGTACAGCGACTACATTTTTTTTCTCCCCAATTAGTGAAAGCGTGATCTTCATTCAAGGTAGCCATTTAGCTTACGGGGTAGGCGCAACCTGCTACAAAATGTGGCAGTTTTTAATCAACAGGGCTTAATCCATTTGATTAAATTGCATCACTTTTGTTCACTTTTGTTTTCAATTGTCCAGCCTTGCACGTTTAACCCACTTTTAAGTGCTTTCCACAATATTGCATTCCATAGCCTCTCCCAATGTGTAATCCAAGACTTCTCCTAAATCTGAACCTCATTTAGAATATAAAGCTCTCCAAGCCAGTTCACTTTATAACTTTGGTCTGCTTGGTATGCGTGGAAAAATCTCAGAGTGGCTTTCTCGGCTTTAGTCTTAATCGCATTAAACAAAAGCCTCTGGTGAATATTAATGCCGTCCTGAGGGCGAAAGACACGACAGCTGCTTTTACAGTTATAAAGATAAGGTTGGCAATACTGTCCGCCTCGTTCAGACTCTGAGAAATGCTCCGATACTACACACCGATACCATCTTTATTATTTGCGTATCAAGGCAACATTTTTGATACTACGAGTCTCTAAAATATTGTTTAGCATCCTGTCTACGAGTCTTTCTCACCTTGATGACACGGACGAGCCGAGATCAGAGTACCCGTTGACGCGGGTGTCGTCGTCCGGACAGGGACTGCTGGCAGCGTAGTCAGGCTCCTCTCCTTCGCCGTAGTCCTCAAACTGCTCCTCGTTCGAGGAAGCCGAGGAGCGCGTGGACAGGTCGGAAATCACGGAGTTGCTCGTGCCGCTTGTCCTGATGGCAACACAATGAAAGAATGTCGCTGAAATAAAACATCTTTCTTCACGCAAAAATGAGACGCGGCTTACTTCTCAGCAGAGAAGAAGAGATCGCCCAAGATGTCTTCTTTATTGCCGAGTCGGTCGGGCCCCTCCGAGGTGTCAGAGCCTTGGGTGCTTTCCACTGCACTGTCTCTGTCGGAATCTCGCTCCTTGCCCTCGTCATCTTCTGCATCTCCGGAGAACAGCGGGCTGCTTGGCAAGGCGTCGGGATAAGCCCGCGTACACATGATGACCGGAAAGTGCTGCTCGTCTTCGCTGGACTGAGAGGAACATGATAGGAAAGGGTGAGAACATTTCATAAGATGACTTGAACCATCAAGTTAGAATACAGCCCATTCTTGGCGAATGAGTATTATTGTTTTGGGTGGGCCATTTTAATAAATCACATTGTAGGAAGGATTAGCTGTTCATTTGGTAAATTCTACTGGAATGTGCTCGAGGCCACCATGGGGTCTGGAGACAAGGAAAGGTGAAAAAGTTCACAGGTCATAGGCCACAGGTCCTGCCACGTTCCATTCAAATGTTTCAATCTTGTGTGATACAACAAGTCTTAAGCTGAGCTGAAAGAAAAAACCCACAGAGATTTTTTTTTTTTTGAAAAGGTTAGGGAAGGTGAGCCTTTTTCATTCCTGTTCTGCAATAATCGGTCGCATTTCGCTAGCATTTCCCCTGGCAGGTTTTCTGACAGTTCCTGTTTCACACGAGCGCTGCCAATACTGTTTACAACACAACATGTGACGCAGCGGGTGTGTCGCCATCAAACAAAGTGAACACGGTGTACACTTAGTCCAAATATTACAAGTGTGGTTTGCTTTCGATAAGTATCCAACCAGCCGGTCCAATAGTTTAGTCACGGCCATGAGATGTTAAACAATGTTACTAGTTTTATTTTGATAGCTTTCTACGAACGCCTTAAATTCATGATGCATTATTGTGTAAACTAAGAACTGTCATATCATTTGTGACGTTTGACAAGAAAGTGAAACATGTAGACTGCTACATTAGCCCAATATTTGAGCATTCACAAAGGTTTGAAATTTCTTTTGAAATGTGACATGTCATTACAGTTGGGACATCCCAATTTCAGTGTAATTAAAAAGAAAGTGTTTATGCAAAAGTTGTTGTCGCTTGATACTTGTTCCATCGAAATTTGCCAACACTGGTGCGTTTCCAACTCGACAGTGTCGAATAAAATAAAATAGGCCTGAATGAACTCCCGTACAAATTAAATTGATCGGCTGGATGCAAAAGGCTTTGAATCAGTGTGAGTCAGCACAGCAAAACGGAATAATGAATGAGCTGCCTGAACAATGCAGTGAGATAGAGGATGGACAGATGGATGGGTGGTGGAGAGGGAAACAAAGATGATAACAAGGAGAGAATATGCAGCAGAATTTTAATGTGCACCGGCTTTTTCTACATTTGTAACTCTCTTCCCCTGCATTCGTTCTTTTTTGCCGCCGGGCGACCTAAATGTTGGCGACACCAAAATATTCACAAGTGCATTTAATGCCTCGCCTCTGATGTTCTGGCCGAGCTGTCGCCACTGGGTACTTCTGTCATCTCCAATCCATTCAAAGTGTCCGAGGGGAGGCAACAACATTTTGAAAGTGGACTTGCCCTTCTTTAGGGATTTGCAAACAGACAAACTATCCGTCACGTTTTTCTATTAATTTCTGAAAGAAGTGTTTCTACATTTTTAATGTCCCCACCTCATTTGAATAATTTTTAGAATAGAATAGATCTTTATTGTCATTGAAGATTTCTCAGCAAAATGAAAATATATTAATACCAAAACCACAGTTGATAGTAAACAGAAACGCAATTAAAGTTCATATCCTCATTATAAGCACTTCCCGAAAATAACTGATAGCATCAATGGCGAGTGACACTCAAATCACATTACTGTGATGAATGTGGAATCATTTTATTTAATCATTGCCCGTGTTGTCTTCCGCCATAAAACTCAAAAAAGTCGCCGACCGTGTGTGAGACACAAAATACAGTAAAGGGCAAAGTCCATGCTCCTGCCAAATTCCAGGAGAACATTATGGTTGATTGTTAAACACAGCATGCGAAGTTGGAGATCAACGACTGACCCCCCCCCTCCAAAAAAAATTACTTTGTCTACTACTTTGTACAATTAAATATTTTACTCGTTCCACGCAGAGGAAGTCATGACTCATATTTTCTCATCAGTTTGTTCAAACTGACAGAACTCAATATGGTAAACCTAGTGACTCATAATTCTTAGAATTTAAATGACCTTCTTTTCCTCCTTCAACTGTAAATATTTACTTTCCAATCTGGTGAGTAATATAGCCACGTGGAAATATTTTGACATATGGCGAATGTCAGAAGTAGTCTAGGACAGATGTCACACAAGAGATATTTTCAAATCGGAAAATTTGTGAGAACCCAGTCTGGGTTTGAAAAAGAACGTTTGTGACCTCAGTCCCGGAACCTTTCTGACACACCTCAGCTGCATGCAGGTATACAAAGAGCTTTGTTGTGTCCGCACAGTTGTCAGACACACACAGGCATTTGCTTGTGTCCAACAGACACACACAAGGTAGTGTGTCTTGGATTACCAGGAATGTTGGATACAGCAAAATGGAGGGAGGACACAGATTTTTTTCTGCAGGATTGGCGTAGCAGCGCCTAAACTCACAAAGCAAGATATTTCCGCGTATGTTGGCAGGAAGCCACTGTTTGATGACAACAGGAAAATTTGATGAATGGTAACGTCGATGCCAGCGTCTGGTGTGACATGGCAGATACTTGCGGTACAATGACAATTGCTTTCTACACAACAGGGTGTGTGTCTCGGGTGTCAACACTTGTCATCCCATTCATGCCTTTCCGCTATTCTTGGTCAAACTGCCACCATTGCACCTTTGTTAGGAAGCTGGGAAAGGTGCAGGTTTAATTCGACCCCGAGCAACCTTTTGTGTTCAGCGGATGACGCACCAAACGATTTATTGAAAGGCCCGGCGATTATTAGTGGGATGGCCACTATTTGACACAAACCGAGCGCAACCGAGGGCGAGGGTGCGGAGCGGCCGTTAAACAAGGAAAACCTGATCCTGATCCATAGACCGAAAGTGAGAACTCGTCCTGACAACTTTGTGACTGATCAAAAGGAAGTTCGAAGTCACATTTTGGAATTCAAATTATAAAGATACATTCCAAGCCTTCCTTCAACTTTTGGTAAATGTTTCAACATGCAACTGATTTTCAAACACGACTTTGGTCAATCTGACCAAACCTTCTGGGTTGCTGTCATATACAAAACAAGGACCCACGATTCAAGGACGGTTCGATTTGTCTAACGATTCGTTATGATGCGGCTCAGTTCTCTCGGGTGAGTAAATGACTGCTTTGCTCTTTCTTAACGAAGTGACGTTAAAGTGTGACTCAACAAAGCATACGGGATTGGTGTGCGTGTGTTAAGTCCATTTGTTCCCAGGGTGACGCCGACCTGTTGAACTCTTTATTGTTTACAGACTCACAACATGGACGATTGAAATCAACGCGGACAAGGCACAATGAAATTTCACACTAAACAGACAAGTTTGGTGTTGGCCTGGAAATAGCACAAAGATGGTTTTTTTTGGTGGTGAGGGGCTGTTTTCACATCAACCTTACAACTAACATTTTTTTCTGGCATCACCCAACGGTGAGGAATCCAAAGTTCAGCTCGAGATGATGACGGATTCTAAAAGCGATGACCAAATTAAACATTCAAATACAAAAGAGCAAACAGATGCCACTCAGCTCTACATCCAGGAAAGTTTGAAAGAGATAGCGGCCCAAATAGCTGAGGTTCTATCATCGTATCAATTGTTCAAGGCTGCCGTCTTGATAACCGAAGCATTTGGCGTCCTCGTTGAGAGGTCACAGTGACAAGAAGCGAAGGGGAAACCGATCTTTTTCTTCTTCATTATACATTTTATGGCTGCTGTCCGAAGCGATTTATAATCCGGAAAATACGGTACACATTCTTCTTGGAATAAATGATATGCACAGAACAATACTTGACTTTTTGGAGATATGATGACTGAATGTTTTTGTATTGAAGTCTCATTTGTTTCGTGTGAAGAATATTCTTCTCTCACAGTTTTATTTCGCCAGGTGACATAAAAGGAGATTGTGAGAAAGGAAGGACCGTTTTAACTCCAGATTAGCCCCATTCATCCACTACAGCTCAGTAGAGTGAGGTAATCTAGTTATTCAATTGCGTGTACGGTCGGGTCATTTGTGGCTTGAATATCTTGTTTCGGGGGACTATCAAAATACAATATTGAGGGTAGTAATCTCATTTGACAGGGGAATACACCCAAACAAGATGACTGGAAGAGAAGAACAAAAAGAACTAACAAGAGTATTTTGTATGACGCGGCGTAAATCTCATTATGTAACAGCCAGTCCGGCACCTTGAGTATTCCACACGTCACATGTTGCTATTGACAATCACACGGCAACTAACTTATGTCACTATTCTACTTATGGACTAATTTGTGATTATCACTTGCACAGCCATGTGAGAAGTCCAACATTTACGTGATCTGGTACGGTCTACGGGATTTCATGGGATGTAGTGATAAAAATAAATGAATAAATAATGGACCATTAACCTTTTCCTTTTAGTTGTTTGTTATGTCAGACAGTCTTTAGACCCATAAAGATTACCAGGGATGTCTGATATAACGGGAGTAATAAAATTAAGCATAGAACATCAATTAAAATGATACGGGCAACGTTTGAGTGATGAAATAGTCCGGAAAAGATGTGTTTCGAGCCTGGAGGACAAACACAAATGAAAGTTGAGGTCAGATAATCCTAGTATCAGATATTAAGGATGGGCCGCTAAATGAATGACAAATACGTCCCTCATTTGGCTCATAAATGTGATAATGCAACTCCCACCTCAACCGTTACTGATACACCATGAGTATTTGTTCAGTGAAATGTGTTTGGCATTTGGGGCTACAATCCTACGGCCCAGAAAAATGCTTTTACGTGGTCTGTATGAGGCCCACGGGCCATAGGTTTCCCACCTGTACGCGTTTTCAAGTACGACTTTTGTTTGGTTAGTTTTGATCTGTTACTATCTTGATTTCTTTTTTACTTTCGTCCGGGGAAAAGACAACAAAGTGCAGCGTGATGTTTTGGACAC
The DNA here is from genome assembly GCF_059516105.1 of Syngnathus floridae. Lineage (NCBI taxonomy): Eukaryota > Metazoa > Chordata > Actinopteri > Syngnathiformes > Syngnathidae > Syngnathus > Syngnathus floridae. Next base: position 16,489,688 of record NC_142416.1, on the reverse strand, counting down.
CATTTACAGAGAGAACCGTTAAAATACTAATAATGCGACGAATTCAAGTAAAACGAGAGCAACCCGCTGAGAATTTGACAAACCACTCTAATACAACAATAATAGAAAGAAAGAAGAACCCATTCTTTGGAAGAAAAGAAAATGGCCTCACCTCGCTTCCACCACCATCCACGGCCCCCCTTCTGGTGCCAGACAGACCTTCATCCGCCGAAGTCATCCACTCGCTGCGGGTGTCAAGTGTGGGTACGTCGCTCCTCCGTCTCCGTTCAGCGGCTGTCACAAGAACAGGTGCTTCCGTCGTCTACTCGCCTCAGAACCTTCGCCAAAAGTCCAAAGGCCGCGTCGCTGCAAGTTGAAGTATTCCGGTCGGGGCTAAATTAAACTCCCTCTTCTTTAATCGCACACACAAGGGCCGAGAAAGAAGCTCACGCGGCGGCGGTGGTGTCCCCTGAGTGAGTCGCTTACACGGGTTATTTGGTTCTATACACGGCCCCTCCCTCCTCTCCTCCTCTGTGTGGGAAGTTGAGCGAGAGCAGCGGTCGTGTTTCGTTGCTAGGTAACTGTCTATGTAGGCGGGGCTTATAGGTCCCGCCTACTCGGGCCAGGTTTGCATATAAAACCCCGCCCCCCTTGGCCTGTGTGGCCGGTGAGAGAGAAGCGATTGTTCAAGGGAGCACAGGGAGTCTGCTGTGATGCAGAATTTTGAACAAAAGTTGGATCACAGTGAGAAAGAAGTCAGTGGGGATCCCGAGACAATTTATATTATGCTTCAGGAATTCCATTAGTCGTTTATAAAGAGTTTGCAGGCAAAAACAGTCGGAATGAATCACAATCCGAAATTTTCCTTGATGAATCTTCCGCACATTTTTTGCATGTTATATTTGAATAAGTATGCTACTAATAGTGGCTTTTACATCATGTCTTCAAGACTTTCAAAAATCTCCAGGCCACTTTCGCCATTGTTTACATACACGAATGACTTGCTGGTCTGAAATGGCCACGTTTCAAAAGTTTAGGTCTGTCTGGAAAATGTTGAGTCGTTCAAATCAAAACTTAATTCAATATGACAACTGATTTTGAACAAGTGCTTTCATTTGAGTTTGGCTGCGATACATCTGCTCATGCAGCATCTGAGTTGACCTGATTTCGGCGGCGCCGCATAACAACACAACAGGCAGAAGAATTGGTCTCATTCCTGCAACCAGGTCAGTGATGATAACAATTACAAACCAGCGGTGAGTCGTTGTTCGTTTATGTGCTGTTTAATGGATGTACTATGGATTAATGGCTGACCTGCTCCTTTGCCTTTGCAACGCATTTGCAATTCTAATCGTGTCCGTGTGACACACGCAGTGACTCTGTTGAAGGTGGCTCAAGCTACAATCCAAAGAAGTCAGCTATTCCTACTTGTAGATCAATTAAGACTGAGATCAAGAGAGTGAACCAAGTTCAGCTGAGACAGCACGAAGGGGATTCTCCAGCCACCGCTGCTGCGGCAAGATGAATGACGTAGCAACCCGAGAGGGTGGGGGAGATGGAACCAAAAGGGATGCACTTTAAACAGCAGTGAATTTGTAGGCCACTTATTTGGGCCAACATTCTGGTGCAGACGTACGTGTAGCACAAGCCATTACGACTACGACTTGCGAGGATCTTGATGTTGCTGGATATTGTGAATTAAAAAACACTTTTCTTCCTGTGATGTGGTCACTCTAGGTGGGACGTGAGCCCAATTCAAACAATGCATGCCTTAGGAGGGGATTTGGGAGGGGTTGACACACTATTGTGAAAGTTGAGGTATCTTGCACGAGTGACTTGGTTTCGTAAGATTCCTGCAAAGCAGCATGGTTCAATTTAGCACCAGATGCCCATTTTTGGCCCATGACTGTCTATGCCTGCCTTTTATGTCATATTGTAACAACTGCATAATAGATGTTCACTACTGTGCTCACTTGCAACAAACTTGAACCTTTTATTAGTGGAAAAATAAGATAACATTTTTATAAGGGAATTATTGTATGTTCTTGCACGGCTGGGTGGGGGTGTTGTGGGCGGTCTAAGGGTGAATGGTTGATGTTTGCGTTCATTAGCAGTCCTTCCGTATAGCTCAATAGTTACAGGACAATTGTGCCAGCTCGGCGGCGTTGTCCTTGATTGTCATTGGTGGGGCTCCGCAGGGCCTTGCCTACAGTTCAGCCTGTGTGTGTGTGTGTGTGTGTGTGTGTGTGTGTGTGTATGTATAAGTGTGACTCACCCATTAATCCACTAAATGTACATTAACTTTGATCAAATTGTCTCTTCTGTTCTTTCCCTTTATCCAATGTTTATCTTTTTAAACTTTGGTCTCTTTTCAAACGCGTCGCATTCCATCAGGCAGCCTTATCGCGTTCACTCACATTATTGAGAAAAGCTAGACCCAAAGTGGCAGGCAGCAAGAAACATTTCAGGGATATATATTGGAATTGCATTGGAACACTTTACAATTCAGACAGCTGTACGACAGACGAGTGTTCTCCTGAATTAAATTCCAAAGCGACATTGCTACGAAAGGCCCACCGTTAGCGGATTTGACAGAAGGCCGCAGTGCCAACGCTGCCGCGTGACGACAAGAAAACGAAGCAATCGAAAAGACAGATCATCATGTGCTATCACATCCCATCGCTCCAGATGCTTCACAGCCTGACACGGCATCACGGAACATTTCCACTCATGTCGATGGTGCTATCGGTCAAACGGCGGCTAGTCGTTGCATTGGAAAGCTTCTCATGAGGCTTTTCTGTAAGCCTAATTTGCAAAATCCGTTTTTGGGGGGGGAAATGAATGCGTCGAATCTTTTGAATGAATCACCTCAAATAACTGACTGGTGGGGGTGGGGGGTGGCCAAGCCCTCCCCTCCCAACCTCCCCTCCCTCCCTGACTCCCCACGCAGTTCGTTTCCCCTCCCAATTGTTTGGGTGGGGGTGGGTGGGTTGGGTTGGGGGGGGGGGGGGGGGGGGGGCGATTGCTGGGGTCAAATCCAATTCCCTTCCCATCTGATTTGGACACACACGGCAAGTTCTCCCTGAAAAAAAGGTTTATTTTCAAAGCTGTGGCCTTAAATGAAGTGAAATGATAATTTACAGTTGTTGTTTCGTGTTCCTTGTTGCAATTCAAGAGACAAAGCAGCTAGTGACGGTGTTGCATTTCAACCACAGTGAATATTTCAAGAGCACTGAAAGTTATACCAGTCGGTAGTAAAGTAAAAAAAAAGCCCCTTTGGCTCACTAAACCTCTCTCGCTCCAACATTTGACACCCAAATGACGCAAAGTTTTATGGCAACTAAAGAGATTTTGTCGTCTATATTGGATTACTCCATAGACCCAATATAGACGTCAAAATTAAGTATGCGCATAGACGAGAGGTCTAATAGACATCTATGATGGCTCAGTGGGTAAAATAATCCATATTTGTTACGGGGTCGACTTGATAGTCACAGAGGATGAAAATACTCGAGAGTAAAATATTTGAGTCAGGATACCTTCAGTTCTGTCTGCTTTTATCATTGATTGAACATAGCAATAAAATTCAGACTTTGCAGAAACTCATTTCATCATACTACGCTACGCCGTGTGCATGAGGCCGTAAATAATTAACAACTAATAAACAAGCGTATTTCCATTTATTTATTCCAAATTATTGATTTAATTTCGTGATTGATGCAGAAATTGAAAACGCGACCCTCGTGAGCGATTCAGAAATCGGATGGATGGATGGATGGATGGATGGATGGATGGATGGATGGATGGATGGATGGATGGATGGATGGATGGATGGATGGATGGATGGATGGATGGATGGATGGATGGATGGATGGAAGGATGGATTGATGGATGGACGGACGGACGGATGGATGAATGGATGGATGAATTTAAACCGATATATGTACTATTTAAAAGTTAATAGAGCCGCGCCCACGGACAAATCAAGATTGCTTTTCGAACAAAGCAAAACGTAAATGGATCGTCTCACACGGACTGGCTGTAGAGGGAACGTTTGCAGTAACACTGCCACCTTGTGGGCAGTAGTTTTAGTGCAGTAATTCAATGCATTGGAATGAGCTGCGCTCAGGTTTTGAAACGGTTTTCTTGAGCTCATTTCCCCCCTCTCCTAAGGCTAATCTGGCACTCGAACAGGGGTGTGTTGACTTTTTATATCCACTGTATGCCGCTTGGCGGGAGAGAAAAAAGAGACCGTTGTAACTCTCAAATTCTCATGAGGTATTTGATAGTCGGCCCTCAGAGGATTACTTCAAACACTAAAAAGGGAAAAGGGTTCTCCACTTGTGCTCTAAATGAATCTCAAGATAATAACTAAACGCACCATCCACTTAAGAGATGCTTTGGCAAGGCAAACAATACTGTGAGGATGCGCTCTGAGCGGCATACTCAAAATGAATGAAAAAAAAAATGCAGGATGAAATACTTTTTCGAGCAAAAATGCGGACATTGATCTCATCGGGACCTAAACATTAATTCCGAACACGCTCAACTGTTTCTTGCATCCTTCCAAAGTTCTCTATGAGCTCGAAAGGTTCATCGTGCATGTGAAGTGAAAATCTACAAAGAGCTTGAAAGGTAAACCATTTAAATCGGGTTCGATTCCACCTCCGGCCCTCGCTGTGTGGAGTTTGCATGTTCTCCCCGTGTCCGCGTGGGTTTTCAACGGGCACCCCGGTTTCCTCCCACATCCCAAAAACATGCTTGGTAGGCCAATTGAGCGGTCCAAATTGCCCATGAGTGTGAATGCGAGCGCGGATGGTTGTTCATATCTCTGCGATTGGCTGGCAGCCAGTTCAGGGTGTCCCCCGCCTACTGCCCGATGACGGCTGGGATAGGCTCCGGGGAGAGAGCGGTACACAAAATGGATGGATGGATGGACGGATGGAAATTCCAACAAACTCAATTTCGCTCCTCGCCATGTGTGAGCTCAGACCAAACAAGGATTGATTGGTTGATTATGGGGAAAATAAAAAAAGCAAAATGCGCCAACAGTGGCTAATCTAAGCTTAATCAATGACTAAACGCACCTATAGTGGCAAATCTAAGGCAAATATTAATGACTACACGCGCCTGCAGTGGCAAATCTCTCTAAATGTGCCTATAGTGGCAAAGGTTAAATGATTTTAAATTTGCAGAATCGAAATTCAACTTCACCCTTTGCCATTTATGAATGAGCTCATTCAGAACAAACAAGGATTGATTGATCATTTTATTGATTATGGGGGGGGAGAGAACAATAAGCAAAAGAAGCATTATCAATCGAAAGCAAAATGCGCATACAGTGGCAAACCTAAGCCAAAAATGAATGATTAAATGCGCCGCCATCAAGTGGCAAAGGTAAGCTTAATCAACGACTAAATACGCCCGCCTAGTGGCAAAACTCAACTAAATGCACCTACAGTGGTAAATGTAAGCTTAATCAATGACTAAATGCGCCTATAGTGGCTAATCAATGGCAGAATGCATGCAGTGGCTGGCGCTCACTTTTTCTGCCTCCACCTTCGGCTTGCTGTCTTCTAGGCGGCCAGCTGAAGCAGCAGATGCACCAGGGTGACCGTCACCAGCAGAGCAGGTGAGTAGGACAGGACGCTGCCGCTCCCGCCGGAGTTGTCGTGCACAACAACTGTGTCAGTGGTACTGCCGCGGCCGCCGCCGCCCGTAGTTGTCGGCTTTTTGGTGGTGCCGCCGCCGCTGCCGCCGCCATCGGTGCCTTTCGGATATGAATGGGAGAATTGCAATTGGAAAAGGTCAGCTGGCAACGTTTGAACTTGCCGCACACTTTTGCGCGCAGTACTGCGAGAGCAGTTTGTAAAACAAAAAGTGCTGCTGACTGGGCTTGCTTATTGGTTGGTTTCCACTGCCAATGAAACGCAAAATGTTCTCGGGTCAAAGCTTTTCGGGTCTCGTACCACCGAGTGGATTGTGCAACATCAAACTCACCCGGAATGCTGACAGTGAAGGACACAGTATTGCCGTCGTAGGTGGCCTTGTAGGTTCCCGCATCGGGTGCTGCCAGGGTCTTGAGTATCAGACCTTCATGCTTGGTTCCTTTTTTCCCGTGCCTCTCGTCGAGCTGGCCGTCCACTTTCTCCCAGATGACAGAATCAGCACCAGTAACTGATCCTGAGATTCTCAATTTGAGGTTTTCGCCCTGCTTGCCATTGCACGTCACGGTAGATCCCGCATCTCCTCCAAAGCAGTCGGCCACTGCCAGCACAAGAAAAGCAGATGTACATTCTGGTAACACGGGATGGATTGTGAGTGTACATTTAGCAAAATGTTTGGTAATCATTTGGCTAAGGTGCTGTCATGTGCACCTTCTAGTTTTTCTCACTCAAGCCTGCAAATGTGTGTGCGTGCGTGATTGTGCCTATATCAAGAAATGGTGCACAAAAAGCTTTCGTGTGGCGAGCGGCTTTCCTGCAACATCAAACCTTGGACGGAAAAATATGCTCCGTCGCCGTTGGTGCCGCCCGTGAACTTTGCCTCGTCCTTGTCGTCGTCCAGGTCCATGATCGTCAGGGTAGCCTTGTCGACTCCACCTGGGTACTTGTCATTGTCGGCCGTAATCTTCACCGTCGCCTTCTTCCAGGCGAGTGGGCTGACAGCTCCGTCTTTGAGCCCCAATTTGATTCTGCCACCTGGCTTGCCCTGGCACAGCCCGGGTGTGGCGGCGGTATCGCCACCGATGCAGTCCACCACTGCCAGCACAAGAAAAGCATAATCACTCACTCTGGTCTGTGCGCAAAGTACATTGGAGCAAAGACTGTGGCGCTAAGTGGACCCTTTGAAAAGGACGCCGAGATGTTTTGCTATTTTGGTCAAACTTTGGACAAATCAGTTTTTTTCTCCAACTTTTCTCCTGAGCATAAGAGAATTTTGCAAACGCAGTTTCCCTGTGTGGAGTGTGTGCGTGTTGTCCCTGTGCGCGCGCACATTCTAAAAACATGTGTGTGCCCTGTGCGAAGGAAATGGTGCGCAAGAAGCTTTTTTGTGTGGCCAGCGGCTTTCCTGCAACATCTAACCTTGGACCTTGAAGTTTTCGGCTGGTGTCACGTTGGCCGTGTAGGTTCCCTCGTCGTCTTCTTCCAGGGTCTTGATCGTCAGTATTTTCTGGTTGGTAGCATCATCAAACTCATACTTATCGCTGTTTGCTGTAATAACAACAGTTCCTTTCATCCATTTGTCATTAGAGGCTGTGACTTTCAATTTGACGGTTTCGCCCTTCTTGCGGTTGCACGTCACAGTTGAGCCACCGGTGCCCGTGCAAGTTTCAATTGTCTGCACCTCTGTCAGCAGCACTAGAAAAGCAGAAGAGGGCAAAGTGTATCATCACTCACTCTGGTCTGTGTGCAAAGTACACATTTGAGGAAAGACTGTTAAGACGCATTTTGCCGTTTTCATTTCTGACTATTCATTTAGCCATTGTCAATTGTTATGTTTCTGACTATTCATTTAGCCATTGTCAATTGTTATGTTACTTTTGGTTTGCGAGAGAAAAAGATGAAACTGCACTGGCCCCAAACTGTAATCCGCTATTAAGACCAAATTCAATTCGCCCTTCTTGTTTGCTTCCATGACTGGTTTGAAATGTTTTGTTTTAAACAGGTTTTCTTTTGAAACAAAGTTTAACATTGTGACCTCCCCCCCCCCGCGCAACGCCATGTCCCGTTTGTAAATGCTAAATATTCCCTTTGTTATTTGAATTTGAGAACGAAAATCTGAATTTATTCTTTATAGTTTATACCGTTTGCAATTAAAGTTTCTATGAGTGGTGTTAAATGTTTTGTTTGAAATAAACTTTCTCTGAAACCAAGCTGATGTGTTTTATTATATTGAAAAACGTCATGTTCTGTTTGAAAATGTGATGATTTCCTGTTTAAAAAAAGTCCGAATTTATTCTTTATAATGTACACGGTTTGCAGTGAAAGTGGTTTTGAATGTTTTGTTTTAAATAGGCTCTCTTCGAAACCAAGATAACATTTTGTTCATATTCAGAAAATGCCATGTTTTGTTTGAAAATGCAAAATGTGATCCCCTTTGTTGAAAAAAATCTCAATTTTTTTTCCTAACAGTGTATACGGTTTGCAATCAAAGTGGTGTTTTTTTTAATAGGCTTTCTTTGAAACCAAGCTAACATTTTAAACAAAGTCATGATCGGTTTGAAAATGGAAACTGATTACCTTTATTGTTTAAAAAATGTAGACGGCCGATTTGCAATGAAAGTGGTTTTAAATCTTTTGTTTTAAATGGACTTTCTTTGAAGCCGAGGCAACACTTGGTGATTAGCTATAGTCCCATGTTCCGTTTGAAAATGCAAAATGTGATTCCCTTTATTTCAAAAAATAAAATAAAATAATCTGAATTTATTCTTAACAGTGGATACCGTTTGCAATGAAAGTTTCCATGAGTGGTTTTGAATGTTTTTTTTTAAAGGCTTTCTTTGAAATCAAGGTAACGTATTTTGATTAACTATATTAAAAAACCCACCACGTTCAGTTTCAAAATGCAAAATGTGATTCCTTTAACTGTTGGGGAAAACAAGTCTGAATTCATTCTTTTTAGAGTATACCGTTTGCAGAAAAGTTTTTTTTTTAAATAAGCTTTCTTTGAAATTAAGGAAACGTGTTATCTCTATTCAAAAAGCGCCACATTCTGTTTAAGAATGCAACACTGATTTCAATTTGTTAACAAAAATCAAAATGTATTCTTTATCGTGTATAAGTGACGTGGCAGAGAAAAAGCAAGGCACACACACACACAACAAAAGCGTCGTCTCTCTCCTAAGTCCAGTTTTATTCATGCGCCTAAAGCTTGCGCAAAATGGTTAGCAACATAGGAATTGAATTCAACGCCCTTACCTTGCCCAAATTGCTGGCTGTACACGAGCACCAAGCACAGGAGCTTGGAGAAGTTCATCTTCTTTCGAGGATGACTAGGAAGCGAGGGAGCGTTCGGACCTGCTGGAGCTGCTGCTGCTGCTGGAGCCGCGTGAAGAGGTGCGAGCAGGCCAGTCCACTGAACCAAACGAGCCGTAAGAACTCAGCGAGCGAGCTTCCTATAAAGCGCTCAATCGGCGTCATCTTCAATGGCGCTTGGAAAGTTTGCACATTTGTTGCTCGTTCATTGGCTGCATTTGGGAACTTTATGACGAGTGCGTGCGTGCGTTCGTGCGCGATACACGTACGCAAAAGCTTCTGCGCAGCCTTACATAACCCCCTTTGTCTTACGCCATACAGCTCCTTTAAGTCTTTACGAAATGTCATAACTGTTGCATATCCGAGTCACGACGAGCGGCACTTTTTGTCCTTTCACAAGTCTTTTCGATTCTTTTCCAACTCCACTGAACAGATACACAGCCGTCTCCTCGACATTCGAGTGCCCCTTATCGCGGTGGCGCCTTTAGTGGCAGTAGTGGGAATCCTCGCTACCGAAAAGACATCCAACCTAATTAAGAAATAACTAAAAAAAAAAAATCCCAATGACGACGATTGTGGAGACACACATAGACCATAAAGGAATGGAACGTCACTGAAATAGCCTCTATGGGTTGGTTCACTTGCGTACCATTGGTGTCATGGCTTGTTTTTCTTTCGTGAGATGTGGACATCTTAAGCCCTCCATCATTTGGACTCGATTGCGTAAGCAATGCACAGGGCATCATTTGGGAGCAAATCCTGCAAAAAACAACAAAGATTTTATTGGCACAGTCTTGGGGTGGGGGATTCAATACGATTTTGTCCCTTCTCACATCTTTTGAGGAATTATTATTTTATTAATCATTTGTATGTAGAACTTGTGCAATTATCTTCTTTTTTTGGGGGGGGGGGGGGGGGCGACCGTGAGGCATTTTGTTCCCTAAAAAAAATAAAATAAATAAAAACACTTGACTCTTAGACTCATTGAACTGTAACTCTTTGAAGCACACGCGTGACCCTGGCTTACCACCCCACGCAAAATGTTGTGTATTCGTGTTGCTTTGTGCCGTTTGACAGAACAAAGCGCAGGATAACTCGAACGTTGAAGTCAGTCGGTGGGGGCAGAGAATGACGTCATCAGCTCAAACGACAATTTTTAATATGGACCGGGGCGATTCAGTTCACAGCGCTTTCATGAATATAATGTGCTTAACACGGGATAAAACACTTGACAGATTTCTCCAAATACTGTCAAGGCAGCCAGCACCTTTAAACAGCTAACACGGCACCTCTTTATTTACGCCACTTGTGGCGCGTGACTGAGCAGAAAGACGCAAACCTTTCCATCGTCACACAGCAAAAAGGCTTTCCCAACACGCTCTGTTGCCTTTACGCAATGATATAAATGAATACTTTTCTTTAAATGCAACGTATGTAGCCAACCGTACAGTACGTGACAACGTGAAGAGAGAAAAAAAAACAGTAACCCCAGCCAATGCTTCGTCGAGGCCTCATGGACAAATTGCATGCAAGTTTGCCCATTTCGGGCTTCAAGTGATTTCTGTGGCGTCGGTGTAGCAACGTGCTGGGACGACGGCAATGCCGGGTGACAGAAGACTTGAATTTGCAAAATACAAGGGTGCATGAAAACAAATGTGAGAAATGACAAAAATGTACACGAGGTTAGACAGAGTTGTCACAAGATAAACGACTCAAAAGAGTCACAGGTACGTACAATGGCAAGACGAAGAAAAACCAAATAGCAAGCATTCAGGGAAACCACATGCAACTAATAAGACGGTCAAGCACTACACGATTTGTGGATCGGGATTTTCTTTCAATACCCGTTGACACGTCCTGGCCACTAGAGGGTAGTATAACACAGACGATCATAATGCACATCAAAAATGACCCCCCTCCTTGGATGCTGAGCCCGATGGTGGTGATCGATAGGTCTGCGATTTTGCAAATGCTCCTCGGTTGTTCGCACAGTGCAGAAAGCGCTCCCTGCTTCTGAGCCTTCAAAATCGGAATAATGCGTCATTCTCTTTGCAGCCTACTTCACATTTAACAATGCTAATTTTAGAGAAGTGACTAAAATGCAAAGAGCCTTTTCCCAGGTAAGAAACCTTCCGACTGGGATTTCCGCCTGCACTCGAAATGGGTCACTCCTCTCCCCTGGAACTTGGAAACGGCTCACGTAGTCATGTGCGCCAGAGGAGAGTTCGACTATTTCGAGACTGTAAAAGGTCCTGGTGAAGGTGACAAAAAGCAGAGCGGATTGAGCCCGTGCTCTTTCATCCAAGACAATGAAAGATTTTGAAATAGAGCCACATTCGTATCACGGGAATCATTAGGATTCAATGTCCTCATGCGGACATTAGTAGAAACCTTAGTTTTAATTGTTTGCGAACAAATCACTGCCTTGGGTCCTTAAAGAATGAGATCAAACAACATTAGGAAGTGAATTTGGCCAGTGGCGATTTACAGTCACACCAGGGCTGAACAATTTTTGAAAAAGAATCCACTGTATCTTAAGGACTCATTCAAACTTTTTTGAATTCTTCCAAAATGTGATGATGCCCCCGGGAGGAAAAAAAAAAAAAAACCCAAACAAGCTCATCAGCGAATCAGTGGCCTCGCAGCGGTCCTGCTACTGCTGCGCACAACACCGTGAAGCCGAGCGGCCACGAAGACCCGCAAGGAGACAGCTCGAGCCTTCTGGGATGCAGGAAAAAAAAAACACAAAACAAACATCCCCATGCCAGCAGTTATTGAGGTCGCTTGAAGGTTATAAGATCGTTTTGAAACAACATGAATGGACAAAAGAAAAGACAATGGCGGGCCTGCTTTTGATTCGGATTACGTCATACATCCGATCGGTGGACACCACGCAAAAAGGAAGTGTCTGCAGGTTCAGCCCCCTCCATCACAACACACCGCGTGACTTAAGAAGGATGTCATATGTGTTAAGAAAGTCGAGAGAGGAAGAGAGACAGGGAGGTGTTGGGGGAGCTCTCTTTTGTCGAGGCAGCTTTAAGCAGTCGCTCTTTTTCTCGTCTGCATCAAAGATGCAAAGTGGACGATCACTTTGGAGACAAAAGCTGCTGCTAACTTCTTTCGCGCTATGGAGTAAGAAACGCCGTCCGATCCAATATTGTCGTCCACTTAGCCGTGTGTTGTTGCCATGTCGTTTGGCTGCACTGTTGCTTCATCTGGAAGGGGAACCGATTCCACTTGTGTAACGTCCGCTTCTTTTGACTAGCAACACTTTGGGTTTCCACGTCTGCTCGCAGCCCGCCCGCCCCTGAACTTGGGATTCGTTCGTGGTCCGGAGCCTCGGTGGCCCTGTTCTGCCGGGCCTCAGAAGGTCACCGAGGAATTCTCTTCAAATTGTTCAGATTCACCGTGGAGGTCATTATTTTTTAGGCTTTTGGGTTTTCCAGGATGTTTGAGTCTGTCCACTTGATTTTGTGTGTTTCCCCTTTCCTTCAGGTGGACGCAGTGGAGCTGTCTCCCACCGAGGAGGTCCTTTTTAATGTCCACCCATCCGTGACAGGGGAACCTGAACTTTTTTGCTGCATGTATAAGAACCAGCAAGGCCTCTACAGTCCTTTCAGTCCTTATTTATCCATTAAACCTCCAACAAGTAAGTAAATCACTCAGCACTGATTTCACCGTGACATGTGGCACAAAATAACAAACCCTCCCATCCGCTGCAGGTGCTCCCCGCTTAGTTGTTGTCTCATTGTCCTCCGCTCTGTGCATGTGCGGTGTGTGTCGCGGTTGTCACATCCTGCGTTTGATTTGGAACGCTCCCACCCACTCACAACATCACACACAATGCACATTGCAGATAGTCACAACTGGGGCTTTGGTGAGCAAGAGCGGTAAACCGCACGATAAGTACTCTGGAAGGAAATCGATTCTTCTTTGGGTGTGTCGTTTTTATGCCGACCGAATACTCAACAATGAGTTCTTCAAAATGTTTCCACGTGCGTAGGTTAGACGGCAAATTGCCCATATGTGATGATTTTGCTCATCAGGAAAACAAAGTCAGGTACGGGTTCATTTTGGAGGACTACCTCAAGACTGGATCTTGTGTCCCCACAGCTTAGGACAGGAGGACCGGGCCAAACGACCGATGCTGCTGCTGAAATGAAAAAAGCAAATTGAGAGAACGTGCATATACAGCCATTGTGTCATTAATGTTTCTTGCCTCCCTAGATGTCTCCCCCACTCTGGCTGTACCCACCCTACCACCTCCAGCCTTGTCAGTGGATCCCCCCGGTGGCACGGTTGAACGTGGCGACATGCTGTCCTTCAGCTGTTCCATCCCGGCTCTTCCGTCCGCCTACAGCCCGACCTCCTTTCTTTTGCTGTGGTCATCCTCAAACGGGGATTCCGTGAACAGTCAGCATCATGACGCTGGGGTGTCAAAGCTGGAATCCCAAGCAGGAGTGTTCAGTGTGGGGCCGGTGAAACGGGGAGAAGGCGGCGAGTACGCCTGCATCTACCGCACCGCCACGGCAGGGGACATTTTCAATTCAACTCTCAGCAACAAGATTCGAATCACTGTGAGAGGTGATTGCACTTTGCGCCCGAGTTTCATTCCTGATTCTTTGTAACTGTCTTTTTTTGGGATACATCCATGCAGATGATCTGCCCGTACCCACCCTTGTCCTCCAACGAGACAAACAAGTGTGGCACATGCTCTGCGCGGGTTCTCCCGCGTACCCCGGCCCAGTGTTCACCCTCTACTTGTTGGACAGACAACTTCCCGTAGTCAGTCAACAAGCACACCTCACCAGCCACAAAATTACCTTTCCAGTGCCCGTGCAGGACACTTTGGTGGCTTTGTACGAGTGCCAGTACAGCGTTCTCTTGGGAGGGAAGTGGATTCACTCGGAACGTAGCCGCCCTCTGGCCATTTCCAAAGGTACTCAGTTTGGCCGTTTCTCCTCATTAGAGTTGCTCGTGAGTCTTACATGCAACATGTTTTTTTTTTTTTTTAATTTCAGGTTTTCCTTCTCCATCGCCAGCAGGTAGCCAGTGTTACGTGAGTCCAATGACATTTTTATGCCATACGTCTCCCTTGTGTGCAGATGTGTCAAGTGTGGATTGGCCTCTGATCCTTGGCTGCTTATCTACTGTGGTGCTCTTCCTCTGCTCACTGGCCCTGCTGGTGGTGGTGGTGCTTAAAAAAGGTACAGTTGCTCTCTGCGTATTTTGCTTTTGTGCAGCTATAAATGTGCTTTTTATTTATTTTTTTTTTTAGTGAAAGCAGCAGCTGATGAAAAGAAGAAAAGGTATTGAGTTAAAAGCACGGCATTGATTTTTTCATTTTTCACGTGTGAGTGTTTTTCTTTTTTTTGGGGGAGACTGGAAGCAAAGTTTTGGACTCAAGTTCACGCCAAGGATCCCGTTGTTGGTGAGATAGATGGAAACAAAGGAAACTGATTTGTTTTTTTCTTGATAATGTCATGAAATCATGTGGGGGGGTTTTCTTTTCCTTTGTGCAGACCTAACTCTCAGGTGTGGCAGTGTCACCTCCCAGGTAATTATTACTCATCAACTATAAACCAATTTGTTAACATCATCAAAAGTCATCCAGTCATTCATCTGCTGTTGTTGAGTTTGCAATCATTTATTTCAACCTTTGTACAAATACAGATAAGACTTTTATCTCACTCACGTGTCAGCGCTAATTCTCAGTTGTCTGACTCCAAGGTCAGTCAATACATTCGAAATTAAGGGCCTTCTCCTTGTTCAGTCGAATCAATGATTGCTAGCCCTAAAAAGTGACACCGCTCCCTTCCAAACTGTGCGAGAGGTTACCAAAAACTAAACTAGAAGCTATGCTGCAGGAAACGCTTTCATGCTGGGTTGCTCGCAGCTTGTGTTATGATTGTGTTGATGTTGTTTGTGTGTATATGTGTGTGTACAGGAATGGGCCAGCGGGGACACCACCGCCAGATCCCCATTATGGAACTCCCACACCACATTCACAAATCCCATCCATTAGAATCTCCTCCCCCCCCCCCCCCCCCCCTCTGTATTTATACTTCATTATTGTGTGTTTGTGTAGCATAAACTGGTTTTAAACACAGCAAGACAGGAAAAGCAATTTCCTTACTTCCTATTTCACGCGGAGAGCCACGCTTCTACAATTAGACAGGATGTGATGTTTGCTTTATGTAGCTACCTGCCAGTAGTGCTTAATAAAATCTGCCAAGTTGTGATGAATGTATTGTGACATGACAACACGTCTTACACAAGCCCTGGAAAAAAAAAATATGACACGTAATTTGAATTCTTCTCGTAAAGAAATTTATTTCATGTGATTTTCTATAGAAGCATCACTAACTTGTTTTCAGAAGCAAGGACAAAAATAATATTGGATTCGAAGTTGAGTATTGGTTGCCCACTGTAAGTGTCGCTAAATATCCTGTAGAGGGCGCTGCTAATGTATAGTATTGTTCAAGCAGACTGTCATGAATTTTGCTTTATGTTCCTCTTGAGTGCGACAAAAGCAAACTAAAAAGAAGCTGTCATGCCTGCGTGAGGTGTGCAAACAAAATACCACAAAGGTCTTTTTTTTTTTTTTTTTTGCTGCATGGAAGAAACACGCCGGGGGTCGATGCACCTTCCAATTCTTTTGTTGGCTGCTGGGCAATAATAACTCACTGAAAATCACTGAACTTTACAAAGTAGCACACCTTGTACTGATGGATTTTGTCACCAAAAAGAGCAGCTATTTTGTTTTTTTAACTTTCACAGCCACTCAGACTAATTACCATCGGTTAAATGAACTCATGTCAAAATCCATCAAATTAAAAATCCATCCACAGTAAAACTGCGTGGAAAATATCAAAAGTCATTCCAACCTGCTGCCTATTAACAAGTTTCATTCCAAAGTTCAACATTTACTACTTCACTCAAAAAGGTGTGGTACAATCGTTACTTTTATTCACGTGTACTCTGGACTCATAATTCACTTGCAAAATCCCGACCGATTTTATTGCACCATAATCCAGGTTTTGGGATTAACTCCTGGTTTGTTTGTTCCACTATGACAAACTGAATTTTGTGATCACATGAAAAAAATAGTAATAAATCACTTTTTTTTTTTTAATCAGAGTCAACAATAGGGCCTTCTCCATTAGCTCAAGATTTGCGGTAAAAGTTCAGAATATTAGAAACCCGTATTGCAAATTCTCGTTAATGCTAGCTCGATTACGTTAAAAACTAGCTTGCATAAGCACTAAAAGGTGGCTTTTATGGGATGGATGTTGTACTGGATGACATTTGATTGCACAGATTATAAAGTGAGATGGCATAAAAAGATAAACAGTTTGATTGTTTTTAATGAGGATTTTTGGATTTTTCGATTCTGATTTGACACAAAATTCCAACAACTGATTAACTGACTGAAAAAATACATATATTTAAATATTTTTTTACAATAATGAAGAGAACAGAAATGTTTACTTTAAACAATTTTGTCTTTCAACATTTGCTTGACTATACAACAGAGTGGGAAATGTTGCTAAATTGATTGTCGTAATCATTTTCATATGTGAATAAAAAGCAAACACTTTGGCAGAATTATTTTTGGATTTAAAAGACCTAATATTGACCAAATAGATTATCTGTCTGATTAGTCGATCAGGATCTAGTTTTTATTTTCATGATTTCAGATAAATACTAGAGAATATTCTAATAAATTTGTCGAGATTACCGCGTATACAAGTGCAATTTGTTTCAAGTCATTTTTTCACCCCGTTTGATGACAATCTTGACCCTTTCCTCATTTTCACAACCTCTCCTCATCATTGCTCGTGCGGATTGTGTCCGTTGACTTGTCCCGTCTCCCACAAATGCACCAAGGGGGTCTTGTGTCTGGAGCTGTGGGAGCCCCGCACCACCTAAACGGCAACGAAAATGCACAAAGACATCAAGACTCCTTGAACAAGCTTTACAATTGTGAGTTGGGTAAAATAACACCACAAGTACAATCATCCAAGATTATCTTTCAGACATCTGACAAAAAGGACATGGACGAGAGAAGAACAAAAAATCTCCAATTTGGCCCGATTATTACGCTTTTTATTTACCCTGCCTGAAACATGAATGTCAAAATCTGATAAACTAATCTCCATGTCATCTTTTTGAATGACTTTCTTGGGCTTCCCCAGAGATGAGATTATTACGGCATAATCATCCACAGATAATGAAAGAGTGGAAAGAGACAACACTTTAAAATAGATGCAAGAAGCCACAAGGCAGGTAACAAAACTCAACACACGCACATGGTCCCCAGACTATCCCCTGTCTCCTTATCTCTGAAGATACGTAAGCTGCTCGCTGTGTGTTCCGAGAGCTATCAGATGTTTTGCGGCCCACATTTGGTGCCTCCGAGATGCTTCTTTCCTGTCTGCATTGAAGCCTGTGAACCTTTTCAACAAGCATACATTCATATTCACCCCCAACGGAGTGCCTCGTTGTTGTTTCGCTGCAGGTAGTTCCAGAGCTAACTCCATTGACTGCGTTTCAAAGACAGGTGATTTTCTCCCATTTTTTTTTATTAACTATATATCAGGGCTTTGAAATTTTGAGAGTGTGTGTGAGCATCAGTCATCACGTTTGTATGATTGAATACACAGGATAGAAATTAAGCTAGTAGCTCATTTAAATCAAATTAATGAGGTGCCGAAGCGCTTTTGCTTACTTTTTGCTGGTTCACTTTGTGGTCCTGGTCCGGGGACCACGTACCGGGTTTCCCAGCAGATTGATGATCTGGTGGAGGCAGATTTAAATTAGGGAGCAAGCAAAACACACAAAAAGTCCGTATTTTTCACAATCTATTCAATTATTTGTCAAGTGTTATCATAGACACACCCAATTCACTTTGTCATCGACTTGTTAGGTTTTTCATACAAATGAGACCCGCCCAAAGATTGAAGGGAACCCACCCTGACAGCAAACAGACAAAGTTCTATTTACAAATGACACATTTCTAACAAGGTGAAAGCGCGACTACAACGTGTCATAGAATGGAATGGAGCAGGTCGACCAAATGCAGCTTGGATCAGAGTTTATAGAAGGAAAAGTGGAGTTGGAAAGGAGGGGAAGAGACAGACGGACAAACTAACAACGACCTGGCAAAACAATTTGTGACTGACCGACACAGTGGCTAACAGAAATGGCATTGACAGACAAAGACGAGAGACAAGAAGACGTGAGACAAGAACAATCCAAGAGGGAGCGAGGGGCAGACGGGACTTAAATACACAAGAGGTAACGAGAGGTAGGTGAGGATGATCACACTGATCATGGGCAGACACAGGAAGGGAGGGGCGAGCACGCGAATAGAAACTATGACAACTTACACAACTTTGATACACGTCCATATCTACAAAAAACAGGACTAATTCTGAATTGAAATGATGACTAATTATGCAAAAATATTCATCTTAATTATTAGAATATTACACTTGGATGATCAATACGCACACGCATTTTGCATATGATATCTGCCGTATCATGATACGTAATGCAACTGTGGGATTTGGAAGCCCTTTTCCATTCATCCTTTATATTTTGCTGGACTGACCTGCGGTGTGTCTGCTGTACCCATCAGACCCCGAAGAATCCAGAGCAGATGCTCGGAGGCTCCTATCCATGCCGACTGGCCTCCCATCACTTCCTCCTCCCCCATAAAGGTTGATCCTCTGCTTGCGGAGTTCTTTCTCCCTCTCTTGAGCTTCCCGGATATCCCGCTCCACTTTAATATCATTAGTGAGGGATCGCAACTTGAAGAAAGGGTTCTCCTTGGGCAACATCTCATCTGTGTCCACCTCTAAATTGTACCCTCCAGAACAGGATGGGATGTAGGCAGCTTCTGTATCTTGATCATGTCCCTCTGCATTGGTGAGGAGGTGCTTCAATGCTGGGCCATTCGACTTGTTCTCCATGATGATGACCTGGCAAGACATTCCCTCGGATAAACCGGGTCCTTTGGGAGTTGAAGACGCGTAAGGACCTCCCGGAGGTTCTATACTCTGTCTCCTCTCTGATCGTTTCACAGTTGACGCCTGTGATGAGGTCTCATCCTGACTGTCTGAACTGGAACTGGTTCTTCTTCCAACAGACATACTCAGGGATGACTCCCTGCGGTTTTGAAAGGCTTCAAAAAGCTGTTTCTTCTCTTTCAGTTGTCGAACCGTCCCCTTATCGTAAAAACCGAGAACCTTCCCCAGCTTGACCAGATCTTGCTCGCGGCCGACGTCCTCGTGGATCTCATGTTGCATGATTTTTCCTGCCAGTTCCCTGTCCACGCCATGGAATTTCTCCGACGTGGCGACGACGGTCTGGTTGAGAATGGTTTTCATCAGGGGGATCTCAACGTACTCTGCGGAGGCATTCGGAAGACCCCGAGATCTTCTTAAACTATGTTCTCGCTCAATGGCCCGTTTGATCTCCCTCTCGATGGGGGTCTCTTTGGGTTGAGTTTCTTGGATGTTCGAAGCGCTACGTGGGGAGAAGTCTGCAGATAATCCACTATCGTCACTTGAGTCGCTCTCCATTTTGATACGACACTCAGCAATGTCCTTATTGTTTCTCTTCCCGTCCTGTGTTTGAACGAGTTCTTCAGATGGCACCAGTAGTTTGCCTTGCTCCTGTCCAAGCAACTTGTGGTACTGCTCTCCTGTTTGGCTTTCCCCTTCTGCCCTTTCCCCTGCCCCGTCTGCTTGCCTTTCTCTCACTGTGACAACGCAGACGGAGCCTTTGGAAGCCACCTCGCCCTGATTGGGTGTCTCCATGGCAACGCCAGACAAAGGTGCAGAGTTCTGGCCGAGCACCTGTTGAGCAGCTTCCTGGTTCCCTCCCTTGCGGGTGAGCTCATTTTGCTCTTGAGACACTAGCACCTCCTTCTGGCTGTCTAAGGAAATAACATTTGAGGTTGAGTCGGTGCAGTGTGAACACACCGAAGCCTTGGAACTGCACGTGTTGGTTTCTTCTTCTTCTTCATCAGCCAAAGTAGCTGAAGATGAGGATTGTTGAACATTTTGATCACAATCTGGCTTGATATCTTCATCACTGGGCAACCCTAGCTCCTTTCCTTCCAAGCTGGAGAAAGCACCTTGTCTGATCATCATCTTAAACTCATCCGGTTCTTCATGAGACTCGGCCTGCTGGGGAGCTTGTACCCATTCTGTCACGGTCTCTCTAATTTGGCCTTGATCCTTGCATCCCTGGAACACTTCAGTGCCATCTTCTGGCTCTCTCCTGGGGGCTTTTTGGTCAAGGCAGGCGTCAACCACAGACTCCTGCGAGTCTAAGGGACCTTCTTGCTTTTGCAGGGACACTGTTGCCATGGTGACAACAGACAGGCTCTTTTGATCTCTAGACAATCAGTAAGCACTATAAGGACATAAAGCAGAGGGTTGAGCACCACAGGGATTTTTTATTTTTTTTTTTTTACAGCAGGACCACAAAGCAACAGTATAACAAATATCGAAAACAACTGCAGGATTCTGAAGTACGACATAAACTCAGAATTGTGAGGCAGCACCAAATCTTGCAGCCAAGGCCCTCCAATAAAACAATATACGATAACCAACCCTCGGAACACCTTTAATCCTTAATGACTGTCACTTTATTTTCACTTTTATGATCGTCAATGTGTTCATGTTAGTCGGCGTTAATGCGCTGGTGGCCATTGTGCAGCTCATAAACCCACATTATATTTAATCAGCTTAAATACACACTTACGCACGCACGCACACTCACAATTTTTGAGTTTTTGTTAGCTATAAACTAATAAACAAAATGATTAAATAACAGTGATAATAAAACAATCTGCTGTAATATGTGTAATTATGAGTTTCACTTTTTAAATTAATCTAAAATAAAGTAGCTCTTTCACAAAAAAAAAAAAACATTTGAAGACATTCCCATTTTACTGATATGACACGCACGTCATAGTACGTACGGGTATCTTAGATACAGAACAGGCCATGAGAGACTCCGGATTAAAACCATCATTACATAACAAGTTTGTGTTTGCCTCATTATCCAAAGGAGCTATTTCTTTTGCTATCAAAAGAAAGTCAAAATTTTAACATCATTAAAAATACATCGAGCGCAGGCGGCAATTTGAAATGAGGTTATTGTAACATTAAAAAAACAAATGAATGGAAATATATCCATACTGATTTACAGGAGATATTTCAACACATAAAAACTCAATCGACCACATCATTTTTGAACAATTCCACTTACCGATTAAACAGCAAAGAGGCCCTCAAAATGTCACACATCTTCAACGCTCTTCCCACCATTCTCAGTGTGCACATCTGCAGTGCACAATGCTGACCAGCAATCAGTCTCTAAATGCATAAACCATAATGACAACACACATACAAGAGGCTTACTTCATTGCCGCTGCGGATTAAGAAATACTAATCCTATTTTGGAGCGACCCGTGTTTGTTTCACAATGCTCGCACACTCACTTCCATTGGGAAAAACAGATGCAAAGTTGAATTAAGGGCGGTTATATCATTAGAAAAACCCAAGTGCTACATTTTTTCTGCATAGTTTAAGCACAATAAATGACAGACACAAAATTGTGTTATAAGTACTTTACTCTCAATAGGAGACAGATGGACTGAATGTATGTACTGTATTTTCTGCTATAAAGTGCACCGGATGATAAGGTGCACCTTCGATGAATGGCCGATTTTAAAATTTTGTCCATATATAAATCCATATATTCGGACACGCCTGCTGTAGTGGCTCAATATTGGTCCATATATAAGGCGCACTGGATTATAAGGCTTTGGAGAAAATTTGCGGTTTTTAGGTGCGCCTTATAGTGCGGAAAATACGGTATTAGGACGGTGGGACGCAATCTTCTTGTGCTCCTGTGGTCTCATTGGGACAAAGCTCCTTGGTGGGATCCAGCCAAAAGGGCGGAAGCATGTGCAGACACGCCGCCTGAGCCGTGAACTCCTCCTTCTCCTCCTGGCTCACCTCTCTGGTCTTGCTGAACAGGTAAGCGCGCATCACCGTGTCGTTCTTGTCGAAGCGCAACAACAGACAGTCCGCGCACGACGTGTAGAGCAAAGTCACGGTGATGTTGCCCTCGTCACGGAAGCGAAGAGCGCTGCCCTCTAGTGTCACGTTGTGGGTACTGGAGAGGCATTTCCCCTCCATGTGAACTCTGGGTGTGTAGGAAATGTCATGGCCTGGACTCACACGGACGTCTATGCTGGCGCTGTCTCTGCGCTTAAAGTAGGAAAGTTGACCCGGGTCGATTAAACCGCCCGAAACTAGAGCCCAGCGCCCGGCCAGGTCGTCGGGGTTCATTCCTTCCCGAGGCCGGACCAGGTCTTCGCAGGCAAACGGGGCCGAGCCGACAAAGCACCACCAGACGGAGGCCAACACCACCCACCGAGCAAACGCTCCTGCTGGATACATGTTCTCAGATTGCGTTCCAATTTTCAGAGCGGATCTGCTTTTATAGTTGATTTTAATTGTGCAATACTAAATTCCACAGACGCATGTTGGACTGTGACCCTTGGGTACACTTGATTTACCAAAAGTCCTTTTCGCAATAAAATAAATCAAACAATCTAATATGTTGTGGAGTGACAGGTGAGCTGGTTTAGGGCTGAGCAAACTTTGAGACTTTCAATCTTGAGGCGGATGAAAACTTGGTGTTTTCTAATTCAAGCGTTGTTGTCTTAATTATTAACGCCTCCCAACTCCCCCATCCGTCCTAAAAACGTAACTCATTCACATTTATGCTTGTTTTGGCTGACCGCCTGTAGTTTCACAATACAGAGCACTAAAAGAACAGAAGTCCTAATTCCACTGGCCTGTTTTTGGAAATGACACAAAGCAACACATCACAATCTGTTCTGGGGGTGTTGTTATACTGTTTTAATCTGATTGTGAATTTGGATGCTGTGATAACTTAATTTCACTCACGGAATAAATCCATTCAGCCATCCCTTATTTTTAAATCAAATTAACTAAATAAAATGTGTTATTTGAATTCTATTGTGCTGAGACAAAGTACATGTACATAACTGCATGTACACATTATTTTTCAAAATGGAATATTTCATGTATGGAGCATTTTCCATTTCATCACACAACACAAGTCTGTCATGTTTTGAAAGAAAACAAAGAGCCGCTGCATGGATGAATGAACTTTTTTATTCAGTTATCATGAAGTCGGGGCCGTAGACTGTGACCTCCTCAGCAGGCTTCTTTTCACAAAGTGGCTTGGTAGGATCCATCCAGATGGGCTCCCGCAAGCCCAGACACTTGGCCTGGGCCGCAAATTCTTCTTTCTCGCTCTGCGCCAACTCTCGCCTCTTGCTCACCAGATAGAGATCGGTGCTCTCCAGTGCATCCACTTTGAAGGTAAACACCAAGCAGTCCGGGCAGGAAGTGAAGTAGAAGGTCCCAGACATGCCGATTCCCGCGGTCTGCAGGGTCATGACGTTTTCTTTCAAGGTGACGTTGAGGCGGTAGTACTTGCACTCGTCTCCAAAGCGGTTGGCTTGGACGCAGGTGAAGTCGTACGCGTGGAAGGTGATGCTGTCTCTCAGTCGGAGGAGATCTTCGTCCGCTGTATTTGTCATGCTGGCGGCTAGCACGGCCCAGCTTCCTTCCACTTGGCCGGGGGTCATGCCGACCAGCGGCCTGAACAGCTCATCGCATGTCGGGGGAGCGCTAAGGCTACCGGGGAGCAAGCAGAGCAACGCGATGGAGCACACCAACAAAATCATTCTGGGATCCTTTGTCACGCTGCGCATGCTCACTTGGAAATAGTTCCCGGTCGTTTTTATAGATCAGTTCCACCACCCGGCAGTTCAATGATTTACAAAAATCCAATGGAGCGGTGCTTGTCAATTTTTTGGGGTCCAGGGATCACTTAGACTTTTGCAAGTAGACTGATTATTGAATACCATAAGACTTTGAAAACGATAGTGGTGCCCTGAGATTTGAGTGACACGAGCTGTCATTCGGCCATTGCAAAACAAGTACCAGTGATCTTAACTGACTTCATAAGCATGAAGAAGCAATTAAATGAACAAATCTTTTAGCTGTTCATTGCCACTCTCACTTGAAAGTGACAGTCAAACTGTAAAAAACAACAACTATATATGCACTGTATTTAACACGAGCACTTATACATTGAGTTAGCTTCATGCTAACGCTTTAGCATCTATGTTACAACGCTTTTAACCATTATTCAACTTTTAGGGAGAATTGATTTTTTACTCTTTACAATTCCTGATGTAAATATATTCTCGGAAAGTAAACTGCATGTTAAAAGTGTGCATTTTATTTTATAACACGTGATGTCCAGGGGGCGGGACTAGGGTTATGGTAGGGGCCATTTTGGAAGGTTTCATTGTGCAATGTGGAAAGTTGGAGGTTCTAAAGGTCAACAAATGAAAAAGACCGCCCCACCCGCCTGTTGCGCGAATTATTTGTATTTTGTTATTACATCCCGCAACTTCGCTTCTTTATAGGTTAGGGTTTCAAACTCCAGTCCTCGGGGGCCGCATTCCTGCATGTTTTCTTAGTTTACCTTGTTAAACAAACCTAATTCAATTGATCAGGACCATTATCAGGCTCCCGCAGAATGTGAGGATGAATTGATCATCATTTTGAGGACTGGAGTTTAATCATTAGTCTAGTTTAATCATGTATCTGTTTGCAGTAACACAGAAGCAGAGTTTGAACAGCTTTATTGAGACAATCAGGCCAGACAAAGATCCTTGGTGGGATCCATCCAGATGGGTTCCCGCAAGCCCAGACAGTTTGCCTGTGCCATAAACTCCGCCTTCTCGCTGGCGTCCAACTCTCGCTTGGTTTTGCTCGCGACGTAAAGGTCGGTGGTGGTGTGGCTCGCCGCCTTCACATCGAAGCGGAACAGCACGCAGGTCGGGCAGGAGGTGTGGAGGAAGGTGGCGGTGAAAACATAGTTGGGCCCCTTCAGGGTCATGACGTTGCCTTGCCTGGTGGCGTTGAGCATGAATGACTCGCACTTGTCCGCAAAGCGATTACGTTGGATGTAGTTGGTGTTGGACGCGATGAAAGTGACACTGTCTCTGGTCTTGAGCGTGTCTTCGTCCACCGATCGGTTCAAACTGCCGCCGATCAAGGCCCATTGTCCTTCCAGGTGGTCAGAAGACATGTCCACCAGAGGCCGAATCTGATTTTCGCAGGCCAGAGGGGCGCATGTGGTGCCGGACAGCAAGCAGGCCACGACGACGGCGCACGCCAGGAGAATCATTGCAAAGGAGCGAGGAGGCCGAACTTTCGAGATGTGAACACGGGTCTGTCACAATGACGATGTGTGCACGGAGGTAGCCCATGGCATCTTTTATACGCACAGCAGCCAGTTCAAACAGAACACAGACAAAGTTTTATACACACAGCAGCCAGTTCAAACAGAACACAGACAAAGTCCCACTCGCCAAATGATTCACAGAAATCAAACAACGAGGACATTCGCTGGTATGACAAATATGAAAGGTCGCTTGCTACTTGTGGAGAAAATAAAAAGCCAGACGGACAAGATGTACGAATTGTGTATGACGGAGACATGAAACCAAAAATGTTAAGTCTGCTCACAAGATGACATCGAAGCAAACTCGTCCGGTGATTTCAAGAGGTAGTCTCTGCATATGGATTGTGTGCTCGTCCTAAAACAATTCGATCAATGCGGGGAAAGTCCAAATTTTACTCAGTGGCGCTGTTTAATAGTGAATGCAGTCATTTCAAAACTTTTGACAATGAAATCAAATCCCAACATGGTTTCTGCAGTATTGTTATGCATGTACAGAGATCTGGTTAAATACAAAATTCATACTTTGGTAAAAATGTGATGGCTCAACAGGAATGACACGTTGGTTTTCATAATTAGGAAGAAGGAATAAATGCAACTTGCGTGACAAAACCCAAATATGTGGGCGCTGAAAAAAAAAACACCTCGCCATTCCCAAGTCTGTTCAATAATTCATCCACAAAGATCCTAATTAGAAAAATATTCTCTATGAACCACTCGTATCATTTTAAGAAAACACTTGTATTTACATTCAAATGTTTACACATTACAAAGAATTCTACACATTACAAAGAATTCATTTGTGATAAAGCATTTTTCATTTCACTGCATTCAAATGTTGTGGGTGGAGTTTATTGTTACTAAAACAGAGGTGTTTTTTTTTTTTATTCAAAGAAAAAATCCATTGTGGCATGTAGTGTAAAAAATTAGAATAGGAAGGTTTCAGAAAATAAAGACAACCAAAATAAAAACGCAACACTTTTTTTGCTCTCATTTTGCATGAAGTGAAGTTGCTTCACAAATTTTGATAACATCTTTAAATAATTATTTGGAATGCAATACAATTAGATTGGGCCTCCAATGTGTCAAATGTCATTGCTTAGTCATCATCTCTTACAATGTCTACACAAACACTAATTGAAATTGATGAACTTACATTTACATATTACATTTAATGTTTTTTAGAGGGACCTTCATTGAACCCACAGCTACTTTAAAGCGGTAGAAATATTTTATTAATAAACACTACAGTGCCATAAGATATTTTATTGATATGTCCTCTTTAAAATGCGACAGCTTAAATTACAAAAACACATTTATTTGGCAGTGAATTAAAACTTCAGCTTTTTCAAAAGGACCAGGGACTTAATTGAGTTCAACAGAGTTTAATAACGGCCGTGATTGTAAAACATGAAGTGCACCTCTTTGAGTGGACTTCAGGGCTGCTGTCTGATCAGCAGAATCATCATAAAATAAAATAAAGGAAGCATTAATACTTGATGAGAGCAAACTTTAAAAAAAAAAAAAAAAAGTGTTGCGTGGGTATTTTTGTTGCCTTTACATGAGCGAGCAGCACAAGCAGACTTTCTTATTTGGCGCCGGCATGGCCTCGGCCCGCATCTCTATGGGACGCGAGTGGTTATCGCTGGCGATGTCATCCTGGATTTCCAGGCCTTTAGCCTGCTCCAGGAGGGGCTCCTGCTCGCTCGTGCGTGCCTCAGTCCTGTGGTTGTCCATGGAGTCGCTCAGGGAAACATCTTGGAACCGAGGGGGTGCGATCGGGGCGTCGCCTTGGGCTTTTGGGGACACGTCGGGCGTCGCCGATGCCGGGGTGATCGCGTCTTCCTCGCTGGTATGTGGCGTCTCCGCCGAAGGAGGAGAGAAGGGTTGTGATTGGGAGTAGACCGGCACGGGAGCCACCGATAGAGGATCGGTTGGTGACGGCAGCAGCACGGAGGGTGAAGTTTCCGCTTCGATGTCCTCCTCTTTGGTCTCCTCGTGTGTTTTTCCTGCTTGCTCCGCCGCACCAGTTTCATCCTTTGCCAACTCAGTGGAAGCTTCTGGAGCTACATGCTCCTCCTCTACAGCACCTCCTTCCTTCTTTTGATAGTCTTGTGGTTCAACTTCCTCCTCCTCCTCATCATCATCTTCCGTGATGACGACTCGTTCGGCCCGCATGACCACGATCCCTTCGTCCACCTCAGTGGAGCTTAAGTGGGTAACGTGTTGGCTATGATTCTCGATGACGACGACACTTCCACTCGGGCCATTTGTGGTGGACTTTTCCAAAGCACTTTGGTGGTTTTGTTTAAGACCAGCTTTCAAGTCCCCTTCGCCGTTCATCAGAACAGGGGCGTCGTCATCCCGTAATATTTGCATCGCGGTTGTCCCTGAAGACAAGACTTTGATTAATTTCCATCCCATTGGACCATTTCATATTAGGGTGGGAAAAGCTCGGCAGTTAATGAGCAAAACAGTCGAGCTGCAACGTTTCCTGATTGCAATTAAAAGGCAGTTTTTGCCAACAGCAGCAATCACAACGATTCATTTCTGTATTAACAACACTAAAAACATGTACAGTGAATGATCTCCATATTCATTAAGTAGATGCGGTTAGTAATGCAGATTGTTCAAGCTCTACCCCCACTTTTTTTTATTTATTAATAATTTACCCACAAGCTGCCAATGTACAGTACAGAAATGTTAATAAAATGTTGATTTTTTTTAGCACATGGTGAACATTAGCAATGTGACTATGATAAAAAAACAACTACCTTATGTTTCCATCGCCAATAATAAAAGATAAAATGCGATGCAAATGCCACTAAAAACATTAGCTCCATAATAAGGAAAGACTATCATGGAAGTTTATCATGGTTATGGAGAAGAAAAAAAAAAAAACACGATATGATTGTATTGTCATCTCCACATTCGATTGTCAACGCTTATAATAGTCACCAAAGGTGCTTAAATCTAAACAGTACACGATTTGTTTTTCTGATAGCACAGTAAACTTTCATCTTAATTAAACAATTGAATTAAC
This sequence comes from Syngnathus floridae, assembly GCF_059516105.1. Taxonomy (NCBI): domain Eukaryota; kingdom Metazoa; phylum Chordata; class Actinopteri; order Syngnathiformes; family Syngnathidae; genus Syngnathus; species Syngnathus floridae. The sequence goes on along the minus strand of NC_142416.1, from coordinate 16,461,308 downwards.
ACTCCATCTTACCCATATCTCCTGCGTCCATGTTGGTGGCTTCCTGTTGAGTAAAAGGCATACAGTGTTGCTTCACCAAGCTCTAACTTAGAAATACGCACCCCAAAGCTCAAAATCAGAACAATTTGCCCTTTGTTCTTTCACCTATATGATTTCATAAAGCATCATCATAAAGCTTAAAGTTCTAAGAGGAACAGTTGCGCTTATGAAACCAAAGAGCAGCCTGCTTTAAAGACTATGAACATTTTTTTTTTTTTGGCATCTTTAAGGTTTTATGACAGGGAAGAAATGAATCGTGGTTGACATTTGCTATCAATTACACTCAATGTGCCCAAGAACAGATTTGTCACTGTCAAATTGATGTAAAGGTCACATATCATAGATGCTTTCATCACAGTGAAATCAAAATAATAGCTTCATGTGATTCTTTTTTTTTTTTAAAGAGAGTCAAAATGTGGCAGTACATTTAAAGAAACAAACAATCTATATTCAATTGTGGTTTTGCTGGAGTCGAAATGTTTACGCAACTGCTATGCTAACTGCTAGCATTGGTATTACTGTAGTTATAAACAACCGTACTTTAACACAAACACAAAAATACAAGTATTCTTTCTGCTTCTACAACTACTGGAGATAATCTTCGACTCTTTCTTTAATTCATGGGGTATTAATATAGTTTTGTAGGGCTTTTGCCATTTTAGAGTAATTTGAGTGTTGTCCGAAGAACAACATGACCGACTCTCGGTTTAAAATGCCGACATTACTGCATAAGGAGCACGTAGGCCAAAAATGTATTATTCAAGTGACAACGGCGTGTACGCGAATGTGAGAAAAAGCTTCCTAATGGAAGATGATAGCGAACGCTTGTTTGACACACATTCTAACAGCTTTTGTTCTCAATGTGGGCGTGTTGTGCATGTGTGTGCGTGCGAGTCTCACTGTTTGGTCCTCTGCGATTTGTTCTTGCACATCCTCCACCGCTAACTCCACGTTCCGTGATGGCGTCCTACAACGAGAGCGTACATTGTAAACACTATAGCGTTGTTAGTTGACCATAAAAATACCATTTTCAAATCATCTTAATGGCACGCTGGCTTGGAGAAAATCATCTCTTTCGTTACTATGGCAACCACAAGTCTACAACAGTGATTCCCAACCGGTTTACCAAAAGCATCTGCCGTGAGAGATCATCACAGGCGTTTCGGGGAATGATCCAGTTTCACTAAATTTCTTTATTAAGTCAAACTATATCTAGGTTTATAAATCTCTCCCAGTAATTTATTGTGACAGGCAGAACAATTAGATGTTCCTCCATGGCAGAAAAGTGCAGCATTTGCACAAAATATTGAAAATGATGATACGGAAATTAATGACTGCCTTCAACACAATTTTGTTACACTTTGACGTGTCATTCCCCAAACATGGCAAACATTACAATTACACATAGGTGGCGCTACTGTGCAAAAAAAAAATACAGTTACAGCTAATTTCAGGGTCTTTTCTGAAACAGTGTGAGGTTGTACCTGTGCTTTTCCATTTCCTGAGCGGCCCACGGAGGAGAGTGCGGGCTTTGGGAATCTCGTGAGGATGGGGACAAGGGAGCTCCCTCCATCAGCCACTGATCCCTCAAAGACTTCCTCTGGAGGAACACAGAGAAGAACGTATATTAGAAGAGTACGCAGATCATGATTGAACTTGGAGCTACCACTTAATTAGCCTCAATGTAAGCTTGCACTTTGTTCTCTCATCTAATTATCGCTGCCACATTCATCTTCATTATTGTTTCCTCACGTGCTGTTCGGCTTCTCTCCTGCTGATCTCCTATCGTCTTTTTTTAAAAAGATCACTGCCTAACTCTGCATGGCGTCTGCATAATGAAAAAAAAAAAAAAGGATTTCTCTTCCAAGGCTGTATTGCTTCCTTGGAAAATGATGATACTCCTTATAACACGCCTGCAAATGAGGATTCATCCCCCAACTGACTTCAGCCACCAAGCAAAGACAACGTGGAATGAAAGATTGGTGTATACTAGTTTTTCACACAGCCTCATTTTGTTCTCCATCCGCTTCTTCTCACTCCAAGGGCTAAAACAAGATTGGTTAAAATGGGTCCAATTAACTGCTTTGGATAATGAAATCAAATAAGACTGCTTTCATTTCAATTAAACTACAATTGTGTCTGCAAAATTGTCCTGTTTTATCTCACTGCAACTCATCTTGATTGCACTCTCACCTGAAATCTCAAAATCTCCATAGTGGCCAACATTGGCATGTTTCCAAAAAGTCTGCCCCACTGTTATTGGCAACCTCCCTTTAACTATGATGGTCACAAACCCTTCTCTGTCTTCTCCTGCCGGAGAGGACAAGCTCCTCTGTGTTACCTCGCCTGCCCTCTTCAGCAAGCTGCATGCAGACTAACCTCGGAACATTCCAAGAATGCCGCTGACATCGCTGCATTTTTTTTTTTTTTATGGCAATCAGCTGAGTGACAGATTTAACAAAAGGTAAAATACAAGTTGTCGATAAATCCGGCCTCTTTTGACTGCGGCTCTGTTGTTGACACAAACGCTGTCTCAAAGATAAGACGAATTCGCTCATTAAAAATTAAAGCGTCCTTCAACTTAGTTTTATTGCGACAATAAAGAAGGGATGGACATAAATAATGGTAAGCGACCCGCTCCATCTGCATGCACAGAGCAAACTTTGAGGAATGCGCCCAAGGCAGCGTAACACGGTGGAGTAGGAAACGAGAACGTCGAAGTGGAAATGTAGTGAAAACAATGGAGGTGCTCTGTGAATTGCACAGAGTGGAAACACGGCCATGAGAGCTGAGAGCTTGAAAGTGTGCGAAAAAGGAAACAGACAGGGAAGGCTATCGGCTCTCAAACAAGCCACAATGAGTCTAGTGAGAAAAGTGTGAGTCAGGCGAGACATCTGAAAAGATCCCGCGACGGTGTCAGACCTTGAGCTGCTGCAGTCGGAGTTTTTCATCTTCCATCTCTCTCTTGGCTCGTTCCTGCTCCTCCTGCAGCCGCCGTTTCTCCTGGAGACGGCACGTAAGAAAGAAATTAAACTGAAGCCATAATTGAGAGATTAATCGATTCATTTCTCTTTTGCCTTCCCCGTTGATTGGAATTAATTAATCAGGTTTTCAAGCAATGAGTGCAAAAATTGGCCAGCAGGAAATAGCCGTGCTGTTGCAGTGAGTATTGACGAATACATTTTATTTACATTGGACAATTGTAAAAAGTCGTATGAGAGTTAACAATGTTAAATGTTACATAAAATATTAATAAAGCTTTTAGGATACTTCTAATTTGCTAGCACATTTATTATTTATTTAAAAAGATTTATTTGGGGCAACTTAACCAGTCCAGAACAGAATGTATTGGACTTTGGATGTTCCACTGTGTTTCTCAACAAGGCCACTGTCGATCCCAATATCAACAACGCTTCAGTTTGAGAAGCTCGGTGCAGCCTGGTGTTGTTTTCCACCTCTTTTGAATTATGGATGAGCAACAAACAGCTCTTCTCTGTGGACTCACAGCGATGGCCTCCAGTCGCTGTTGGTACTTCTCCGCCTCGTCCATTCTGGCACCTGTGACACAGACAACGACAGGTGAAAAGGTTAAAGACCACCGCCGTGTGTGATTTGGTTCACTGGGTCAGGAGATTGGAATGTGGTTATTTTTTGTTGTTGTCCTGGATGGTTGTCTGTAAAGTCTTTACAACGATGCTGAAAATATTCTTGGCATATCAATTCATTTCATAAAAATGTCATCCTACGGGGTTTGTTAAAGCTTTGTACAAAACAAAAATATAAGAGAATTTTTTTTTAAAAGACTTATTTCTACTAAATACCTTGGAAAGTGTCGAAGAACAAACTGCACGCATCGATGTAGCTAACAGTGACAGTGCCTAATTTGCATATAACCTTTTAAACAAGCTTGCACTTAACCAAAGGAAAGATCTAACCCGTCCCTAGTTTTGTTCCATTATTACATTCAGTACTTGCAGAAAGGCCAAACTCATCCCTCATTTTCACATTACTTGTCTCACGACGGAAATAAGTTACTCACGTAAAAGGCTAAAACAACAAAACAAAAACACATGTATGGTCAAGCTGGAGTCTCAATGGTTTGAATTCGAGACGAACAAAGTGATCAATTAGTTGATTGGTATGAATTCGGTCTTAAATTGAATGTTGATTATGTAGCGACAAAGCAGAGTGCACGACTGGCTACAACCAGCAGAGGCGCTGTTGTGTCTTAATTAGTTTCAACTCGACATTAGCGATGAGTCATTCAGCTATTGGCAACTCCAACATCCAGATTTTCTTCTTACTTTTTGAGTTATGTTGTTTTAAAATTGATCATTTAACCAAAATAAGAATTAATGATTGTCACTGTACTCACATAATTCCTAAAATGAGTCTGCTTACTTCCTCTCTGCTATTTCTTTTGTAATAAGTATTACACATTCCTAGCGTGAGCTCTTCCTTCTTTTATGTCTTGGGGCAAATGTATTATTTCATCAAAGTGATAAATCTTTGGGCCTCTGGGATCGTTGATTATCATGGTGAGAAGTACATCCAGGAAAGCACCTGAAGGAATCCTACAGTCCCCTACGGCAACAAGAAGGAAAAGCTACTACATTGGGCAAGTGTGAGATGAAGAATTGTAGATCTACTTTATATAGTCTATAAACAACACACAACAAAAGGAAGGCAAAATCATATCTTCTATTACTGACTGGACGAGAATCTCACACCTCATAAGGTTCCAAATAGCAGGCAGATTCAAGCAAGCTGAGCCAATTGGCAGCTTTGATGAAGAAATCTTGAGGGAGATCCCTGAAGACCACCACACCAAGGCTGATAATTAGATGAAATACAGGAAGGATAGAGCTGACATGGTCAAAAGTTGGGAACGGTGAGATGGTTAGAGAGAGAAGATGAAGGGAAGAAGGAGATGATAACTAAAGTCTGCTTCTATTAGGATCCTCATCACGAGGAGGTAAATTGCGGTCAATCAGCTGATCAACTTTAAGGAGAGTTCAAAAAACTTTTGAAAGAGCGAGGTGATGACATAAGCCCGTTGTTAGTGGGTCACAAAGGTAAAAATATCAGACTGCAGGAAGAACATGATACCGCTTATCTGGTGCAGGGTCAGGTAAAGTACAAATATTAGTCAGTGGGAATAAACACTGATTAAAAAAAAAAAAAAAGTGGCTGCCTTTTCAAAATAAAAGAGGAGATCGAGGTCATTGGGGCTGGAGATGTGCTTTTCCTCAACTTGCAAAAAGACAATTCTTCAGGTTATCTTCTGAAGCCCGGAAGGAAGACTTTTTAAGACCTTTTAAGAAGATTTTCATTTGTGACCCAGATTATGACTTTATTGAAAGGTCTGGGACTAACTAATTTATTGACGCTTTCCTTTTTCTCTTAGCCTCATGAAATCTTAAAGGTATGCAACGTGAAAAGGGGGACGAAAAAAAAAACGACCAAGTGCTTCTGTCATTTGCCATCATGGCTTCATTGCACACATTCCTCTTGCTCCCCAACCCAAAATGTATATTTTTGCCTCCAGTGTATGCATGCTTGCTTATTTAAGAAAGTATATTTGCATAGTTGGAGGAGGGTGGGGGGGGTGTCTATATCCTGGGTGTGGTGACATTGACTCAGTGAAAACAGATGGAAGAACAGCAGGGCATCAAGAACAAAAGACTTCAAAGATTTTAGTTAATATCAACTTTCCATTTGAGGAGCTAACATAAACCCAATTTTTGCATTAGAATATTTCTTTTTTAATCAAAATACAGAAACATCATTGCCACAAGAAAAGCCATTTATATAATTTTTTTCAATCACTAAAATGTCATTCATTGATCGCCAAAAGGTGCCATAACTCCAGGGCCTTGTTGTTGCTAAAGAAGCGTACGTTTAAGAGATGACATCAGCTTAGTGTCGAGGAAAGGTCCGAGATTTTGGAATGAGAGACAGAGTGCTGTGCTCCAAGTCAGGACACAGTTGCATATCTTTCTGGTGAGGTTTAGGTCACGGGGCAGCTTTTACATGATTGGGAGGTGCGGAGCATGAAAACTGCTGCTCGGGCCATTTTGGAGTCCAGGCTTTACTGAGCTGGCTTGACAAAGCCTGGTTGATACCGAAGCGACTTCTGCCAAGTCCTGCAAAGAACTGATCGACACCAGCATTGATGATCAAATTCTGGTTTTCAAAATCGAGAGCCGTTGTTTACCTTACTATTTTCCAAACATTCTGACTTTAGTCTCTCAAGAGTCATTCTCTGAACTCTTACATACATTCTTGCATATTCATTTGGATTTAATAAGATGTGCAAACATTACCCGTCGCTTGGAGAGACGAGCTTCCCTGAATAATATTGCTTTTTGGTGGTCTATCTTTATACATCTCAACTTTTATTAATATTACATCAAAGCCATTATCAGCAACACCGCAAACTATTTTATCAGCAAATGATCAAAATACAAGTTGATGAGGTTTAATCAGATAATTGAGGCAGATTTAAATCACTAAAACAGATTTACAGGAATTGCTAATCTGTCACGATATCACATTTCTCTGTAGTTTTAAACGGCAATTTTGTTATGCGCCAAAAAAAGGTCCTCAAGGCTTTGCGACTTGCGTAAACAAAATGGAAACGTCTCGCACTACAGCAATGACAAAATAACAACTCAGGAATAGAATGAAAACAATCGGGCTATCAAAAAAAAAAAAAATTAAAGTTCATCTAAAGTCCTTCCAAGTTGTTTTATAAATAAATAAAGAGACAGGGTCTTTCAAGGCCACTGTAAACGCTACATATCCTTCCACCCTTGTGCTTGGGAAGAGGAAGTGCACAAACACCAACGTCCTTCAGACACTTGGCAACAACGTGCAATCGCAGTGACCCCGATCCTTGAACCTGCACATCCTCTGATTTCGATTTTGTCAAAGGGAAATCCAGACTCGGATGGCCATACGACAACATGGATTCCTTGAGAGAGGCATGGGAAAAAAAATCAAAATCAAAGAGGTTCTCACTTGCTATGGCTCATAGGAGCACGAGAATTGTTTATGAGAACCCGGAGAAGATTTGGAAGAAAATTTGTGGATTTGTCAATCCAACCCAAAGATGATTGACACGGCATTTCATTTTTTTTTTTTTTTTTAAGTGCCTCTATGTTGGCCACTAAATAGCAGCCGGTCTGGATGCGCTTCTGATCACGAACCATGTCAAAATGTCCAGCTGCCGCCCCCGTTCAAAAAGATGAAGTGTGGAAGGATTTGGCTGAGGAAAATCAATTTCACAGCATCTGAGCTGAGGAGTCGATGTGAAGCGACAGCACGGCGATGCTTTTGTACAGAAGCTTGTCAGCCGCCCATCAAATCAGCCAACATATTAATACGCTCATCTTGGATGTACAGTATATAGTCATGTTGGAAACAATTTACGAAAAATAATCCTCTGCGTATTTCAACTGGGGCTAGCGACAATAATTGTGATTAACACGCTGTAAAATCCCTTCCGCGTTGTTGCGTCAGTTTAAGCGAATGTTATTTCTAAGGAAGCTTCTATTTTGAACGTAGCCGTCAGGTAGTTTCTACAGAGACGCCATTTCAGGCCATCTTTTGAAATAGATTTTTGTAAAAGATGTCAAATACATTAAAGGCTTTATATGTGGACACTAACGAGTAAAATATTGACGATTCATTAACATGCTTGTAAACAAGTCCAAACAGATTGATTGGAGCCATATACCTTATGTGCGCATGCAAAAAAAAAAAAAAAAAACATTTGGGCTTGTGCAAAATTGAAGCTGTGTTTCCTGTTTACTGAATTAAAAGTCCTTACTTGTGCTTTCCAATGTTTTGGAATTCATGAATTCTGGTGTTACGGCTTTATCTCCTAAACTTGGTGTACAGACAGTTGAGGCTTGTATGATAAGCGGGTGAACAGCGGATTTTAAATGCGAGGAGGAACTGTGTGTGTTTGTGTGTGTGTTGGTTGTTCCGCTTTGCCAACGAATGCGGATTACAAGCTCGTCGTATTTTCACGGGCACACAGACAGCGTGACTGAAGGAAAATCTGTCTGGAAATGCTGACTGAAGGTCATGATGATAGTTCACCTCCCATCCATGATTGTTACAAACCATGAAAGACAGAAGGGAGGAAAGACATGGGGATAGAAGAAAAAAAAAAAAGATGTATTCACGGGGGCTTGGCGGCAACTGTTCTGACAAGTCCCGACAAGGTAGGCGAAGATGTGACACAAACATGGCGTCAACTATTTTCGCAAAATGCGCTTGCCCGCACATGTACGCACAACCATGAGAGAAACGTGACAATGACAGGACCAGAATTTCTCTCCAAAAAATTGCTTTAAACTGAAATACCCAGACACAGAGAAATCACATCTATTGTTTAATGATTAATCAGGATTTATATTAGGGAATTCTGTCAACATCATAGAAATGATCATTGAACATTTGTTTAAATCCAACAAATGTGATTTTTATTTTTTAATTTTTTTTCTGTCCCCACCGTGCTTTGTAGCTCATTCATCATCACTTAAGGAATTCAAATAATTCTAATTGTAGACTAAACAGGTGTATAATGCGGGCCATTATTTTGGGAGGTAGTCGTTTGACTTGCGTTTGCTTGCTTTGTATGTGCAGGATTAGTGTGTGTGTGTCTGTCAAACAGGTTTAGAGAGGAATGCAGTGCTAGTGTAATCTGCCCTGGGCTCACTTTCACTATTGTCATTACATCAAAAGCCCGTAGCCCTGTACGCCAAAGGCAACAACCCATTACAGACACAAAAATATAAAAGGAGAATTTTTTCCCCCAATTCATTGTCAATCAATTCCACACAATCCAGTTGTCTCGTGATTACAGTTGGAGGATGTCCGTCGGGGTCCGATAAGGACATCCAAAAGCAGTACTTTCTACATTTCTTTCATAGTCAGGTCACCTTGCTACCGAGACAGTCAAATATTTAACTTTCCTCCTTCCCAATTATCAGTGAGGATAAACAAAGGGACATTTGAACAATTTGAAGACTCCAAACAAGTTCTCACCTTCACAACCATCCAACATGTCCTTACAATCTAATATTTGTCTGCTTGATCAATACATTACTGATGGTAGTGAAGGAAGGTCAAGAGGATCGGGGATTGGGATTGTTTTTTTTTTTTCTGTCCTCTACTTGGACAGAACTTGTGAGACTTTAAATCAACAGATCATTGCAATTAAAGTGCTGTGTCCTCACAGAGTACGGCTGAAAGGATTGCTCACATTTGAATGTGACGTACAAATAGAATGTCAGAAACACATTACAGTGCTCCATTTTCTCTCATTTTATAGGCAAGTACAATCTTGCTATTTTTAAATGAAATCCACACTGAAAAACCATTAGTGATTCCTGGAAATCAAGCTCCGGCATTGTTCGTTCTGTCATCTGTACACAATTGGGGGCATTGACCCTGTGCTTAGTAACAGTGTTTCCAGGTAAACCAACTTTGTGTGAGACACGAGTATGACAATGAAGAATGTAAAAATGTCAGATGCGTGAAATTAAATTGCCTGCAAGGTTCCCCCAATACTTCACTTCCATTTTTTTTCATTTGCATTTGGATGATGGGTAAGAACAATGAAATCTTACGAATTTAACATTAAACATTTGTTCTACTATCATGACTTATTCTTCATATAAGGTTGACTATTGGGTGTAAACACAACAAATGCTTACAGCTTGGTTTTCAGGTTACACTTTTAGAGCTGGTAATGGGGAAAGGAATGAGAAAGTCCAATACGACATTAACTTTGGATGGAGTGCAGGGATAGATGCGCCAGGAGCAATGCTGCAATGAAACTGTGAAAATCTATTTGTCAACCAAGTTGACAAGCCAGAGGAAAGATTTCATCTCTCCTGGTAAATTCTTCATTGCAACTTTGTTTCCTGATTTTTCTTTTCAGACTCAAAACATATAGCCAAATTATTTTTGGCTATATGTTTTTTTTTTCTCAAACAAAACACAATGGACTGCCATACATTTAAATATATTATAAAGGAACTAATGATAAAGAACACTGCATAAATGAATTCTAACATGAACAAAAGAAATCTTTTCCAAGAAATTATTGATGCGCTTGATGCTAATTAAACTAGCATAAACCGTTTGACACAGGCAACCACACAAAATGGCTGACATAGGAGAGTATAAAATGGACTCAGACAAAAATATGCTTCACATGTACATTTCTAAAGGGAATAGAGTGAACCACACCAGGTAAAATTTGCGTGAAATAGGTCAAAATACACAGAGGACAAAGTTGACCTAGTTTGAGAACCGCAGAGACAAACGAATACCTATTTTCAATAATAATAGTTTCAACAGAAAACTTTTCAGAAAATGGGAACGTTAGCAAACAAGTATCCGAGCGTAAACCAAAACTAATCCCTAAGGTCGAAATAAAACCAGTTTGCGCTCACATAATGGTTATGAATCACAAATATTTCCTGTCTGGGCAGCGGGTGAGTATTGATTTGTATGAAGTGAGACAACATTTGTCAGTTTGCCTTATTGAAAAAAGACCAAAAGTCTGCAATAAAAAAAAGAGCGCTGACTGCAACTATAATAAATGCAAGTATTTAACTCCTCCTGTCTAACAAGAGATTTAATCAATACGACATCTGCAGATATCCATCAGCATTAATATAAAACCTATAACCTGATGGAGCGCTCCCTCAGGATAGCGCCAAGGCTAATAGCAAACAAACAACCTTTAGTTTCTAGTACAAATCCTGGAACTGTCTTAGCATTTCTGTCCAAAAAGCAGAAAAAAAGCAGTGACTTGTGGACAACAAGCAGTGCAAAGTCCCTCCGAAGCCACGTGATAAATTTGGGTATCACAAATCATTTACAGCACCTCAGCCATGGTCGTTTCACTTTAGTAAAAACCTTGAACGGTCCGTGTCAGCAGCTGTAGTTCAATTTGTGTTTTTGTTAGAACTCGAACAGGCTGAGTGGTAAACTTACAGGGTTGCAAATCATCTGAAGATTGTGTTCTTTGGATCCAGTGGTATTATTTCCCATGCACAACGTGGAGATGACTACTTGATAATTCACTGTCGCAAAAAGTATGCTTGTTAACAAGGCTTCAAAAGGAAAGTCTTTCCTGTGAGTCAAATTATACCAGCAGTGAGCTGCACCGCCTTTCGGAAAAGGCCTGGAGACCCTTCCGTCTTGAGCCTGACAGAAGAAGCGGCATTTGAAGAACTCCTGCTGGGATCTTTGTTTGTGAATCAGCATGCAAAGTAGTGTTTGTTTGATGGATTGCTCAAATGAAGTTCCTTACAAAGAAACCTCCAAACTAAGAATAGCTGTGGTTGCAAGGATGTTGCCATTAAGTAGGCCTCTGTGAGTCATAAAAACATCCAAACCAATATGTGGTTAATATGAACAATTTTACATGCAAGTGTGGTGTGTTTAATACAAAAGTGACACAATTGTCATATTTTTTCCCCATTGTTGACCTCAAGTGGCACAATTCATATATGCTCATATAGAAAAATATGCATCAGCCTTCACTACTTCATTAGTGACCCAGAAGTACATTTAAAGACAAAATAAAACGGTCAGAGGCAACTTGAAAGTGCAAAAAGACAGCCCGGCTAATTAAACTACTACATCATGACACATAGCCTGTAGACCTGAACTTTATTACTTGTAAAAATGTTCAAAGGTAAACTTAAACGGTTCCTGATGGTTCCAGAAAAAAAAAAAAAAATCAGGCTACTGTAAAACTCTTCTGAATCACGTGAGTGCAACTCACGTTAGAAAACAAAAGTTACATTCAAATCCCTGTTCAGGTCCAACAAGTTAATTTAAGAACTGTTGAGCTTGTCCAACTAAACTGGGCTCGCTTCCAGCAGCATGGACCGCTTTCAAAACACAGCACTGACAAAAACATTCGGGAAATAAATACAGCAAAGTACGTAGACTCACCTGGAGCTGGCTTGATAAAGTCCAACTGCGAGTGGAGTTTAAAAAAAAATCAAGAAATACGCGGAAATAACTAAATAAATGATCGCTGCAGTAGTTCGAGTTTAAAAAAAAAGTTTCCCGAGCACCTGAGCGAGTTGCGCTCTTAATACATTTCGCGCACTCGACCACCAACTTAAAGATGGCGAGCGAAAGTTGCGTCTTACATCAGTAAAAACGAGAAAGGCACTCCCGCCAAACTAACCCGCAGTTGCCGCGTCTCTTCGCTAGTGAGAGGAGGAAGAGGAGGAGGAGGAGGAAGCCTGGTGGTTACCTGACTCCGGTGGCGGTGTGTTTAAGCTAGGTCGGCCCCTCCTCACTCGGGCAGGCGGCTTCGCGTGTCCAAATGTCGGCTGTGGGCACCGACAGCAGGTTGGGATGCTTGAAGTTGAACCGGCGCCATGACCCGCCTTGTGGCTTCGAATGTGAGTGAGTACTTACCAAGTGAAAGTGATGAATGCTACAATGGCCGACTTCTCCATTAGCTAATCCCAATTAAAGTTCTTAACTCAGTTTACTGTCATATCTTAATCAATATTCCCCAGTGAAATGAATTGAAATTATTTTTGTATTTTATTTTCTTTTGCCTTGCTTTTGAATATCGTTAACTGTCTTTGATTGTGTAAAACACAATGAGTAATCTGGTCCAGCTCCAAAAGCCAAGTCAACTTTTATTTTATCACATTTTTAAAGAGAAAAACATGAAATGTCTTTGAAGCCGGAAAGTCCTTGGCTGAGATTCGCTGTGACAGTGTGTGAAACGAGCACTTGGCCTACTTCTGATTTCCCAAGATGACATGAGATGGTCTTCCTTGTGAACACATTCCGACGTTCTTGTATCACATAACTTTAACCACACACAGAAAAAAAAGCAAGGTTTTTCTCTTTTGTGCAAGCCTGTGTCAGCTTGTGGAGTTTTGCGCTTTTTCATTAACAATACAACGAGCTCGTGCTTTTGTATCTGTGTGTGCATGCGGACGAGAACCAGAAGCTTCTAAATGCTGCTGTGCTTTTGTGTCTGCCTTTGTAGAAAGAGACCCAACGTGTACAGGGCACGTGTGTGTTCTATATTGTTCTTTGTATTCAAGAAAGGACAAATACAATGAATGAAAAATGAGCTTTGAAGGGAGTGAGCTTTTTTTTTTTAAAGAGCGTTGATTCAGTCATTAGCTGACATTTAATTTGAGGGCCCGGGCATTTTAGTTGAATTTCACCACCCCCTCTCAGTTCACTCAACTTTGCTCTTTTTTTTTCGCTCTCTTGTGTGCAAGGCCATTTTCAAGTGGTACTCGTTTCATCTACAGTGCTCTTTAAATGCGTCTGCCTTCGCTCAGGTCTCCATGGGAACCGCAGCTTGTCATCTTTGACAATGCAAGATTTTGATCGTTCTTAGTAGCGTAAAAAAAGAAAATGCTAATTTGCCATGAGTGGTTAGTTGCATGCAGTAATTTGAAAATCAACCACGTTATTACATAATGGTCTTTGTGAACGATAATAAAAAAAGGAACCCTGAATAGCCATCTCGCAAATAAGCGGTGGTGGGGAAAGCTGTCGGCCATTTTCAGGGCTGATTTGCTCACCAAGTTCAGTCTTGTGTGGCAAGTCCCCCAGGGTAGCTACACGGTCACACTTGACCAGCTGTCCACTGCAGCATTCTTGAACATGCGGATCCTAAAATAAATATCTAAAAAAATTTTGCCATGACATCAGAAGGCTGAAGAGTTTGGGCGGTGTTCACAATTCCTGCCAATTGTGGCAACACAAATTTAATCAAACCTCTTTGCCTTCAGATGAAACTTGAACCTTAGCTAAGGTCAAAGTTCCGATATGATTTTTTTAACCGAGTAGCACATTTTATGACCTAAACACAAAGTTTTGAAATGATTTATCATGGTCTCATTTTTATTTTACATCATAATATCCTGGCATTGGTGTGTAAACCTTTTTGATCTGCTGTGCCCTCTCCCGCTGTCATATTTTCTTCTTCTATATTGCCCCCCTCTCTTCTTCCCCCCTCTTCTTCTCCGCCTCTCTGCTCCCACACATCCATGCAGATGCGCACACACTTTCTCTCCATCCCCCCCGTCTCTCTCTTTTCCGCTCTCCATCCTCTCGTATTCACCAGCGACGACACCCACCAGCCTTTCTCTCTCTTCCTCTAGCTCAGCTTGTGGATCCACTGTACTTGACTAATTAGCCTTGAAGTGCTGTTGAAGATCATCATGTTCATCTCGACGAGCTAGCGGCGGACTGCAGACGTAGGCTGGGAAAGACGCTGCGGGTTATCGCACGCAGGCAAGAACCTCACCGTTCACTCTGAGCCTCTCGGACTTTTCAGCGATCAAGTGAGAAGAGGTTGTGCTTTTTGGAAAGACCAGAGACGGAACCGCAGAATGGACCCCAGGCTCAAATCCTACTAGAAAGACTCCAAGGTGGCCCTTGTGACAGCTTGAACCGGCGAGAGCTTTAAGGTGAGTTCTAAGAGTTATGTAACACCACTTGTTGGATCGATGGAAAAAGATGTGTTGATATTAAAATCTGGAAGAGCGCAGGCACGTGCGTGTGCATGTGTGCGCACTGGCGATATAGTGAACTGGTTCTTTTGTGGCCGAGGGAAACTGATGGATGCGCATCAATGTGAAAGACACCAGAGACAATCAGTCACGCTAGCTTTATGTCTGATGGCATCTCTTTGCTTGAGGTGACGGGTGCATCAAAAGCCACGTTGTGGATTCCCAGCGGAACTTTCATGAATGCGTGTGCCAGAACACCTACTGTACAGTGATGGCTGATGTCTTCTCCAACTATTTGCGACACACGGTGGCATGGGCCATCTTCATCGACCACCTTTTAATTGGAGAATTAATTGGGGCCATTACTACCCTGGGCTACTATTTGAGGAAATATAATTACCACTGATTACAACCGCCAATCACCCCCCCCCCCTTTCCTAATTGTGAGTCTCATTATTTACTGGCGGTCAAATTGCAATATGTCGTTTTGTTTCTTGGGCGTTCCTGTAAAGTGGCAAGCGAGTGTAATCTCCGCACACTCTTTTGTCATTGCAAGTTTTTTTCCTCACAGGTTCAGTGAATGCTATTAAACTCATTAAAATCTTAATGAGGCTCAGCTCGGATAATAGTGAATAAAGTCACAGGCATAAAAATAAATTAGTATCTCCCGTGAGGCAGAATGAAATACTGTAAAGGGGAAATCGGGGCGCCTAAGTTTAAGATCCGAGAGCTTGACTAATGAGCCCCGTAACTCTTGTCTGCTGTGAGTGCAATATACGTCATTTAATTTGTGCACAGAGCATCATTAGAAACTTTGCTACTCAGCCAAGGTGAAAGCTGGAGGTCTATGTGACCTCTTTTCCAACAGCTGGAAAAATGAGCTCTGTTGTGGTTCACATATCAAATTACAAACCATTCACGGGCTTTAAATTGGTTTCCTTACCTGAAAGGAGCGTTCTCTGCTGGAACGGTAAGATAGCTGATTCTTCCAATGCGAAATGTGATTCACACCAGTAAGTGGTTCACCTCTCTTTGTGAAACAACCTTGATTCAATCGCTTCGAAGCCAACCCAAAGCCTCGGCGATGGCTTGCCTTAATAAAACAGCCAGTAAGTCTTTTACTTGACACAAACGAGGCCTTCGACTGAGAGGAAACCTTCGAAGGACTTTTGTAGCCCAACAGGAACATTCGAGTGAGAACAGATCTCTTCATCTAGCTCCTGCAAAATCAACAAATGAACCGCTACGACCTTGAATGTTGATAGCGGAAACGATGTGTTATTATATCCACTCGGCTTTGGATAAATGAGTTGTCACAAGACATTTATTTTTTATTTTTCTCAATTTTTAGTTCCTCATCGTGAAAGTTGGCGTCGCAGATACCAATATCTGGTAAGGCTGATATCGGTACCGATAATCGGTAGTGGTACTTACCCACCACTAATCGTGATTTGATTAGATGCCGCACAATGGGAAAATTGGCACAAAAGCACTACCCAATTTCCATTACAAAGACCAGAACCTGAAGAAAAGAAATCCACAATCTACATTCGGTGATATACAGTACATGAGTTTACTGAAAAGACTGCGACAGACCAAGGAACTTAAATTGCAACATTCATTCACTCCTATCTTTGGTGTTCAGGTGCGCCGTCCTTTGTAATTCTTCTCAACGGCAACGAAAATCGATCGGCGTGAGGGCTGGCATGGCGGCAAAAGATATATCCTCTAAAGTTGTCGTCATTGTGGAGCTAAGCAAATGTGAGGAGGCAAAATATAAATGAGACGATTGAATTTTTGCTGGTGGCCTGATTTTGAAGTTCTATCATCTTTGAGGTGTTCTCGTTTTTTACAAAGCTGAGACTGTCCCTTTTCATGTGAGGAACTCCTCCATTTTTCAAAGATGGCCTTCTTCTTGTCACCTCCAATTCATTCTTTTGTCCCACGTAGGGGGACTTCTTGGAAGTGGCACAGTTTCCCCTCAAGTGTTACCGTTTTATCTCGCTATTTTTTTTCCCTGCTGCTGCGCCTCTTTCTCTCTTTCTCTCTCTCAATGTCTGCAGCATGACTTTTTTGTCCCTCTCATCTTTTTTTAAACCAGGCTTTTGTTTTTTAACATCACACCGCACCTGATTAGGTATATGCAAAAAAAAAAAAAAAAGTCTTTCATGTGGTTCATGATCTACCACTGTGTATCAATCAATTTATTGGCCAACACTTAAGCACAGTGGAGGATCAATTATACTGTGGCGCTTTTGTTTCCTAGGCAGTGGAAACCTTAAATCAATCGATTAGTTGCAAAATTAGAGATGGCCAATGTGTTTCTTTTATTTATATATCTGAATCTCCAACAGTTTGTGGTTTTTTTTGTTTTTTCTCGCTTCCGACTCACCTAATTGTGCAGTCTGGCAGATCTCCAAATGAGAAGGTACATGTTCTTGCCGACCACCACAAAGTGGCAATCTATTTAGTTTAAATCACAGAGCTTTGCTGCCATAATCATTAACAGAACTTTGTCTGCTAGCTTCATGCTAACATATAATGGGAATTGCAATTAATAATATAAAATAGCACTTCTATTTCAGCAACAATCAAATAGTTATATTTATGAAATATTAATAGTAAATTAAGCAAATATTTTTTCATTTTAGTTATGAGACACTCGTATTTTTAGAATTGCGAATCCATTTCATATAATCACTATAATTCAATTGCCAAATTTGCACCATTTTATTTGTGGTAGTGGTTCAGATTTGGGATTCTTGATTGATTCCCCTAATTCGCTGACTCATTTGACTCCCGCTGTACTAATCAAGTGAACTGAAGCTTTTCCATCCATCTTTCCAGATGATTGACACGAGGCTGGCAAGCCAAAGGCGGGAGATGAAACTTCTCGGTGACAGCAGCTATCAAAAGACCAGCACCTATATTGTGCCATGCTTCCTCTTTGTAGAGGTAAGACTCGTGGCCTTCACTCAGATGAAGCTTTTGGGGTTATTTTAACTTTAAACTTCTATGCCGTATGCATGAGGAGCTCTGCAAAACAGTTTGAGGCTGTCTTCTTAAAGGTAACTCTTGATATGTCGCAAGAGCATGCCAGATGCTCCTAATTAGGTATGCGCCATGTAGGAGGGATGATACAACACGGTTTTCGCCAAGATGTTTTTTAATGCCGTCAGACCTTGCCTTGAAAAATTACGAGTCATCATTATGATGAGAGTGTACTTGAAGCTTATAATTTATCCAATTTGAGCATAACTGCATCCAAATTACAAACAAACTATTTCTAATATAACTCACATAGAAAGAAAAGCATTTCAAGAAAATAATTCATCCGTATCTGATGGACCAATGAATCGTTTGCATATATTTGCATTTGCATATTCATCTCCTGTTCCTTCCACTTGGTTTCATATTTCTTTCTTCTGACACTTCACAAGCGTTTTAAGGCGGATTAAAAATAACAATGGGCATCAGCTGGGAAAGTGGTCGAATTAGCTGAATTTGTATTCAGTCCACTGGCTCCCATAAAATGTGATTGATTTGATTAAATTAGCCAAGGCACTTACAAGTTGGCTCCGTCGCATCCTGTAGAATCTTTTACGTCTGTCAAATGCAGTTTTTTTTAAATGTTATAAATGCAGTGTGTTTGTCATTTTTAGTTTTCTAAAGTTTTGCCATAGTGTTAAGCTATTTGAAAAGATGCATTGTCATTAGGCTTTTAAGGTCTTGATGATCTCGTGATGACATTTTGGTGTGACTTTTGAGACATTTTTTTTAAAGAATGTTCTGGTTGCTAATTAAGAAAACACAAAAACATTTTTTTATTTTAAAGCTTGTACAATGACACCAAGGAATCTTGGCTGTCATGGCAATGGTTTGCTTTTCAGCTGGAAGCATCGCCATGGTAACTGATGCTGCCGTACTCCTAACGTGTTACTGAACGGCCTTTTTTTTTTCCCCTCAAATAACAAAACCGAAGCTGTCCTAGTTGTCATGGATATCTGGCAGTAGGGATGGTGAGGAAGTTTTCAGGCATTCACTTTGATATCATCACAGACATCATCACAGATTCTCAGCAGATGATTGGTGATGTTGGGAAATTGACAATTCATATGTATTCAAATGAAAAAGAAAAAAGAGAAGAATCACTTTTTTGAGGAGGGGAAACCCTATCTGTGTCAGAATTACCTTCACTGAAGTCATCCTCCGCTCTTCCCACGACTTTCTTCCCACCTCCTCTTTGCCTAATCCTCAAATGACCTGATGGAGCGCTCGCGGTATCGGCTGCATTCCCTAATTAATTGACCTAATTAGAAATGAAACCCAATTAGCCCGTGCCGCTCCAAACATAATACACACCCGCCGGTCCTTGGAGCCTATGCCACAATCAGCTGGATGAGCTTTGTTCTCGACTCCTTCAATTTGGGACCAGCAATATAAGGTTAAATTATTCAAAGTGTTACGATTCAAGAATTGAGAAGAAAAGTTTGGGTCTTCAGATAAATAAATAAATTTAAACGATGATAGAATTTAACTGATGAGCAAATGAAATACAGTTTTGGGATACTGCAAAATTTTAGATTAATTTGATTTAGACTAAGCAAATAATGAAACATGATTTATTAATTCTGCAGGTGTTGAATTATTGTTTTATTTTAAAATTATTAAAAGCAGGTTGTCATGAGAACGCTAGCAATGAAAAAAAACAAATTTAAATGTTTTTTTTTTGCACCCCCCACGTGTTTTCATTGTACAAGCTGCGTGTTTTTTTGTGCCGCACACCCATTAATAGCTTCATTGTGCAACCCGGCACACCTTCGTTAAAGCCGCACAAATATCTCACAATCCCCGCAGGTTCAGCCAGCATCTTCCGATTGCTTTTATTTCCCTCCTTATTTTCTCACATTGGCTTCTTTTTGACATCCTTTGGAGATAAAAGGATTTTTTTTTTTTTTTAACACTTCACTGATACGCCTCTCATCGCCTGTTATTCTCTCTGACAGCCTCTCAACCTCTCCCCAGTCGGTCTCTCCCGACAGATCCGAGATCCATCAAGTGTCATTGCTCTCCAGCACTCATTGCCCTGAGTAATAATGTAAACCCTTTCGGAGCTCTCCATTTCCCCTTCCCCCACGCTTGCCTTCCCTAGTCACGAAAAGCTTGTCAATGTGCCCACCTCATGCCACATGTCGCAGTTTGTTAGGAGCGTTCTGCTTTGGTCAACACAATGAAAGTGATTTTTTTTTTTGTCATAGTTCTTTTTGAAGCAACATTGTGTAACATGGCTCCCCCCGCAGGGCGCTCACTCCTTAGTTGTTACATTATCATCTCATTACCTATTTGCTATTTCTTTTTCTGTAGTACAGTGTTGCTCTGCTGACTCTGACGCTTTTCACCAGTTTCTGAATCTTTCTAAAATCCACTGTCGGCCGCTCTCCATTTCGTTATCGCTTCTTGTCTCGAGGCTGGTCTGCCACTATCTTAGATAGCACATTTTATCTTGCGCTCAAACTTTTGGTTTTGAAGCTGCTTCTTTATTCTCACTGAGTCGTCATTTTTCTTCCCCCATTTGCTCAATCTTTTAAAATTGAATGTGAAAGCCTGCCTTTGACACTTTCAAAAAAATAGGAATACTTTCAGACCTCACAAAAAGTGAGAAATCTTTTTGAAATCTGATGGAGTCCAATCCCTATTTTTGATAAAAATGTCAAGTAGAATTGATTGCATGCACAACTATTCTGATTTACACCATTTAGAATCCCAGCATCTAACAAAATGTCGATTCAGCATCATTGTGAGTTGTATTTTTAATGAGCTTCGTTTCTATGCCACTCTGTCAAAATACATCTTTACACAAAATCAAGCTATGGTGCCAAAAAAAAAAAAAACGTTAGAGATGACTGCCTTCAAGTCCGTCAATTGTTTTTTTAATTTTTTTATCTGTGCCTTTTTTACTGACATCATCCGTTAGGCTCCCACTGAGCCCTCACCCAAGGTGTGCTGGTGTCTTGAGCATCTTTCTCGATCACGGTCGTGAATTCAGCAGAGCACTGACTGCAGCAATTATAAATAGCATCCCAGTTATCAAGCTACATCGGGCACACAGCTCGCGACAACAAAACAGCTTCCTTTCCTTTTACATTTGCACATTTCATCCTCATTCCATTGCCAGATTGACTCTGCCTCCGTACATCTTTTACCTCTAGGCGAGACTTTGGTGGAGTGTGTTTGCTTCTTTTTTCCCGCTCCCCGCCTCCCTCCAAAAAAATGGTCTGTTTCTTGCCAAGCATCCGCCCTCAACAAATTTCAACTCACAGTTTTTCCAGATACACTCACTAACAAAGCTCCTTCTTGCATATTCTGTTTACCAAACTAGAAAGAAAAAAAACTAAACGTTGCAGCTCTAACCTCCCCCAAGTAGAATTCATACCAACGAGATGAAAGAGGCATGAGTGGAAGCTGCACGCTTGTGTATTAAAATATACCCATGATTAATCTCTGGAGCTCATTTTCCTGCTCATTTAATCGAACATTTCACACCATAATCAAGCTGCCTTTTCATTTTGTGCATTCACATGGATGAAAGGAAACGTGCATAAAGATACATTCGGTGCTCATTCCCGCATTATATGACATTCTGCTGCGCTACCATTTCTTGGTTGCCGTGAGGATCTCGAGAGTTTTAGCTAACAAGCGAACACTCGTTAGCTGCCATCTTTCCACTTGTTACCACTTTGGATGGATGGTCTTGTCATATCTGATACGTACCTTCTTATCACCGTTGAATACACAATAAACTCTGTAAGGGCTATTCTAGAGTGATTTATTAATAGATTAGAATGTAAACATTGATTGTTTATCAGTGTAATTGATAAACATGAAACAAAACAGGAAAATGGTGGACATGCAATATTTTTTTCCACTTTGTTTATTGTGTTGTAATACAGTTTCTGGACGCTAGAGGGCGTGCTAACCACTAAGATGTGCTCCTTTTGAGTAGCCGTGTGCTTTCATCATCCACCTGCATAATATTTTAAAAGCTAAAATCTCACAAAATAGTGCTTTTGATTTAAGGGTTGTCACGTGGTGAATTTCCTTTCAGCAGGGTTCTGTCGTCTTCACATGGGCACCCATGAACGTCTCCTCACCCTCTGTCAGCTTGTTGACTCCTTTACCATCTGGCTCCAGGGAGGAACCTTGTAAAAGCTCGCACGTTTTGGTCTCAAGAGACATTGCTCCCATAGCACGCTATTATTGCCATATTTTATTTTACACTTGTACAGTGAAAAGGCTTTAAAAGGGGGATTTGCCTCTTTTTTTCCTGTCACAACCGTCACTTTGATTTCTTTGCTTTTCGCTGCTTTTGAAGTTGAGAGGTATGCTCATTAAATCTTAATTGCGTGGTAGAATAATCCTTTCAGTTTACTAGGCCAGTCAAAGGAGGGTCATCCTCCAAAATCAGCTGACTGAAGCTACCTTAAGAGCTGACAAATTTGAATATTTTACTCTCGTTCTGTTCAGTTCCTTTTAAACTAACCGAACATGTTCATACGTTGTATTTTGCGATATTTTATTAGTTCCCTTGGTAAACATTTTTTCCAAACATTGCAGCCAGCTCGTAATACATTACCCTTCCAGAAACATTTTGAGTTTTCCACAATAATAATAATAATAATAATAATAATAATAATAATAATAATAATAAACATTTGAACATTTGTTCTTTCTCTTGAGGTCACAACTTTTTACAGACCAGATTGAACTAATAAATGCAGCAAAGGATTCTGACAGCCCACCTTGACCCACTTTGACCTGGCCTGAGTTTGTGAGCAGTTGTCATTTGTTCTTACACCTTTGAGAATGACTTTTATGCAAATCCAAGTCGTAGGTGACTCGACGTCAATTAGAAATCATCAGCATGACCTTTATGAATATTCAAATGAATCTGCATAGCAGAAGACTTTTTTTTTTGTCCAAGTGGAGGTGAAACGGTTCGACTGACAGCATAGTCAATTAGATCAGACATCTATTATGCTTATGAAATGTAAAACCAGATGCTAAACGACGTGACATACCTCCGCTGGGAACGCCATCCTGGTTTAACAATGTAAATCTTTCTCTCAGCCATCCTACACTTTGCTCTCTCGCCATCCCTCCCTCGCGCCTTCTGTAGTTCCTCCTCAGACTGCACCCACATGCCCACAGACTCTGAAAACACACACGGGCGATCCCACGCAGTCGGAACTCATGTCCAAGGCGACAAGCATGGGAGAAGGCCACGGAAAGAGCCGCTTGATAATGTTGGCCTATATATAAACGAGAAGCCGGGGGTGTTTGTGAGATTTGCTAGCACGTTCAGACAAGCGCTCGCGTCCTTTGCGATTGCACGTTTTAAAGCAAAGATGTATCATCGTATTTTATTTGAATTTCTTGAAAATCTTGTTTATGGTGCGCTTGCTCGAATGATGAAAGGATTCCTGACATTGCCATAGCAACCATGAATCTCCTGCTTTGGTGCTCTAGATCGGTGGTCACCTTTCATGCTGTGTTTGTGCTCCAGTGGTGATGTTGGTGAACAGGCAATGTCTGCATGATATTTGTTTTTAACCACAAACTTGTTAGAAAAAAAGTAATTATATTTACTGCTAAGTTTTGGGGCTGCTGGAACAGATTAATTACATTTCTATGTATTATAATGGGAAATGTGACCTCGATTTATGAACGTTTCAGGTTAGGAGTGGGTTGCCAGTTGGGTTTATTGTCTGAAGGCTGATGGCCTTCACACGTTATTCGACTCCATTAACTTTCTCCTTCCATTTTATTCCTCTTTTTGGCGTCTAATTTATGCAATATTTTTTAACCGATTTTTACAGTTCCACCTTCAACGTATTCCAAAAATTTTTCGTTTTTTCCACAAATTCACAATTTTACAGCCAAAATTTCACCATTCATTCTTAATGACACATTCAATATTTACTCGACTTGTAGGCGAGTGCCTCTTCTGTAAAAAAAAAAAAAAAAAAAATGCACATACAGGAAGGAGTGAATCAGACCACCGTTGCACTTCCATATTAAGGCTGAGTGAGTGTTAAGTAAAGCGGGTCCCTTCATCTCCATAATGAATGAGGCGGTCGCTTTGATGGAGGCTTGAAATCTCCGAATGAATAAATAAGTACAAAATCAGCATACATGTGTGTCCTCTATTATCTTAAATGCCAATTATGTTGCCAGGTTATTATGGTAATTATATTCCAAATTTGTAACGGCAAACACGAAGCTGTGGTTATAAGGTCACTGTTTTTAAAGTTCTTGCTTTTGTAGGGGGACGGGAGCTTACTTTTCAAATTCTTCCTCGCTGGCAGACAAATCTTCTCGTATCGAATTAGAACACTTGAGCAGGAAGGTGGGGGGGTGTTATATGAGTATAGGAATTAGCGTTTTGTTAATAATTGGAGTGCAAATGAATATTCAGCGCATCTGCCTCGCTTGCGCCGAATTGCGACTTTTTTTTTTTTTTTTGCATCCACTTACGTCAGTGTTGATTTTATGCTTTGTGACCGTTTGCTAAAAAGGTCATATTTCACGCTTGACGGCTTCTCGTGCATAATGTGCGGCTGGTGTTTTCTAAAAGCAGCTCACCAGTGCGCTAGAATAAGTTGGGCTACGCAGAAAGGTCACGCAAGCGTGTAATCCCGCCGACCCCTTTACTCAGATCCAAGACGCTTTTCCGTCCACGTCCTGCTTCGTCTTCTCCGAACCTCTCTGCTCCTATTTGTGCCATCTGTGCTTCATCCCCCTCTTCCTCCTCCTCCTCTTTCAAAAAGTATTTTTTCCCTCCTCATTAATGTGTTTCTCTACCCGCTCACGCTCGCTGAAGGCATCTATCTCTTGCTCTCCGGCTCTTATCAGCGCTCGTCGATACGTATTTCTCCTGATTTGTCTCCTGCCGACTTCATCGCTTACTCCCGCCCTCCCCCTCCTCCTCTTCCCTCGCTATCTCTCCACGCATACTTGATTCATTTGACACATTACGGAGGGATCCATCATTTTTGCGCCGTGAAGGATTTTAAAGGTTTCACTTTTTTTTTTTTTGGAGCAGATCCGAGCCCTAAAGCTGGAACCAATATGTTTTATTTCCAGCTGGTCATCATGGCGGGGACTGTGCTGCTGGCGTACTACTTTGAGTACACGGACACCTTCCCCGTGCACGTTCAGGGCTTCTTCTGCTTCGACAAAGCCTACTCCAAGCCGTACCCGGGACCGGAGGACTACAGCAAGGCGCCTCCTGTGCTCGTCTACTCCCTGGTTACGGCCATCCCGACTGTGACGGTGAGTCAGTATCCATCATTGAAGATGCCACGCTTCCACAGGTGTCAAAAATGTGTGACGCGCACACACACAGCGATTCATAGTTCCCCTCATGCACATGGCGCTTGTGGTTTTTTAGCGAGGAGCGATGTGTGTAGGTGTGCGTCCTCGTGGTCTCGCTTCTCAGTGTGTGCATGCGTGCCGTGTCATAACCATGGCAACCGGCAACTGAAATCATCCTCCGCGGTGCAGTTCGAGAGCCACAGTGCGCAGAGTGTGTCCGTTCGCAGCTTTAGAACAGAATCGAACGCGGCTTTATTTGTTTTGTAACTTGAATACTGAAAGTCACACGCTTTCCGTGACACTGCATGGCCTCCCTTCAATTTGTCTGGACAAATTTTTTAAGATGTCCACCCTCAGGAAATGTTCACGGTTATCTATTGATTTTTACACAATATTAATTTATCCTGCCATAAACATGTTAAACACTGATGACTCAGCCATAAACTGTCATACAAGTCGCCATCTATCCATTTAGCTAGTGGCTAAATAGCAGCTAGCTTGGGAAGTTAACTTGTCTGTTCACATTTTCTCTCAGTGCTGTATTTCGTCAAACATGGCGAATAAAAAACTCTTGAATCTTGAATCTTGAAATGGCGTACATGGAGAATTAACCTAACATTTCTTGCTCATAATTTTAATCCCCTTTTGAGTTTCGCGTTGTCTTTTATGTTTTACTTGTAAGGATTGAACCACTCCAAAACATAAACGCTCCGTCAACGAGAAATAAATCCAAAGTGTAGTTACACTTCCCCGGCTACACGCAGGCTTATTATTAATAATGAAACATCTGCACATCCTCATCAAAGCTGTGTCTCCATGTCTGCCTTGTCCCCTCGGGCTTGTTGTCTCTTTGATGTCCTACAGTAAAGTGGCGTTACGACACGGTTGCCTCGCTGCGACATTACGGAACATTACGCACGCTCCCGCCTGTGTGTGTGTGCGTGTGTGCTTTCATGTACACACACTCTCAAATAGATTATAAACAAGTGCTAATTAAGTCATTTTGTTTGCTGCTGCACTTGGTAAAGTAAATCATTGGAATCAAAGCTTTATGAGCAAAAGTCTTGGGACACGGTATGTGCTCAGTGCGAGAAAGGAGATGTACCCTGGACAAATAGTTTTTCACATTCATACCTATGAACAATTTAGAGTTAACCTAGTTGAGTTAACCTAACATGCACATTTTTGGATCTGGAAGGAAGTCAGAAACCACAATCTTTTTTCACCATGTTGCTTGGTTTTGTCCCACAGTTGACAATTTAGTTATGCCTAAAAGCAAGAGGTCAGATGTGACACCAAATTGTTTCACACAGTTGATTAATTAATAACAAAAATTGTCCAACGTTTGGTT
Organism: Syngnathus floridae; assembly: GCF_059516105.1. Classification (NCBI taxonomy): domain Eukaryota; kingdom Metazoa; phylum Chordata; class Actinopteri; order Syngnathiformes; family Syngnathidae; genus Syngnathus; species Syngnathus floridae. The sequence goes on along the minus strand of NC_142416.1, from coordinate 16,435,004 downwards.
TATGATCGTCACTTACAGATTGAGCTGATCGTGCCCTCGTCAGTCCGTTTATTTATCAATCGAGTTTGGCTAAAGCCTCTTAACTTTCAAAATCCAAAAACGAATAGTTGGTAGTGTTGAATGTGGAAAATCAACAATTTTGGGCTTCAGCTTTATTTCATCCATAGTCTTTCTGTAGGAGTAACAACCACACGTCCTAATACTTTTGTCGATTCCTTTCTTCAGTTGATGGGGACTATAATTATTCAGTCACTTAGCACAATGAGTGTTAAAATGCCTTGTCACAAACTCGGAGGAGTTGACAGTCAGCATAAAGCCTGCCTGTCGTGTCTCTTAAATGTTTTGTTTACATTTAAGATTGAAGTTTAGGCTCCACTGAAAATGTTCTAAATGATTTGCTAGCGCACAGATGGCACTTTTGACAGTGTATTTATGTTAGCCGAGCTTGCAGTCGATTAGTGAGGGGCTATGTGAGCTTCTCCGAGTGGGAGCGGATTGCCTGGAGTGTGAAGGTTTATTTTTTTTAAAGTAAGAGCATCTGCGTTCACTCTTGCTTCAGGAAAAAAAACGCATCATCCCACAAGCCTGTGTGTTCAAACATGGGCAGGAAAAGAAAAAAAAAACCAACAGCGAGATTTCACTTCTCTCTCAAATCTGACTCAGTGTTTTATGTGATGGATACCAAAAGGACATTCCTCCACTAACATCAACCAACTTCATCTTTGAAAATGCTTTTTGGTACTCACTGCTGAGGTTTACGTGCAGGGTGTTTGCAGATAGATGCGAGTGCCAATCATTTATGTGCTGCGGTCACGAATATCAAATTACTTCAATCATTTGACTAGAGAAAACTCACGCAAGTCGGGCTGGCACTATCGAATATTTTTAGAATTTACATAAAAGTGTATTAAAAATATATTTTTAATTATTTTTGCTTATTTGGTATTATTTAGTGATTAGAAATATCACACAAGAAATCTTCGTGGCTGTTATTTTCCCCCAATAATCGAATGTTTTCAAATGTCTTCTTTTTATTAAACACAAATAATAAATCAGTCTGCTTTCATGAAGGATTATAGAATTCAAAGAATTATGAAAATCTGGACAATTTTTAGTTAAAAAAATAGCTCTAAACAATTGCTCAGTTATTAAAATACAAGGAAATTAATTTGATTATCGATTTGTTGCCGATTAACATTGACTATTCATAAAACAGCGTCGATCGTAGCAGCCCGAGATGCGTGAATAAATGATTCAAAAGATTTGATATCGACAAAGATGACCACCGATGAGCACGGACGTGGTGAGGGAAGGGAAATAAGAGGCAGTTCATGATGCAGAATGAGAGTGAGGAAGTCAGCGAGAGGCAAATAGAGGCACTTGTGTGCTACTTGGATATAATGCTGCAAATTTTCAGTGGCTCGGTAAAGGTGAGTGGGTGGTAGGTTGTCGCTGCACATCCCCTCTGCTATGCTCCTTCTGTTTCTCTGTTAGCTAGCTGTATTTTAAGACATCAGAATCTCATCGCAGTTGACGAGTTCCGATCATACCGTTTGCACAAATCATGCTGCTCTTTGAACTATTTAGCTCGTTGCTATAGTTCGCCTGCCAAATCTTGTGACTAACCTTTGGCCAATCATGGATCAAATGGTAATTACGTGCTTCAGATGCATGTGGCAAAGCATTCATACTGTGCAACACTCGAGGAGAATGAGGCTGTGACTGTTTGAAATGGTGTGTGTGTTGTTACTTCTGAATGTTTTCCATACACAAAATGCTAAATGCTTTTACCCTAGAAAAACTAAGCGGCTATATATAGACCTCTTGAACCTCGCGGAAACGTAGAAGGGCAGTTTTGAAGGAACACGCAAAACAGACCGACTTTACGATGAGGAAAACAATATGCGAAAAAAACAAAATAAAGCTACAACAGGACAGAGTTCTCCTCTGTTTATGCGTTGCCGTCTGATAAAGCCGCCGAAGAGCCCTCATGCATAATGCATCTCCATGGCGGCGGAGATTGTAGAGAATCATGGCGGCAAACCATATCATCCAGAAATGCCAAGTTTTATTTAGCGAGAGCTGCGGATGCATGAAAATTGCGCTGTCATATCTTGGAGACCAAGCAGGACGTAAACAATGCTTCATTGTGCTCGGATGCCTCGGTATTTTCTGCCTGAGCCGACTGACCGTAGTGTGGAGTTAAAGAGGGCCTCTTGAGGGCTTTGGAGAGCAAATTTGTTTTGGGGTGCAGCCTCCAAGGTCAAACAAACACCAGCACTTTCTTAGATTTTGAGAATAAAATTTTTTTTTAAATAAAATTCTTGCAGTCTGCCATGGATTAGGAACAAGCCTTGACACAAAAAGCAGCATTTAGCAAATAGCATTTAGTGACTAAACTAAAAAGATTTGAAACTACCTATAGTTACCACTAGATGGCGGGAAAGCACTCGATACATTGAAATGAAATTCTTCAACTCACCTCAAATGCAAGCCACAAAATTTTAATCTATTCCGCCACACAGTTGACGCTTAGTTAGCATGTCAGCCTCACAATTCTCAGTTTCAGGGTTTGAATTTCGGATCTGTCGTGAGTTGAGCTGCCCAAATATTTCTGGCCAATGTCAAAATTGTTTTGGAATTTCTGTTAGTTAGACTTCATTTTGGAAATATTATTATCATGTGGACTTTTTGCTAGTGGTGATTGTTTGTTTTGACTGAGACATAACTGTCAAAATCTTTCAGACAAAATAGTAGTCGCATCTGTTGATATTATTAAGACAATTTTTTTGTTTTCAAAACATGATCTCGCAAAGCAGGCAACGTTTTGTGTTATCATGGTCAATCATTGGCTTCCGACAAATCATTTAGTATTTAATGAGTATGGCTTAGAAATAAAACAAGCTTTCACGTCGGCTCACAGTGCCAATTAGGGAAAAACCCATTTTATTTGCCGTTTAACATCTTCCTACTCGTATAACTATGTGAGGCCGAGCTCCTGCGGATACACAAAACGATTCCAATTATGAGGTGTGTCGATGCTACAATGCATCTTCCCTTGCGTGATTATAGCTCCCGTCATTTTCCCCCCAAGTCTGCTTTGTTGTTATGCTAAATTTAGCTTATTCAGAAACTCATGCCTTTTCCTGTCATTTTTGGAATCCCGCCGTGCGTTCGCCAAGTTTGCATCCTCAATAGAAAGTCAGGTCGTGGCAATCATCCTCGTCTGTGGCATTCTTCAGTTGATCGCACAGCTTTGCAACACACATTATGCAAATTTATCCAGAAGTTTGCATGTTACTAAGTCTCGGGACAATCGTCGATGAATAACGGAGCCCCCATGTCGACGGACAGATAGAAGAGGCTTGGATGTACTACAGAGTGGAAGACGAGATTTGCGCCTCGTACTGAAATGTCTTCTTATTCTCGCCAGCGGATTGTTTAGAAGATCACTTCCCATGATGTTCCTCTCCTCGGGAAAGTTTAGAAGTGAGGATGAGGTCATGTCTTTGTCAAACAATGGAAATGTGGACTTTTTCCAGCAAATGCGAGACTGTAATTTCAACTTGTTAGGAAATGACGATAAATAAAATCAGGATGATTTTACCACTTGATGAAAATGAAAAATACTTACAAAGTAGTTTGATTGACATTGTAAGAGAGGTATTAATTTGACAAAATGTTTTTTTCTCACGCTTTGACCTCTACTAGATAAAGTGGTTGATTAACCATTCGAAGAAGATAAAAAAAAAATGTTCTGAGTCAGGCCGTGTTGTCAGCAGGTTTGTCTTAGCTGTGGATAATCACAGCTTTATCCCGTCACTGACAATCGACAGAAGCCGAAGAGGGGCAACCATGTTACCTTCCGACCGGCCGGCCGGCTCTTTGCTCTATCAGAACCACTTCACCCTCTCCACGAGAGCCCTCTAATCCGCCAATTCTCTCACAGCAGCGCAAGATTAGCTCTTCTCGCAAGGGTCCAACATAAAACCCTTGATGAAAACACAACCATTTTATAGGAAGTGAAGGATAATTCCAGGAGGAGCAAGAGAAGATGCAAGGCGAACAGGAAAAGGAATGAGGTCATACCTCATACTAAACTAATCTTCCTCTGAGAGTTGGAATCGAGAGTAAGAAAAATAAAAAAAATCAAGCGACTGGGAAATAAACACCGAAATAATTACAATCTTTCCAGTAGCCTACTTTCTCTTCCACAAAGAGTCGGGCAAAGCTGCCCTGGCAAAGTGACTAAAAGCGGGGCGAGACAGATAGAAGAGGATGTGGGTGATGATAATGGAGCTGTAGCTCAATTGTCATGGTTACCAGCCCGAGTGTGCATGTGTGCCTTTTAAAGACTAGCGCTGAACTTGCAATGTCAATTTACAGAGGCTTTGCACACTCCTCTCTTTTCTGCCACTTTCGCTCAGCTTTTCCAACATTCGTCAAGCATGCAAACACGCGACGAGCTTCCAAAGAAACCGGCATTATACAGCCTAAAGCCGTCCATAATGAATTTAACACCGCCACGGATATAATTCACCCTCTGTGGTGTAAATTGGCATCTAATTTTAGTACCGTCACACAACAAGCCCGAGGTGTAAATGATGATGAGAACGATCCAAACACATCTGCAGATGGTCGCGCCGACTTCCACGCTCCACCCGTTGCCCGTCTGGATTTGACTTAAAAAATATTGTCAATCGCTCCTGTGGCTCTAGTGGACAAATTTTTTGCAAGTACAGTGAAAAGAAAATTACTTAGAGGTCGATTTTTGAATTGATAATAATTTATGATAATCGATTAATCATTTAGACACATTTTTATTCCATTTAAAATAGTCAATTTTCTCAGAATTTCAGCTTGTCAACAATAAATATTCTCCATTCCCTATTATCCTCCATGAAAGAAGATTAACTTGAATCAAAATGAGAAAATGAGAATTGCCACATGCTGCTTCACCAAGTCCTAAAAATAGAAGAGATCACTATCCTTTGAATCCTTGCTGTTTGTTTTTTTTTTTTAGATAGTACTTGCAAACCACATGTTGTGTATTAAAGACAACCGACACAATGGAGTCACTTTTCGCAAAGTTACATTTCACAAAAGCTACAAAAATGAAAGCAACCCAATTAGGAGCAACTCAGCCTTTGGAGTTTCTTTTCTCTCTTTGCGTTGCATATTCCCACAGACATCCTCACATCTTCACTTCATTCTTTAGAGGTGTCACATTCTCAAATGTTGCTGATACTTAATTGAAAAAAGAAAAAAAAACTAAAAAAGCCAGCACTACTTTTTTTTAGTCTTACTTTCACAGTGTGGTAGACCTTCTGATCTCTTTGGGAGAAGACGACAACATGTCAGTCATTCTTCATACATTGTTTTCTGTACTTGTTTTCCAATTTTATCTTAATATTTTCATAGTCTCGTTTCTATGAGTCCATACGAGATTGTGCTGCATAAAAATAAAACATAAAAGTTAATGCAGAGTTTTTTTTTTTGACATGCTGATAGTGGTTCATTAGTTTAAGTGGTTCTTTTTGTCAAGTTGTGGTTAGGGTTGTTTAGCTCTTGCTAATCTTTGAATCTGTTAAAAGGCCAATTCATACTTACCTCACACTATGACCATGAGAGTTATATTGTCTGTCTACATGTGTTGCTGCACCGTTTGTGTTTAAATATCCAGAGTGGCAATAAACAGTTTGAAGCATTTTTGGTTTTAAATATAGGCAATTCTATCTGACACTACCCCCAAAAATGCACCTGGAAGGTGACAGCTAGCATATTACTTCCCATTCTATTTGTGAAATGTGCCACAAGTGGGCTACCAGAAAGTGGAAATTGGAGGAGGCAGAAACAACCTTCTTGCAAGACTCTGCGAAATGGCGTCATTTAAACCAAAGAGATTGGTTTTGAAGAGAGACATTACAAAAGCAGAAGAAATCCAGCCTCAAATTCAAAGGTCTTAATCTTTTATCGAGACAGCATCTGAACTTTCTTCTTTCTTTCATTCAAGGGCTGTCAATACATCTACTTTTTTCATTGTAATGGAAGTGGTTGCTCGCCGTGTCAGATACAAGTGACCTTCTGAGTTAGATGCCTATAAGAAAGGATGAGTATTGACACAGTTACTTTTGAATACATGGCGGAGTGGGGGGCGGGAAAGTGGTGACTCGACGGGGGCCTCGCAATCGAACGCCGCAAGCCTTGGTGGTGGACTTGTGATTGAGTAGTTGCGAAGTGAGAAGATAGGCCAAGCAGCTTATTAGTTTCCATCAATGCGAGGCAGACTATTAAGTGTCCACTTGTATTATTTTAATATGATGCTTTGCACAAACAATACACTCTCCTAATGAACACAAAGCCTGGAAGAGAATAATTTATAGCATCCCAGTCTCCAATCCATTTCCCCGCTTCTCTCCCAAAATCTGTGACCTTAATGAGGACAGGCGCTATAGAAAATGTTTTTGACTGCGGTGCCATATTTTTCTGTAAAAGTTTTGCTTGTGATAAAGTCTGAGAAGTTTGCGAAATGAAAGTGTACAAGGAGATGAGTGGTCATGTTACTAAATCTGCCAAATAGCGAGGCAAAGTAAACTCAGGCAGGCCAATTGCTGCCAGGCAGAGAGGGGAGGAACACTCATGAATAATTTCGCTGTGCGCTACATTAAAGTGACAGAAAAGTACGTGAGGGTCATCAGTGTTTAAACACACAATTGTATCTCCATTTGATTGACTTTCTCTCTTTATCTATTTTCTTCTTGCTTTTCTGTCCCAGATTCTGATTGGAGAAGTGACCAGTTTCTTTGTCAAGTCAGAGGGAGCTCAGGAGAAGACCATTGTGACCGCAGACTGCTGCTATTTCAACCCGCTCCTCCGCAGAATCGTACGCTTTCTGGGTCAGTCCTCATTTTTGCAGATAAGAACCGCCTCGTTTGTTGAACACGGGAGGGGCTTTCGTTTCTTGGCACCGAAGCTAAAAGTCATGCAGGACTAGGCAGAAAAAGCCTTTGGTTGTTACTTTAAATTAATTCATTCAGTGAACGCGATTATAAGGCAAAACATTTGCATCACAAATCATCTTTAATTCATTTATTCAGTGACCATGATTGTAACTCAAAACATTTGCGTCATCTTTCCCCATTGAAATTCAATTTTGGCCCGCTGTAAGAAGTTGAAATTTAAAGACTGTACGCCTTATAGTTTTATTGTCTGTTTACAAGTGATGCTGCACTATTTTTGTTCAACTATCCATCGCTAAATAGGTCTTTAATATCTCTGTGGCATCGCAGGCGTCTACTCCTTCGGCCTCTTCACGACCACCATCTTCGCCAACGCGGGTCAAGTGGTGACCGGGAACCAGACGCCTCATTTCCTGAGCGCCTGCAAGCCCAACTACACGGCGCTGGGCTGCCAGTCCTCGCTGCAGTACATCACAGAACAACGTGCCTGCACGGGGAACCCTTTCTTGGTGGCATCCGCCCGTAAATCGTTCCCCTCCAAAGATGCGGCGCTCAGCTTTTACTCAGCCATCTACACGGTGGTAACTAAAGATTTCTTCATCGTTCCTTTTTCTGATTAGAGTTCCTGAAAACGGTCCATTGTTTTGCTTCATGAATAGCCAACAAACTTCTTAATTACCCTTTTGTGCATGGATAGCTCCTAACAAACATCAAGTATTTTCCTTTCAAATACATTCACAATAGCAAATGATTAAGTGAGAACTGAAATAGTAAATCTGCCCTAGTTGTCTTTATTTATGAGAGGAAAGGTCCGTTTTGTGTTAACCATTGCCAAGTGCGCCCTCTTGTGGTGATAAATGTACCTCACGTCTGCATCCTTCCATGTCTTTTTATTCCAGATGTATGTGACCCTGGTTTTCCGCACTAAGGGGACCCGTCTGACCAAGCCGACCTTGTGCCTGGTGCTGTTGTCGCTGGCCGTGCTGGTGGGCGTGGTGAGGGTGACGGAGCACAGAAACCACTGGAGCGACGTCCTGGCCGGGTTCATCACTGGAGGAGCCATCGCTGCCTTCTTGGTGAGAGGAGGGATGGCTGAGTGTTCCTCTATTTCATTTCTGATGTCTTCTTCCCTTTTCACGTTTCTCCATTAGGTGTCTTGTGTGATCAACAATTTCCAGCCAGCCCAAAAGGCAGTGCCCAACCCTCCGCCTCCAGCGCCTCAACCTTTAGAAACACCGGCCGGGATACCTCTGCTCACTCTTCCCCGCGTGGAGAGTCCACTTGAAAAGTTAAGTGACCCTCAGGTAAGGGGTGGGTGAAGAGGATCTAAATTTAGAATCCCTGTTCCCGTGTAGCTGTTTCAGCATGGTGGCTCACTCCTCCAATATTTTAAAAACATCTTTGTTTATGTTTGAGGTGAGGCCTTTATTTATTTAAGCGGTGGGCTATTCTTGGAATTACAGCAGCGGGTACGATTTGAGTAAATAAGTTCCTACTTTTACTCTGTTGCTGCCTCCCCCATCTTTTTCTGCCTTAGGCTCCAGGGCTACCATATTCTGAGATCACATGACCATCAGCCAATCCCGCACCCCACCCCCGTGCACCACCCCTTGCGGAGGTGCCTCACCAGCTCAGTCTAGACCGGCCCGACGAAGACGACGCCACCCAGCCCTGTCCCGCTCACCACGGGGGGCGGCTTCCTCTCCGCCGGGTGAAGTCCACGCAGGTGTGAAAGCCCAAGGGCAGAACGGCGGCGTGAGCCAGCCTGCCGAGCCGTCACAAGACAGCGGCCACTTCTGTTACTCCTTTTTTCCCCCCTCCGTCTCCTCTCTCGAGGAGCAAAAGAGCCAAGGTAAGGCTCACTAAAGCCAGTTGTGTTGAAGCAATACATCACCCCCATGTCCCGGAGACTCCAAAACAAGTCTGATCAAAACTTATTGGAGCAAACACTTTGAGGACCGGGAGCGAAGCCTAATAAGACCAGTGGATGGTCCACTTCAGATGTTTTTCTACCACTCAGGACAATACAGTGTGGAAAGAGATATTTATATGTCAACAAATACATCTGAAGTGGATGGTCCACTTCAGATGTTTTTCTACCACTCAGGACAATACAGTGTGGAAAGAGATATTTATATGTCAACAAATTACACAATACAAACATTTTTCTATCCTCAAAAACAGTGTTTCCCAACCTTTACCGAGTCTGTTTTACATGAGAATAACCTAACAGCACACCACTAAACAAAAATACCACAAAAAGAATACCGGAATAATGATGATGTCGTCTCAATGTGAAATCTGGGTCAGTCTAGCTGCTCCGATTCTGTTTTATTCATGACAACAGGTGTACCTTCTGACATCGAGCGGAAGAGTGTTTAATTGTAATGCGTCACCGGTGTAGAGACAGAGAAAATGTTTTGAGTGGATTAATGATCATTTTTAGGCCAGGTCACTAAAACTGGGTCATTTTCCACTGCACATCTGATAAAGAAAGCAGTAAAAAATATTTTAAAAAATAATTTACATTAAATTATGTCTCTATCTTAAAGGCTGAGCGTGCCAATAAAACAAACATACTCAACCCATTCCTGTGCTGCTCCCCATCTTAGAATTAGTCCAGTAAAAAGGTTTGAGGTGACTGTGACATACTTCATGTAGTATCTAATAATTATATTGAAATAATTTTCACATGTATTTTCATTTGTAATACATTTGTTAAACTGTAAAAAGACTTTAAAGACCAGGTGCATCCATGATTTCTTGTCAACTTCATGAACACCCTGTTGTAAAGCTTATTTCACACAGAGATTCTGCAAAATTTGCCGCATGGGAGCCGTAACAGCCGTAACATCTGGCATTAGCCGCCGTTGCCTTTAATGCAAACCAAGGAATGGCGGAATATTGTTGAGCCCCTGCAATCAATTCAAATGCAACGTTGCCGGGGGAGGTAAGAGTGAATTCAATTCTGGCAGAAAACACTTTTGTCAATCATAGTACACATTAAGCATTTGACAAGCTGTCATCTGATTGTGTCGTGAACTGAGTGATGTGATAGAAGGGACATTTATACACCACAATAACATAGCTGTTTAAGGAATATTTGAACTTTTTTGGAAAACACAAATCGGGATAATCATAAGTATGACTGAGGAAAAAAAAACATTTTTAGCAAGCGCAGTGGTCATTTTTTAGTTAAAAATGACAGAATTATGCTATTAGGCTAACAAGATATTTTCCTGTGTGTTTACTGATGTTTCTCTTTTGATACTGTGACCATCATGCGCTACTTTTTGTTGTTGCTGATGTCTTCTTGAAGATCTCTTCATTTTGTTCCGGATTCATTCCAGCATATAGAAACCAGACTCGGAATATAGAAATAATGCCAACAAGCTGTTTTGTACAATCAATGAAAGGTTTTCTTACACTTATATGATTACATCTAAATGTGGAGGAATGTGTTTTGCGTCTGCTCACAATCAAAAGGACTAGCTGTGTTTGTCTAAATGTGCTCTGGTGACCAGTCCGGGGTGTGCTTGGCCTCCGTCAAATTCAACTGGGATAGGCTCCAGTTTCCTGTGACCCCAATGAAGAAAATGATACAGAAAAAGAACGGAGGTACTACATCACTACTATGTCTTTTAACTGTGTGTGTGTGTTACTGAGCACACTGAACGACAGCACAACTGTTAATTGCGCAACCTGTTTCATTTAAGTTGAACCCCATTCTTTCTTTGAACGATCCTTGCCAAGACCGCTTCCGTCCACCACTAATAGAAAAAAAGAAAAGAAAATAGAAACAACCTCTGCCCTATCATATCAGAGGGTGCTCACTATACAGTATTATACCTCACAGATTACCTACATTAAACTGTTGGAATTTCTTTGACATAAAAAATAGTGTCAACATACAGTCCAAATTATGGTATTTTCATGTTAAATGTATGTTTTGTACTTAGCAAAATAAACCACAGTTACCACAAAATGGAACATTGTCGTTTAGAATGATGTCTATTATGCACAATATATCAAATACAAGAATGATAGAAATATATTATTTTGTTTGTACCATGCAGTAACCAAAATATTTTTAAAATGCTTTTTGTAGATTGTGTGATATACGTTGTGTGGCAGTTTATTGCAAGTGATGAATTACTGCCTCCTAGCGGCCAACATGAAAATGCTCAACCACGTTATCCGTCAATGTGTAGGGAGTATCTGTAACCAGCAGGTGACGCTGTTACACATCTTACAAACAACTTGTCCGACTCAGTGACACTGCGAATTGTAAAAATAAACAGAACATTCGGATTTATTCCTCCCAGCTGCGTAAAAAGCAGAAAAGAGCATTAAAAATGTTCCACCAGTGACCTTCACTTACCGACTTGCAGCATTAGTCACCAAGCTAATAAATGCAACATGATGGCACAATTGTAGGCATAAATGTAGACAGCCAATCTCTCTGCCCCCCCAACACAGACCGCCATCTCTCTTTGTGTTGTGTTTGTCACTCTTGTTAACAACAACACACACACTCACTCACGCAGAACACCGTGCACTCTCTCGACATTATCTTTTCCGGAAATTGCTTCTCGAGCACAGCCGGAGCCCCATTAGAAAAGAAGAGCTCTGCGCTGTAACCTTTTTAAAAAGCCATTAGTGATGCACCTGCTTTGCGCTCTCTCTTCTCTCTCTCTGTGTGTTCCTATTTGTGCGTCCTATTTGTCTCTCTTGTTAACATTGACACAACACACAATTTCTCCATCCTGATTGCTAGTTGCCCACTTCTCAATCCAGCGAGCAGCAACAAAAAGGCCCTTTCTTTGCCAATTAGACCATGACTCACTCACATTTGACGTGGAGCATCCGTTGTCATTGTAGTGACTTTTAAATCTCAGCTAAGTAACATTTCCCCTTCCTCAGCAGCCCCATATAGTTTTAAAATGTTGGGCTGTTAAAAGCTAGCATAAATAAATTGGGGTGGACAAGCCCACCCCCAATTTACAATTGCTTTTGTGATTTTTAAAGTTGTTTTTGGCTGTATGGTGGCAGTGAACTCCACTTACGTCACAACAAGACTAAACAAATCTTCACTACCACCGGCGGTGTTAGGGGGGGGCGTGCAGGGACACTGCCATCCCCTGAAATATGCTTAGATGCACCAGGGGCTCGGCCAGATAATTCACTTTTTGTTATTTTCAGATTTATTTCCTTCATGCTCCATAAGGAGCACATAATGGATCTTTATCAGCATTTCTTGAAAATGTTCTTGGATTGTAAAAAAAATTCCCCAAGAATGAAACCAATGGATTTGTGACATTGTTCAACATTTTCCTTCCCAACATGTTGCAAATTGTGTTACTTTTAAAGCAATAGTAATAAACACATCCACTTTTCTCTACTCCCCTACATTTTAACAATTTATCATTTAAAGTAACAATAAGTAAGATAGTGGTACATAATGACAAAATGTGCCATCAACAGATGACAATCAGATTTTTTTTTTTTTTTTACATAAATTAGCCATTGTAAACATTGTTGGTCTGCATTTATAGTTATACCGCCGGCAAATGCAAAATTATGAAGGCAGTATGTTGAAGTGAGTGCTTGAGTAGTGTTTTGTTGCATACGTCACAGCCGATGACTAATATTGTGTTCACCGCGCTGCACTCTGCTGATTATTCTCAGTGGTCTGCCTCTCACAATTAGGAAACCATTAACGCTGTACTTATGTGTGCATGTGTGTGTGTGCATGTGTGTGACTCGGAAACTACGACTGCTCACTCGAGGAAATAAGCTCTTTTTTTATTAGCAACTCGGCCCCGCAAATGTCACATTTAAACTTGATTGTCTGCTTTTTGTCTTTTGAGACAAACGAGACAAATGACAAACATTGTGTTGTTGTGCTTTAGCCGAAAACATCATGATAGAAGCCAGTTCTGCTTTTGTACGGGTCATTTCTGGCCATCACACACATACACACACACACACACGGAAGTGGACTATATTATCACCTCCAAAAGTATTAGGACAGCAAAGTCAATTAATTCCGACTTTTATTTCTAGAAATTCAATTCCCAAAAATAACAATTAAGATAGTTTACGATTTTATAAGGGCTTGACACATGGAATATTTTTGCCCCCTTTTGGAGTTGCTTGTGGTAGAAGAGATGACGAGTGGGGCTTAATGACGGAAATATAAGTTACTCTTATCGTAAGCATGAAAAGGAAAAGGTCAAAGCCATCAAGTGCAACATTTCTTAAGGAAAGAAGATGAGTAAAAATGAGTCAGGGATGAAGGGTTGTTTATGAATCAATATATTTGAAAGAAAGGCGGATCTTACACAGGATGCCATTTAAGCTAGGATTGTCACCACGCACACACACACGCGCACACACACTTGCTTTGGAGCGGGCCTCTCTTTTGCAGGCCACCAGATGAGTGGAGGATTATGAAGAAGCCTCAGCAGCAATCGCATCCAGCATGTCTGCTCAGGAAGACCATCAAGCGGATACAGACGTCCCAGGAGAATGGATTAGGAATAGGGATGCACACACACATACACAAAACACACACACACACGTATACCCTGCAGGGCGCATCAGTCATGAGACAGACAACTCCCACTGCACGCTTTTATGGGTTTAGGCCTAATGGCTGACAGTGGCAGGACACCACATAGGTTTCTCTGTCAAAGGCTTTGCAAAAAGACCTCATCATTTTTTTTCTCTTTTTAGGAATGTATTTGTACATGAATGCTGTCATACACCAAACAAGAGCGATGTGAGACACTAGACCAGCGTGATTTCAGGTACAAAAAAATTTGATTTTGAAAATGATTTTGTGATTTAAAATCAGAAAAGATCAAATTAAGTATACCATTTAAAAGTACAGTGATGTATTCAAGGTAAAATGGCAAATTATTCCAAAATTTAACTTTAACATTGTACACATTAAATATAAAAAATGATTAATTTATGAAAATGATTTTATCTTATTTCAGCTGTACACTTTTCCTAGGTTAAATTACTGTATAATTGAAATAATATATTCATAATGCATATAATATATATATTTTTGCACATGTTGCTCACAATGTTCTGTCCAACGTTTAAGTGTTCTTTCATCCTAACCAATAAGTGACAATAATGCCACATTAATAAATCATGTAGTGGTGGTGACAACTTTGCAGGGAAAAAGAAAATGGAAAATAGTTAAGCACTCGTTTAAAGGTTCGGAACCCATTAAGTTCTCAATACTTTGCAATGTCATCAAAATTGACAAGTCAGTGCTTTGCTTTCATACTAACAATCAGCGGTTATAAAAAATGACCCCAACCCCCTGATACCAACCCTAAAGCCTTACTCTCATGTTGAATGGCAAAAACTAGCTCACAGCCAGCAATCCTTATGATTTACACCAAATGAAGTTCAGATGTTCTAGTAGACTTTCCCCATCATGTGTTTTGTTTTCACTAGAAATGAAAAACATTGAGAAATTCCTGAGCTAGAGAACTCAAACTCACTTATACGTGTCCTTTAATGTTGTAAAGTGAGTTTGAAATGATAATAAAGCCTTTAGCAATCATAGATTGTGATATATTTATCGGCAATCGTACATTTTTACGGGAAGAGGTGTCAGGTTCTTTCTGTTTTTGCGACAGGACTCTGTCCCTACCCCCACCCCTGTAATTAACTGTATTTATTTCATAATCAATAAAAACACGAGAGAGATTCTGATCATACATTTGAAGATCCTATTTCTTTGGGGTTTTTCCTCCTGGTTAAACCAAGCAGAGGAGGAGAAAGAGGAGGAGCAGAGAGCAAAAAGAGGAGGAGGATGACGACTGGACTGGTTTGTATAGCTGACTTGCATGGGATGCTGATGCTGTTGCATGCTGCCTCCATCCCTCACTCTCCCTCCGATGTGGCGGGGGGAGCAAAAAAAAAAAAAAACAAGGAGTGGTTGTGTGATTCCCGCTTAGCGCACGAGACAGAGAAACGGCATGAGGGTGGAGGAAGAGGAGGAGGAAGAGGTGGGTGGGGTGGGGGGGATGCCCCCCCAACACACACGCGCACTCCGGCATGGATCCAATGTGGAACAAACGGAGCGGCTTCTTCTCCGAAGCAGTCGGGAGCGGTAAGTTGAATCTCTTCTTATTTCTACTACTGATACAAGGCGAGGGTTCCCATAGCAACGGCTAATGAATGACAAGCCCATCAGCATCCTTCAAGTGGATTCAACATGACTGAGAGGGTCCACGGGAGGTTCTGGGTGTGTGTTCTGATTGGACGGGAAGCAAACAGTAGTGCTCCTCAGTAGCGGACCGAGATGGGAAGAATGCAGTAATAGCAAGGGAGGAACAAAAAAGATATTCATTGAGAGGGAAAAACAAGAAATAAATATTTCAAAAATATTCATTAATATTTACAAATGTATTATTAATAAATAGATGTGTTTTTTAATATTTAATAATAAACTGATAGACAAGGGAAGTTCATTAGCAGGATTAATTCATGTTTTACAGAATAAATGATTGTAAAAAAGATGATAATTCAAATAAAATCCCAACATAAAAGCAGAACCAGTGATAGAAAGAAATGGTGTGTGTGTGAAGAAGCAGCAAATAAAGTTTTCTAGGCTAGACTTAAATTGACCCAACTGGGGCCAGGTTAGGCCGTGTTAAGTTTGCTACCAAAAAGTTGCCTGACACCAATAACCACGTTTAAATCATAAATTTGGTGCGTGATTATGGTGCCTATTGGGGCCATTTTAGTCCAGCTCATTAATAGACACAATAATGTACTATATTATCACATTATCATCATGTTTTGGGCTTTTTATTACAGTTCTGCTTTTTGTTTGATTTTCTACCTTGTGGGCCGGTTCAAATAATCAACTGAGCCCTTAACGGCCCATGCGCCATATGTTGCGTACCCAAATGCAGCCATGCCACGTCACCGTCATAATCATCATCATTATAGCAGGCGCCTTTAGTTCCAAGCAATTAAGCAGCAATGCAGCATGCGCTCCCGTCTTGTATGCATGTGAGATGTCAGGTGTCCAGACCAAGTTAATAGATGCAATGGGCGTGTGGCAGAAGACAGCAATTGTGCTTTACGAAAAAGAAGAAGAAAAAAAAATGGCCCCTCCAGCTGGAGCCATTTCACTTCCAATCATGTCAATTCAGGAAACTGATTCCCTCCCACTGTCACCCCCTAAAACCAGATGTCGTCCACCCGCTGCAAAACAAAGTTAGCGCAGCAATAAATGAAAGGCTAATCATGAGGATGTGGGATGAGGTCATGTGACGTCAGCGTAGGATTGCACAACCCCCCCCTCCCCCTCCCACCCCTTGCCGACCCAACCCTTCTTCCTACACTCCCACAGGAAGCAAGGCAGATGATGCTGTCATATACTGGACTCAAGCTAGATGAATTAAGAGGCATCTTTTTACACTTCCAAACTTTATCGAGAAAACAAGATATTCTTAATTTGATGAAAGAGTAAACACGAAAAGTTTGGATGATTGATTTTTACACAAAGACAGATCGTTCAAAATACATCTGGTATATTACTGCCGTACTGTGAAACCAAGAAAGAAGCTGAATCTTCAGTACAGTATATCTGCCACCAGGTGGCCAAGATGCTCATACCAGACTGTCTAAAAAAAAAAGGAAACTGTCTAAATGTGTTGCTCTACCATTTGTAATCAAATATGTGTTGCTTCTGAAACAGCAACTCCTGATGCTAACCGTTAGCAGGCCATAACTATTTGTTAGCATTGGACTTTTGCATAAGGCAAAGCTACTTTGTAGAAGTATGACAATTCACATTCTAGCAGATTCTTTTGTAAGAACATGTCACTGTATTGTATGCATATATATGGCTATGTACATACATTACAATATGCATTTTTTTTCTTTGACAATGGTGACGCCAGAACACCTTTTCAGCTCTCTAACTCCATACGTACATTTCTTAGTCTACATAAGACTAATTGTTCCAGACATTGAAAATAGAAAAGTCACATTTCTCAAATAGGTGATGATGTCATCAAAGTCATTATAGATAAAATATTAGCATTTTACAGGTGAAATGGCTAAATGAGTAAAGATTTTTTTTTTATTCTGTGGTTTAACCATTACTTACAATAGCTGCAGCAAACTTGTGTCTAAGACTTTCCACTTATCCTTTGTTGTGCGAACAGCGTGTTTTGGGTCATTATCTTGTTGAAGCTTTACTTCCGATCAATTTGGATGCATTTATCTCTAAATCGCCAGAAAAAAATGATTTTGTAGACTTCAGAATTCATGGCCTTTCCACCACTTTAGTTGACGTCAATCTTGGTCTTATCAGTCCATAAAACTTTGTTCCAAAACTCCAATCTGGCCTTCTGATTCTTTTTTTCTGAGGAGTGGAATGCATTTTGTGGTATGGCATGTATATTTATTCTTTGAGATTGTTTTTTATTGATGATGCGGAATTAATTCTGAAGTCTACAATATAGAGAAATTGCATCAAAACTAACTAATCAAGCTTTTACTGTACTATCTCAATGCTAAATAGCAATTATGATGCGGTGCAATAACCCTTCAAGCAATGGATTGAACACAAACGGTGGAGCAACACAAGTAGACAGACATCTATATAGCAACATTCAATTATGTATTTTTCATCCTTTCATAAAGAATGATTAATAGTGATAGCTGATGGACTGCGAGGAGTTGTGATATCTCTCTAATCTGTTTTATACTGTCTCTAGTGGCCAAGTTGGGCAGACACAAAAGAGCAGGTCATTCAGGTGACAAACACTGTTTAATGCTTTTTAATTCTATGTCATTACTGTATATTTTTCACATATGTTATGATGGAATATTCTCCTAAATAGACATTACGGCATTTTTTTCCCTTCGGGAAAGCATAAACTGAGAAGTGTCATTTCCATTTCTTCCATTTCTATTTGAATCTTAAAGCAGCACTGTAGCTGGCAAGAAACGTAAACTGCGGCAAGGTTAAAGAGGTGGAAGAACGAAAGAAAAAAAGTCGGTAATGTTTGTAAACCTGTTTTCCGCGGGGAGTTCTCCTTGGTGCTGACGCAACAGCCCGTCAACTCCCCCCCCTCCTTCCACCACCACAACCCCCACCTCAATCTCCCCCTCCCCCTTTACATCCATCCACCGTGTGCCGCTTGATTGACACGTCCTGCTCTCTAATTGGCAAGTGTGTACCGACATTATTCTCCACGGGACGGGCCTGTGGCGGGAAAGCCGATGATGGGGGGGAGGTAAGAACATGTTTGGGGTGTGGCGTGTAACACGCAACGACATCTATTTGATAATGGGCCTCTTTGCCCTCCTTAACTAAAAGCTTTTGTCACTTGAATGTGTTTATGTCAGGGTGAAAAAATATAAATAAACATACAACCCTCACATTATCCTGGGCTCATTATAACAAGATGGTGCATTGTTATTCAAGGGTGAACATACTTTTTTTTTTCCTGTCCGTTCCCATAGGTGCTGTCTCCTTACAACAACACGAAAGAGGATGAGGACGATGATGAAGAGCGGGAGGGCCTCTCGGCTCCACTCTCGACCACGGGTATTCTTGGGTTGATAATACAGATGTGGATGTTATTGCTTGAGAATACGCGTAGTCGAGTGGAGCCTTTGTCTTCCCGAGGACATTCGAAATAAATTTGAAAAACTCGTGCAAGGTAAGTTTTGAACACGACGCAATTCCGATGGCCGTCAAAGCCGCTCACTCAAATGTTTTTTTTTTTTTTTGTGTCGGTTCACTATTCCAGGTTTATGAAGCGTGTCCTTCTTAGCACCTGTAGAGGAAATGAGTTTACGCGCATCTCCTGCGAAAGGCGCTGACGGCGACGACCTCCTAACACTAAGCTCAACTCCCCACAGGCATTATTAGTTCAGGGAGATGAACGCTCCAGTCACACGTTCATTACAAACCTTCGACTACTCAGTCACTTGTGCCCTCCAGGAGAAACACACAGAGAGAGAGACTATAATCGTATTACTGGTGAGCAGCTCAAATAGCCTGAAATAAGAAGGAATTTGCACAAAAACGACAGCGTATTTAGCTACTTCAAAAAAGAGGAACATTTTGTAAATTTTAATTCCATTTTAATAGCATGGCTCAAGGGGATCTTTTGGAAAATCCCGTGAATCACAATTATTAAAAAAAAAAGAAGCGGATCCTAAATTGATATGAAAAAGTATCTAAAATATAAGAATATATATATATATAAACACTTTGGGAAAGGGTAAATGGGCAAACACCACTTGGCTGCTTGTGTGGCAGTTAATAACGTTAAAATGTTACTTCACATCGACTGAATAGGTAATAAAGGTTTTTATGACGGTGACAGTTTGATCCTGGATTATATCAACCTCCATTATTTCCCATGGGATTTTTTTCCCTTTTTTTTTAATGAATCCAAATAAATCAGAAGTTAGAGAGAGCAAGATGCTGAAAGAAAAGCTATATAATATTGTTATTGGTGAGCCGGTCCCAATTGGATGAATTTAGTCGAAGTTTGTACCAACATTGTAATTAGTGGAAGATTTAATTTTTTGAGGTTACTTGTAACATTATGAATTCTTAAAAACAATCTCAAGCATTCCCATAGAACAGTTAATAAATGTTTTACGATGGCAACAGTTAAATCTTGGCTTATTCCCATTATTTCCTGTAGGGCCGTGTTTATAAATCCCAATAAATAAGAGCTTGACCATTCCCAAAGAGACTGTTGAATTTTATCGGCTCGACTGTAGAAATATTTGTTCACTCTATTGTAAGATGTGTTTGAGATTTGATGGGTTGGTTGCAGATCTTAATAGTGGACAAGCGGAATTTATTGACAAAATCTGTTCCGTGAGATTTGAATTGCAGGATTCTGGGTTTATTGTATATGTGGATGAAGGCCACACATTAGCAAAATCCAAAGGGCTCCTCATGCCAATAGGGAAATAAAGCATCGATTTTGCGTCGCTGTTACTATTTTTAGCCGGAATGATGGATGTTTATGTCTTTTATTGATCAAGTCGAGCTGCGGGTCGCCGGGCATGCTGATTAATCAGGAGGCCGCCACCCTATTGGAAGAAGACATTTGAGCCCCATTAGCATTGTTGCTAAGAGATATAAACGAGCGGGCGTTTTTCGCTGCACATTCAGCAATATATTAGCATCTGTGCGTGTGATGAATGGCGCTCATATCACTTAATGTTGCATGATGTTTAACCACTGCGTGAGCACTGCGCACATTTCGTCGCAGCGGAATGCAATTAAGGATTTTAATGAGAATTTCCACTCTGGCGTCGTGTAAACTTGTTGATTGGGCAGAGCTGTGGGCGCACTTTTGTTTGGATTTGTCTATGTGTGTGCGTGTGTGTGTGTGTGTGTACTAAGCAACAAAATGACTATTGTGAGCACAGCTCCAGGTGCCTAGCAACCACATCGCTGTTTCCTTGGCAACAGTTGCCTCGCAGTCACTGTGTGGGTGATTGGCAGACTTGACAGTGTACACGGTGTGACCCTTGACCCCACGTGCTGAATGAGAGAGGATAAAGAGCAACGGGGCCACAGGGCGGGCGCATGCATGCACACACACACTCACACACACACACACACACGGTGGTGGGGGGGGGGCTAAGTGATAATCATTCTCCATTGTAATCGTCCTCCAGCATGTTTCATAAGGTGTCGTCAATAGTGCTCCAGCTGGGCTCAGTCATCAAACACAACACACACACACAAATATACACTACTCCACATCTCATTTATTGTCCCCAGCCTACTTGTGTTACCGTCTGTGTACTGCGGCCATGAATGGAAAATGTGATGGTAGTACAAACTGTTTTGTATTTTGAACTACCAGGTGCATTTTATAACATCCTTCAGGCTCTGTGACTGAATTCTGTTTTCTCCATTAAATTAGCAGTTTGAACTGGAAGCATATACATACATACACACACACACACACACTATATACACATACATAGATGTTGTTTATACATATATATAGATTTATTTGCATCCCATGGTCCTCAATTTTATATACAATAAAAAAATAGCCAACACATAACACTTATTTGTAACATTTATTATTGCTTCTGTTGACAATCATCCAGGTCACAGCAACAACAGAGCGAGCAGTTGTTCCACACGCTGTGTCCCAGTTGCAGGGAAAACAAACATAAACTTGTCCATATTTAGTGATTACGTGTGCGTCATTTAAGCAACAAAAAGAACATGATACAATTCTGAACCGTGATGATCGAATGCTGTGTCACTCACTACTCTGAGGATGATGAGAGCTGTGGCTCAATTTTTATTACTGGACATGATGCTTGACCAAGGGTTAGAGGATGAATAATGTCACCCAGATAGTAAAATTGAATTTCCAATCAGTTCCCTGATTGTACAGGTGTCCCTAATAAAATGGTCAGCGTGTGCAGATTCACACGACTGCAAACAGCCACATCTCTCAGCATTTGAAACTTGCGAGCATTTTTAATAAATGTGCATAGTTCTAGTAAAGCCCCAAAAAAGTTAGGGGGAAATAAAAGTTTAAAAAAAAAAAGAGATTTTTGCTCCTCCTCTTCCAGGGCTACTGATTGGCGGATTCACAAGCATCTATCCAATCACTGTAAACATCTACTGGCTCTGACAGATCTGAAGAGGAAAGGGTTAAGGAGAAAAACTGTTGCAGGATATAACTTGCAGTAGAATTGAACTTTGGACATCAATAGGTGAAAAGTAATAGTGGCGCCAAAAAGCGCATTGGAGTGTTTTTAAAAAGGCGATCAATAATCACGTCATGAACAGATGGTCATAAAGATCCATTACTTCTGAAAGGGTTTGGCCAAACTGTGTTATTTTACTGGACATTTAAATAAAATACAACCTGATTACATTTATCAGTCTAAAATATGATGGCTTCAATCACACAACTTTAATTTAGAAAATGCTTATTTTATTACCCGCACATTTGCAACCTCACTCTGGTAAAAGTCCAACTTTTCTTCCTGCAATATATACATTACAAAACTTGCATTCTGTCAGCCGCTAAACTCCACGTCTCTCCCGACGTTGACCACGCCATAGCGTCAATAACCTCCGAAACTACTTTGGCTGTCTGAGCACGTAGGAGAAAGGCGCCAAATGCTCAATTAGGAGCGATACAAAGACCAAAAAGCGCAGGGAGTTATGATGTGCCAATAAATCAGCGGTTAAACATCAGGGCCAGAAGATTATGCTGAAAGCTTCCAGTAAATGGACACTGTGGTAAAGCTAATGGAAATGTTCCAAATGTTCATTAAGAAACATAACAGGACAAGGTGTTTGTATCATATGGATATCTTTACATCATTCATTATAATTCTTTACATGAAGACAATAGATGCAACGTGATGTGTTGGTGACTCGAACTACTGTATCTGACAAGATGTGTAAATGACAAAACTTAGATAGATGGAAGAACACTGAATAATAGTAATGTAGATCTTTATGAGACAAATGCATAGATTGGCAAAGGATACAAGTAATCGGCGTCTGAAACTCTTCCAAACAGACTGTACACGATATTATTCCAGTATTTCTGGTTCTCTCCCTGTCATGGTGGGGAAGAGAAGATGTTAGCAAGAAATGCATTTTAATAAATGTAAAAGAAGCCAATAGTTACATTTTGACGTCACATGACTTCTCGTGGTTGCAGAAAGGGCAGGTAAATTGAGTGTCCAGATCCCCGGTCATCTTCTTCTTAGTTGGGGGTTTTCGCTTGGACTTGCGGCGACCCATCGTTCGAAAATGTTTTGCTGCTGTTGTATAACGCACGGGATCGATCACAGCTCAAAGGAATACTTTGCGATTACACTAGCAATTCACGAAACTTTATGGTACATTAGCAAGCTAAAATCGGTGTATTTGTTACAACAATTACGTCAAATAAGGAACACTTAAGTATCTATTGTGAAGTAATTGTCGATTAGGAGTTAGAAGAGACAAAACAACCACCTCTTGTTTACCTTAGAGAGACACGTTGCGGTGAATTCACTTCCGCAAGACCCCGGAAATGGCAGCATTTTCGCTTACATGATTGGATGACGTTGAATCAGCTCACGGCCATTCATTGGCTCACACATACGTCCGTCTCGTCAGTTAGCCCCGCGTGATGACATCAGCGACTACAGGTTTGCCAAACTACATCATCGCTTGGATTTGGTAAACACGGACGTTTTATCGTGTGAATTTACGTAGAACAAAGAATAAATAATATATAACTTTGATTCGAGTAAATTTACAAAGAATAAATAATATATTGCTTTGATATTTCTGTGGCAAAAGTCATGAGCAAAGGTGAGCCGAAGTAAACACGATACCTAGCTAAAACACGTTGGTCATCTCTAAATGTCCAATTCATTTAATCAGAAAATATCTTTGCTAACTTTTTCCAAACATGGCTTGTATCAAATACTGGTATGATTTGATGAGGAGACACCAATTTCCTCCCCAAAATATTGATCTCAAATTGAAAAAAAATAAAATCAATTACAAAACCAAGAGTGGGCACATGGTTGTGCTTCACGGTCACATTTTGCTGGGCCAGGTCATCAATTGAGCAGGTAAAAAAATAGAAATGTGAAAAAATTAGTACATTTTATGCATTCTGTATTCATGTATGGCAACAACACACGCACACACACGAATAATTCAAAACAACAATTTTGAACAGGCATTGTGTTGTCACAGCAGGGATGTCAGTGATGTGGACTGTGAAGGTGGTGGGTCTGGGAATTGTGGCCATCTCCCTCAGTGTGGAACTGCTGCTGAAGCTCCTGCGGCGCCTCAAGGCACCACCGACTCTGAACGAGGTCCTCTTCTTTCCCTCAAAAATGGTCTGCATGGAGCACATCTTCTCTCCCGCTTCCCCCAAGTGAGTGACTTTGCGTCGAGCGTAACGAAGCCGCTGTGACTCACAACACAACAGTGCCAGAGCGATCTTTGTGTTTTGCGTACTTTTTGTATTAATAAACACATTTGCAGGCACAAGAACATCTTTTCAGCCAGCACAACGTCCTTGAGGAATAGAAGTGCCGATAGTCAAATGTTTGAAAGAAATCTGTCCTCAACTGAGTATTGTAATAGTTTATTTTATGTCCTTTCAGCCCCTGTAGCTGCCCGTTGCCTCATGGTGTAGAGACGTCCTTCACCCGTCTTCTCCGCATCATCCTGTCAGCGTCCTCCTCTCTGGACTTGTGTTTGTTTTCTTTTTCCAACATGGAATTAAGCAGGGCCGTTCTGTACCTGTACAAACAAAAGATCACTATCAGAGTCCTTGTGGACAAGACCTACTCCATCATGACTGGCTCCCAGGTTGGAGCCCTCCGCAGGGGAGGTGAGTGTTTTTTAATTGAACATTTGCATTTTGTCCTTATTACAAACTAATGTTTTCTATCGGAAAAAAAAAATTAAAATTTACAAATAATTTTGACTGTTTAATTAACTCCATTGTTGTCTTGTCCGTAAATAGATTCTTTTATATTGTTATTATAAATTGTATATATTTTTTTCTTCAATCCATTTATTTTAAGCAGTTTGAATCGATTTTAAATCAATTTTCAATCAATCATGACTTTTGTAATCTGTTTGCTTAGTTAAAAAAAAATGCAGTTTATGTTTAAGCTCAAGATGTCTTGTGACATTTGCTGTCGTTTCGCATGAATTATGATATTCCTCCAAATTTTATGATTTTTTTCTTGTGGCGCGGGGGTCATTCAAGTTGAAATAACTGAATTAAAATGAAACACACTAGGGGGTGATTTTGTGGAGCTCCTGGCAGAGTCTGCCGGAAATGACTCAGGAAGATGCTCACTCTGTTCTTGGACGAGCGGCATCGATGCCAAGAAGTCTCTCCCGTGTAGTTGTTGGGCGTTGAATGGAGGGATGACAGCAGCTGTCTGACCTAATGGACTCTGGCTCCGTGAAAGGCTTTGTGTTCTCCGTCTCCCTCTCGCTAGCTCCCTTTCTCTTTCAGCCTTCCGCATTTGCTAAATTGCCGCTGCTGTGTATTGTTAAGTAAGGATTAAGTAAGTAAGAAATTGGCAACGTGGATGGCAGATTTCATTAGGCCAAGTGTTTGCGAGTGTGCGTGCTTGTGAGGATGTCGAGCACTTCAATTCAGCCATTGTGTCTTGTCTTTGTCTTGCATGCTATTTTCATGCTTTAAGTTGCTGAATCAGTGGCAGGAGAGCATACGGTGCGAAGCCATCAATACGTTTCTGCTCTTCTGAGAACCTCTAGGAACTAAGTAGAGCATTCTTTTTTCATTTTAGATTTAAGTAACAATACGGTTGACTTTAATGCAAATAAAATTGATCTGATTATTCGATCAATAAGAAATACCGATTCTACAAAAATCAACGGCGCTCAATTTCAGGGTAAAGTCAAATGACTGATTCAAGTGGGGGAAAAATGAAATTTTTTCTGATATCTCGACTGCAGTTTTGTGAAGGTTTCGTCACGGCACAAATAAGAGTGAATATTTAAAGCGCCTCTTCAGGGTCAAGTAGCAGCTTGTCGAGACAAGAGCCTGCTTTCCGATGTTATCTTAATTTTTTTCGGATGAATCACAGAGAATTAAATTCAACATTTAGAGAAGGGAAATCATTCAGGGTAGTTCCGAAAAAATCATGAACGCATTTTTACACAAGGAAATCAGTCATTGGCGCCGGCCATATGTAATAGTCACATGCCAATATATACATTGAAGTGAATGCAATATAATCACAATGACACTCTATAAACCCCACGCACACGCATCGTCATGCCTTTTACTGAATCGGCCTGATCTGAGCAGAGCTGCCGTTGGCCTTCATCCAGCCAACGTAATAAATAGTTGCATTTCAGCCCCTCTCAAGCCAGACAAGTGAGCCAGCCACATGCACCGTCTGGCAACGCGGCCAGACTCGTTGGAGACGTCCCGCGAGCCGGCATTTTACCTGATTGCTTTTCCCGCAATGCACTCTCGCGGCGGGCGGTATTTTGCTTTTCGTTTTGTGAGGTCAGAGGTTGCGTTTGACATTTTCATAGACATGTCGAGCATTATACGACGTGTTTAATTCCTTAATCACCGAGCCAAGTTGTGAAGTCCTTTTTGCCTCCCTCTCTAATTCATCATGTTCCAACTACACATTTTACATTGAGTTGGCATTCCAAATGCTGCACAGAACAAGACTTCACTTTTTATTCTCATGCCAAGTGAAAAATATGTTTATTCAGACGGGCCCTCAAACCGCACCTTTGTACTCCTGGATGCGAAGTCCCGGCCAAATTTATTCTGTATGTTGTCGGATCAATACGACCATTTCACTTTCTTTTTCCGACTTTGTTCTACCTGATTGTTTCTCGAGCACACCAGTTCATCCATAATGCATTGAAATGCTGTCATTCCTCACTCTCCTCCTCCTCCTCAGGGATCTGCGTGCGCAACGTGGGCCGCTATGTGCACATGCATCACAAGTTTGCTGTGGTGGACGGCCGACGCCTCATCACAGGCTCCCTCAACTGGACGCTGGCGGCGGTGCAGCGCAACGCAGAGAACGTCCTGGTCACCGAGGAGCCGCGTCTGGTCCAACCCTTCGTCGGAGAGTTTTGTAGGTTGTGGGCGGACAGCGACCCAGCTCGGAATAAACCTCTAATGATTAGCGCTGTGTGATAGTCAGAAAAAAAAAGGCAGTTTTGAAACACTTGTGTTGAATTTCCTATTAAGAGTTAAATGGGACACATATTGACATAGCATCACAAAGCGTGAAAAGCATTTACATTCACAACATTTCAATTTTTTCTTCATATTCTTAGTAATAAGCGAGTTTTCAAAGTTTTGTACTTTTGTAATTTGTGATTACATTTTTAAAAGATACGTGGATGACAACAAAAGTTAAGTAAAGTCAAAGCTTCACTTTTTCATTGGAAAAAATTGTTACTTTGCCTCAGGGTAGTTACAAAGATATTCTTTCTCGTGTGGCCAAAGGGTGTTGGAAATGAATGGACCCTCACTTTTTGTTTTCTTTGATAAAATGTTGTTTTAGGTACCACGTCTTTTTGGATCTTAGTCCCCATTTTATTTGTTTTAAACATTTTAGCTTTGTGGCAGTTCACGTTATTTTTGTGTATCACCAAAGCTCGGGTTGATTTTGTGTTGTAACAGCTGCTTTTTCAGAGAATTGTTGCTGGAAGAATTTCAAAATGACTTATTAAGACTGTGTTTATGTTTACTGTGTTTTATGGGCAGTCTCAGTGCCAATTAAATCCAAATTGTTTTTCAGCATGTCAACTATTCTGCTCCACAGCTGTCGTTTTTGTTTTCCTCTTCTTGCTCAATTTGGATTCCCAAGAAGCAGCAATAGCGGATCATGGAAGTGTTATCAGCACTCAACAATATAATCCATTGAACATCATCTTCTTTGGAAATACTTCAAATGCATGCATGACTGCTTGTTGCAGTCATTTAAGATCTTTGCTCGGGTTATGTGTGCTAAATGACAATGTCAAACATAAGGAATCAGCTGCCCCCTTACGTAAGGGACCGATTTAACAAAGCAGGTCATGAGTTGATATGCGCAACTCCTGCGCAATTTACGCACAAACCGGTTTGGGTGCACTAAGGAGACCGATGCCGGAAACTTATTTGAGTTCAGTTTCAAAATAAAGA
Source organism: Syngnathus floridae (assembly GCF_059516105.1). Taxonomy (NCBI): domain Eukaryota; kingdom Metazoa; phylum Chordata; class Actinopteri; order Syngnathiformes; family Syngnathidae; genus Syngnathus; species Syngnathus floridae. The sequence goes on along the minus strand of NC_142416.1, from coordinate 16,407,313 downwards.
CGTGACAATTTATATGTTGGCGGAGCCGTTTTAAGGAGAATAGATGTAAATTAGCATTAATAAAAAGATACATTCATCAATTTTATGAAGACTTTAACTTTAGTATGAAAATACAGGTTGTCGCTGTCTCTTTCTTGAAACTATTGTAATACTTTAAGGTTTCAATTCATCACAATAAAAGACCGAGTGGTGTTTCATATCACTTTAATATATCGCTCTCGTTTTACAACCATTTCATCCAACATCAGTTTTGGTCTTACTTCGACAGACAAAACCGGAAGTACTCTGTTTTTACGATCGCGGACTTGACCAAGTCGCAAAGTGGACGTCCTGGCCAGGAGCGGCATACATGCTGATCCCCCCGGCTGGAGGTAGAGAACGATCGCGTGGGACGGAGGGAGCAAACTCAGCCAAGGTACCGACGGCGTGCTCAATAAAATGAAAAAATAAACACAACAAAAAATAATAACTTAAACATAAAAACTGCTGTTGCATGTGAATTTACCAACTCAAAATGCGCGTAATTGCAACAATCGTCAACAAGTGTCATGTCCCCCATGTGTCCTGCAGGCTTGTCACCTTGCACACACGAACGCACACACTTATCATGTCAACATTGCAGTATCTTAATCTTTACAAAATCAAGGCCTGCAGGCCCGATCCAGCCCATCACGTCATTATATGGGGCCCGTAAAAACCTTGAAATTTCCTCGCAAAACTAGTCATTGCCAACAACTCACACAAAGCATACGGTAATTTGGTACAAGCAGTGGACGCCTTGTCCGTAAACAAACACAGAGCAGCGCAGCTTCTGGCTGACTGGGAGTTTAAAAAAGCTAGCGTGGTACAAATACAACTTCCTGTCAACATTTACACCAGGCACTTAAATCAGATAGAGCCAAATCAATTAAAAAGGCTGTAATTAGTGTTTTTAAAGCATAAGCATTCCAAGATCTGCTTAATTTTAAATGTCATTATATCTCGTTTAAACAAAATAAGATCTTTTTTTGTTTTGTTTTTTGACTGTGCCCAATGTAAACCTAACCATGAACTAAAAGCGAGTTACAGACAGAATATAAGTTCGACACCCCGGATCTTAATCCTTAACATGTATGTGTTGCTGAGCAAGACCTTCTTTATATTGGTGGGAGTGGTAATGCTGATCATGTCTCCAGAGAGAACGAGAGAGGGAGGGAGGAAGGTGGGTGGACGTGAGGACGAATGCACGCTTCAGCATCCTGATGATGCTGGAAGACGTTGAATGGCTGAAGATGAATGAGTGGGTGATGATGGATGAGACGCGCAGGGCTCAGAATCGACCGGCGCCATAAGCTTGGAGGCCGCGTTGAGAAATGACCTGCAAGAGTCTCGGGTGACGGATAAAGAGGGATGGAGGGAGTAGCGGGTGGGCGGGGCACGGACCAGGCCGTGATTCATGGTCGTGCTGTGACAAGGCAAGATGGAGTGTCTTTAAAGCAACACTTCCATTTACCATTTACTCAGCTATTACCCGGGGGATGGCTTTCTGACGGTTGAGCGTTAACTTGAATTGCCGAGCAGCTGAGATCCTTTACTGTGACATGGCGGGCCTTTTCACACTCTCTTGGCCGGGATCACAGCTTCCAAGCACAAGGAGATGCCAGTCAACCGCCATATTTATTCAGTTTAAGTTATTTGTTCCAACAGACAAGTTATCAGCTGGAGGAAATTGTATATTAATTTTATTTGTATAGTGTCAAAGTTGAGATATCAGAACTTTTGATATGGAGCAAGTTAAGCACACTATCAAATATTAGGACTAAGCAAATTTGTAAGTAAGTAAGTAAGTAAGTAAGTAAGTAAGTGACCGAACGAACGAACGAACGAACGAACTAAACTAACTAACTAACTAACTAACTAACTAACTAACTAACTAACTAACTAACTAACTAACTAACTAACTAACTAACTAACTAACTAACTAACTAACTAGCCATAAATAAATAAATAGCTAGATGAATAGATAAATAAATAAATACGTAAATAAATAAATACGTAAGTAAATAAATAAATAAATAAATAAATAAATAAACATGGATATATAGAGAAAAAAACCCAAAGTTTACAGACTAACTAAAAATATTTTTTTCTCCAAAATTGCAGCCTCTGCGATTTAAAAAGTACAAACCACTACATGTTGATTTCAATTTGAATTTGATTCATTGTATAAATATTCCTGCAACAATGCACCAGAACTAGACAAGGTCGAGTGATTCATGAACAGTCGATTTTGTACCAAACCAAACGTCTGCTTAAATCTGAAGCCGACTTTCAAAATGACAAGGAGCCCAACTCAAGCAAAAGAATGACTGCATAACTCTCCCGCTTTTACAGATGGCGTCAGCCAGAGATTCAGGGCCGGGCCACGAGGAGAGGGACGCGGCCGACCAGAACTTTGACTACATGTTCAAGCTGCTAATCATCGGCAACAGCAGCGTTGGAAAGACGTCCTTCCTGTTCCGTTACACGGACGACTCGTTCACGTCAGCCTTTGTCAGCACGGTGGGCATCGACTTTAAAGTCAAGACTATCTACAGGAATGACAAGCGCATCAAGCTGCAAATCTGGGTGAGCCGTAACAGCGTATGACGATGTTCATGTGATGTAAAAACTGTATTATGGAGCTTTTCTTCTAAAACACAGCAAAAAAAAAAAAAACATTCTTGAAAAGTCTTATCGCTTCCAGCGCTAAAATGTTGCTTCTCTTTTTGGCTGACAGAAAGAATTTTGATCTGTGCTGAAGCCAAAAACTAAAAAGTGGCAGACAGTGTCTCCTTGCACATTCCATTCTGATACATTTGCTCTCACAAGGTGCTAAGTGTGAAAACTCAATGTCTACCCTGAACACCAAAAAGACAGTTGTGCAAAAAAAAAAAAAATCACCAAACCTTAGCGCCTACGAGGCAGGTGGCTAACCACTTGATCTCCATACCGTATGTACACGTTTATGATATAAATAAGTTGTAAATCAAAACCGCACTTTTTATTTCACGTTCATGAATTATTTTAAGAATGAATTTAATGTTGTTTTTGCGGTTCTGGAAAGATACTTAAGTTGCTAAAATGGCTGCACACAGAACACTTAGTGTTATTTATGTATGTTTATTGGTCTTTACACTTGCTAATCTTTGTGTTCACACCCCTGGAGCTTGACTCAAGTTATGATCTCTGTATGAATATTTAAAAAAAACCTGAAGCAACATCGTGTAGACTCAACGCCGCACTCCCAAATGAACTGTGAAGACGAGCAGCGGCAATTCACGCTGTTGGCAATGAAATGCAATAAAAATATATTACTAAAGACAAAATATGATTCATTTAGGGATATAAAAGCAAAATAAAAACTGCATGCATAATGTAGATTTTTCTTAAAACTAGTTTTTCTTTCATAACGAGATTTTGATCAACTTTTACCACAAATTGTGGGCTAGATTTAAAAATAAACTCCTTGCACGGCCGTTGAGAAATCTCAAGTTAGATTGATAAAAAAATAGGTCTCCTCAACAGTGAGCAAACATTCTGTTATTGTCCCACTTGTCGTTATTTGTGCAACAGATGAAAAATGGTACAACTTTAAAAGAACATTTTTATTTTTTTAGTTTTGTTTTTTCAAGAAACAAAGTATTTTGACTAGTAAATATTTGAATTTCCACACAAACCTAAATGTCAGTTTCTCACCATTTTTTTGATTTTAATATTAACCCATTCCTAAACTTTTTCTTTTCATTCATTAAAAAAAATCCATCAGTATTTTTTTATGAATAAAGGAAAAGATAATTTATAAGACTCCAAAAAAGGTGTCATTTTGAAAATAAAATAAAAAAAGACAATCCAAGCCAATAATATGCAGCGTCGAGTTCACATTGTTTGAACTGTGTCGAGGATAAAATAAATAACACCGCAGGGAAAACAGGTTGGATGGATAATAAATCAACAAAATTGCTCGAAAAAAAAAAGTATAGCCTTTTAAATGCCAGTGCTGTAAATTGACTTAAGCCAATAAAAGGCGAGGTTAAAAGGTTCTCGCGTGCAGCCTGGAGGCTTGGAGACCATTGTGGCGCTCTTTCCCCCCTCCTCTCCTCACCCCAATTTGGCCTCGGCCCGGCCACCGTGCATGTAGCATCAAGTCATTTCTCACGTGGCGCCGTTAATGCTAGTTGATGTTTAACACGCTCCCCAGACAGTACACTTGATGAAATATGCATGCGTTTGAGCGGGTGGGGGCCAAGTGTGCTTACGATGCAGCCCGACACCCACTAGGACAAGACTCTGCTCACTCACGGCACTCCTGCGAGATGAAAGCAATACATCCTAACACACACACACACCTAAACCTCCTTCCCTCCCTCATTGGAATGTATTCTGCGAGTAAGCACTCTGCACACATCAGGAGCAATGATCAAATTCCGTTCCAATGGCTTCCACGGGACCGCTGAAAGCTCTCGTTTTTGTTACATTCGGCGCGGCAACATTAGCATTAGTTTTCATAATGGAAGCGCATATTAAATTCATCTGTTTAAGTCTGCTGTGCCGCCACGTGAAGTGTTAGATGATGATTCAAGTTCCCCAGTAGACTACACATAAAGAAGACAAACAGTGCACCTTCACGACTTATTGTTGGGCTTTAAAAAAAAAGCAACAGACTATATCCTCGTGGTGCAACGCTCGTGTCGCGTTTGGAGGGATTTACTTTTGTCCAAAAGTCAATCATTCACTTTTCTTTCTGGGGCTCGCCCAGGTTAGCATGTCGGTTTTTCCTTTTTGCCTGCCGACATCCTTTTTGAAATTTATTTAGATACTTGAGATAGTCAAACTATTGCTGCAGCTAACAATTACATGAATGATCTGTCAGTTATTTTTCGGGTTCATTTATGAATCAGATTTAAAAAAAGAATCATGGTTTAATTTCCCCTTTATTAGGCAGAAAACGCACAAATATGAATGCATGTCAAATTTCAGGAAATCAGCAAAAACCTTGCTTACTGTTTTCCAAAGTAAAAGCAAATCTTTTATTTTGATTCAACACAAACATAAAACATTATTTACCATTTATAAGTTGAAATTCTGAGCATGTGTACAATTTTAAATTGAAAAAGGCCTCTAAATGATTCATCAACGTTAAAAAATAATTATCGATTAATTTGATAATCACTGTTGATTAATCGAAAAATCTTTACTGTAGCCTACTGTGTACATATATTTTCAATTGAACCACAAAAACATGGTGCGATTGTCAAGGAAAATAGAAATGGTCACAATCCGCATCAGATGAGCTTTGCTTTCTCGCTTCTTTGTGTTTCCAGGACACAGCGGGTCAAGAGCGCTACCGCACTATCACCACAGCTTACTACAGAGGAGCCATGGGCTTTCTTCTCATCTACGACATCACAAGCCAGGAGTCTTTTGTGGCAGTACAAGACTGGTAATCTCTTCCTGGTTCAGGTCATCAGTCTTTTTGGTGCAGCATTACATTATCAACATTCTTTTTTCCCAGGGGAACGCAAATCAAAACATATTCGTGGGAAAACGCCCAGGTGGTGCTGGTTGGCAATAAGTTGGACTTGGAGGAAGACAGGGAGGTGCCAACCCAAGATGCTCAGAAACTCGCTACAGAACTAGGTCAGTTCAGGAAAACATGTACACACGTCCTAAATTCTCCGAGGACAGCTTAATAACTGTCATTCTGTGGTCGATGTATAGTTGCACATTCTGTTTGTATGTCTAGCAATCGGCTAGATGTGTCAAAACAGAAATTCTAACAATGCTATATTTTTTGTCTATGTGAAGCCCTTTGAGACTGTTTGTGATTTAGGGCTATACAAATAAACTTGACTTGACTTGACTTGACTTGACTTGACTTGACTTGGCTAATGAATGACATCAAGATCACTTTTTTTTTTTCACAGTTTGTAAATCAGGGACAATAACTTTCCTACTCTCCAAAAAAAATAATGATTTTGCAACTTATGTACAAAAGTAGTAGAAGGGTACTATTTCTAAATCCTAACTAGCTAAAATGCTAACAAGCGGCCATTTTGTATATACCTTTCCCCCCCGGTAGGCTTTGAGTTCTTTGAGGCCAGCGCCAAAGAATGCATCAACGTGAAGCAAGTTTTTGACAAGCTTGTGGACGTCATCTGCGACAAGATGAACGACAACGTCAACAATGACGCTTCTTCGTCGCCCGCTCACAAGGGAGCCGGCCTGAAGGACACGCCCCGCAGCATCCAGGGGGGCTGTGCATGCTGATCACCAAAACACACTATACTTCTTCAATCGGGCCTTATGTGACTGTTACACGAGAATACCAAAGAATTGCTTTGCAAACACGTGCCTTTTACCTTGCCACTTTATTATTTATCACTTTTGTGTGTGTGGAAACAGGCACCTGTTGTCGCAGGCAAACACATGGACCAAACCTGAGAGCAGTGAGGATCGCAGTAGTTGTGTCATGCTACCCCCTTGTGGCTGCGTTAGGAAGTTGCATGACTGTGACGTCAAGGTACAAGGGTGGTGGGGGCTCATTACTGTTAGAATTTAGTAATTTTTTTTTTTTTTTTACTGTAAATGGCAAAACAATATTTCTTTAGCCATGTTTTTTTTCCTCTGCCTTCAAATTGGAGAATTTAAAGGGTGCTTTGCAGCATGTTTGTTGTCATGTTTTGGAATAAAATACTTAATATCTTATTTAATTTGTATTTGTTCCTCATTGTTGTAGTTTTTATTACCAAAATGAGGGTTTTTAGATTTTGTGTTCTCAAAAAAGTTGGCCCATCAGGGATAGATAGATCTGTTATGGAGCATTTAGTTTACTGTGTTCATTTTATTGGCCTCCAATTTGAAGTGACCCAGTTGACGTACTCCAGATAAGAAATCTTTTATAGGTAAGTCAATATTTCTAATTTCACCGGGAATCAGCTGTAAATGCTTGTGATCGTGTCGTAAATGTTGCCATGTCTGAAGGGACTTTGACCACCAGGAAATGTTACTTATCTGCCAAGCCAAAAAAAAAAAAAAAAAGTCAGTGACGTACAGGCCATGACCTCCTTTCTCCTCCCCTATCCACATTATATGTGTGTGTTAAACCAGAGAGAAGATAAAACAAGTCACGGAAACTTTTTGCTGCACACACTCCTGATTGATCGACACAACTGCGGCACCGGTATGAACTCTGTTGTATTTTTTTGATGTCGCTGTATTGCGGAATAGTTGTCAGAAAGAGCTCAAACGGTATTTTCTCTTAAAAATTCAGATATAACATGCTTTAATTGTTTAAACAGAAACATGCCACTTTGAGTTGGTATTATATTGGCAAACTGTTAAATGAACTATGACAACTTCAAATGAAAAAAAAAGTAGCCCATTCATTACAAACCTTAAACTTTCTTTTAATTTATTTTAAACTTTCCTTTCTTTTACTTTTTTATAATTGAACCACTGAAATAAAGAATAGTAATTAGAAATAATGCTGGTTGATGCGTCAGGAAATTTCATGGCCACCCATAAAACCCATATAAATCCTCCTAAGCAATTATGTTATTTTTAACATCATAGTTGACTTAATTTTGTAGCATTGCATTTATAAACAAATTCCGCTTTGTTATATTATTCCAACTTTATTCTTGTAATATTGCAATCTAATTCTAAAAAAAAAAATCCTTTATTCACCTACTTTTACAATTATAACATTTTATGATTATTATGTATGACTTAATCTCATAATATTTCAACTTTATTCTTCTCACAATATTCTTTTCCTTTATTTTATAACTTTACTCTTTTCTAATATCATAATGCTTTTTTGGTAACTGTCTAGTTTAAAAAAATCTATCTTTAAATTTCACTATAAAATACAAATTTGCATCATATTTATTAAAAATATTGCCCCACAATAAAAAAAGTCCAAATATTAAGAATAAGGTATGCTCATAATTCAGAGCAGTTCTTTTCCCAGTTCCGCTACCTTCAAACGATTTAGGATGCTGACGACATGGAAAATATTTTACTGTTTCTTTGGGAACAAATTTGCCAAGTAGGTGGCTGACGTCATTGCTAGTTAGAGCAGCCATAAAGACGGAAAAAAAAGATAACTATAAAATTCTTTATGCCGAGATCAGAGGCTAACAAAGTTGTGTAAGTTCAGGAACAAGGTGTGTTTTATAGCATCACTGTGCTGCTTGCGACATGACCAATCCCTCTCATTTGTCATTAATGATTATTTTATTGGATTTGTTATCGAAGGCCACTTGAATAAGTGGCGCCAGATCACAAGGGCTTTAATTTTTTATCAACTTTGATGACAGCCTCCTTTATCTGGAAAGGAGTGGAAAAAAGACACGTAACGCCACGATCTTAATTATTACAGGGGGAACAAAGTTAAATATAACTAAACTGTGGTTGGACCAGAGTGAGCCCAATTATCATTAATGGTAATAACAGCACACATTGAGAATTACTCCTATAAAGCCCCAAACTGTGTGGGGGTCCAAATTAGGTCCAATTCTTTTTTTTTTTTTTTTAGTTGCGAATTATTTCAGTCAAACACTGCCATAAGTTGACATTTTGATCCCATGTCTTCTCTCTTCTTCATCGTTGATTTATGTACAGTTTAAAATACGCACTGCATGATGAGGTAAAACAAATATTCACAACAACTTGAAACTGGAATTTAAGATCAGCCTGCAAAAGTTGCCAGGAGTGGAAGGGGAAGCCCGTGTTTGCTAATTCGTCTAGTTAATGTCTAACTAAAGGAAACGTGAGCAATGTCGATCGAGTTTTGTTCACTTCCTGTTGGAACCACAAACTTGTATGAAGGCAAAAAAATGTTATATTATTAACTGTTTTTATCTTTAAAAATACCTAAAAAAATATCCTGGTGACATTTGACTTATTTTAAGGATAGTCACTCCATAGATTTAAAACTAACAACCTGTGAATCACCACTCCCGGCTTTTATTTATGTGCTTGGTTTTTTTTTCTTCTTCTCTCACAGTGTGAAAATATCCGCCAAGATGTGTTGCTCAGGTTTTCTCAAAATGATGATGTTCATCTTCAATGGCGCCATCTTTGTAAGTTGGTTCTCAGATCAATTTTAGGCCTTAGCTTGCAAACATCACATGACCAAACTTGCTAATGCGTCACGAGTGCCTCATGCTGCTTCTGCTGGATTTTCAGGTAGCAGGTGCTGCCATCCTTGGAGTGGGCATTTGGGTAAAGGTGGACAGCAACTCCTTCATGGGACTCGTGGATGGCGTGGAGGAACTTCCGCCGGAGATTTCGCAGCTGACCAACGTGGGCTACGTACTGATCGGCGTGGGTTCCGTGCTGGCGATTATTGGCTTCCTGGGTTGCTGCGGTGCCGTCAAGGAGAGCAGGTGCATGCTGCTCACGGTGAGTATCCGCAATTCAATTTTATTAATTAGGAATTGCTAAAAAGAAAAGTGATTCTCTACCAAATGTTCAAAACTTTAGGCGAGCATATTATTTTTGTTTTTGCTACTTCCTGGTTCATGGACGATAAAATTAAGATATAAAATTGTACCATTTTCACTTCGTTTCCATTCTCCTCTTTCAGTTCTTCAGTATCGTGCTGATCATTTTCCTCGTTGAGGTCGCCGTTGTGGTGGTGGTGCTTGTTTTCAAGGACTTGGTAAGTAACAAGCTTAAGGTGCTTGGAACATGTTCTGAGAATTTGTTCACAATCTCCAGGCAGAAGATCTCTTTGACAGTCTCGAAACTGAAATCCACAAGAGCCTCGCTACCAAGTATGGAGAAGACGAGACCTTGACGTCACTGTGGAATTCCACTATGGCGGCGGTAGGACCACTATTTTGACCAAAAAAATATTTAGACGTCATTATATGACATGACTAATATTAATGCTGTCTTCACAGTTCCAGTGCTGTGGATACAAGAACTACACGGATTTCAACGGCTCCCCCTTCCAAGACATGAATGGAAACTTTTATCCATCACAGTGTTGCAACGGGACGTCAATCGGCGAAGCGTGCAGCCAGTTGTCGGCGCAAATCGCCGAAAGCCTGCAGGTGCTTTGGCGACCACTCATTTGGTGAATTTTCTTCTCATTGGGTTGCTTGAACATTGTCATCTCTCCGTTAGTTGGTGGATGGCTGCCTCAACAAGCTGCTGCAGTTCATTGAGGCAAACACGCCCATCGTTGCAGGCGTGGGGCTCGGAGTCGCCGCTCTTGAGGTATAAAAACACAAATACATATTCAAAATTATTTTGAAGAAGAATTAAATCTTTTTTTTGTAAAAAAAAAAAAAAAATTCTCAGACCATTGTTGATCTTATTTGCAGATTGCAGCCATGGTGGTTTCAATGGTTCTCTACAAGGATATTGGCACTAAAGCATGATGATCACTTTTTATTTGATAATTATTTAGCCTGTGTGTTGTTTCCAATGAGTAAAGCTGGTTAGGCCAAAACTGACAAAAAAAAACCCAGTCAACCCTGCGTGATCAAAATCAGGAGCCAGGGATTTATTTATGTTTCAGTGACTGTCAGGAACTGCCATTGTGCACATAATATTAAAATAATCAAAAACAAGAAAAAAAAAAGTCATACATTGCCAATGTGCTAAGTGTATTTTTTTAATATTTAATCACTTTAAGAAATAAAAGAGAACTTTCTTGTTCAGTTTGCACATCGACAACGTTGACATGTCAGTATTTGGGCTAAGGACAGAATTTAGGTTTTTGAAAGGATCGGAATAACCCATTCAAATGCCTTAACGGACATCTTGAATAAAACGGCGACGCACTTTTGAAGATGCACAGCTTGAAATGACAACAATACTCGCATATTATTCTTTTTTTTTACCTTGTTACATTGTTGATAATTATTTTGAGCAATCTTTAATGTGCTCTTTAATCGTCAATAATTATCATTACTACACGCCTACAATATGTAAAATCATTAAAGCACTTTAAAACATGTAGTATACGAGTCATGGGGTGTGTGCTCATTTTATTGTCCTGATAAATCTTGTGGGTTTGAACGTTTCACAGTTTATCACATAAGCTCTTTCAATCAATGCACTTTTGTGGTTTTTGTAGCTCCTGTATTTCTTTTAAATCTCCTGACAGCTTGCAGCTTTTGGGAATGGTAGCATCAGCTGCTGGACATTTAAATCAAAACAGACAAACAACATTATGACTCCAAACACATTTTGGAGGAAAAAGAAATTAGTTTCACGAGCCATCCGTCACAGTGATATCATTTTCAGTTGACAGCAAGTGGCAAAATGGCCGTCAATTGAGATGGATAAAAAATAGGTGGATTTTGCTACTTAATTCATATTCCACAAAATGCATTTACAAATATATGGAACTCTGATACTAAAAGAAGAAATACAATTAACAATACCTCTGAAGTAAATGTAAAAAACAAGTATAGCAATATGTATTAAAAAAATATTGCGCTGTATAAAAGAACAAAAAATTCCAGTTGGGTCAATTACAGTTTATGAATTATTATGTTTCTAAAATTTCAGTTTAGAGGAAAAAGAGGGCCAAAATATGCTTCTCCTGACTCAATTGAATTGTTAAAGATATTTTTCAATTAATACCTCCTTAAACTGCACATTATTATCTTTGTAGAGCCATAATTTGATTGAACTCATTCATTGAGGCAAGACGGTAATTGGAATCATGTGTTTGCAGTGCCCTCTAGTGGACACAGTTTTGTTAGCATTCTGACCTTCTTTCTTGCATGGATCACATTGATGTATGGCAGGTTCTGGGAGGCCTGCAATGTCTCCTAACACCTGTAGACCTTCATGAGAAAGTTAAACAGTGCCACTGTTGGATCTTTGACGGTCCGGTGTGTGATCAGGTCACGGTGTGTGGACCACACTGAAGTGTAATGAAGTAATAATGATGGGAGCTCATGTCAGCACTTGTTCTTGCTGTTGTGGGAATCACTGAGCAGGAGGTGACTTGACTGTCACATAAAGTCATTATGGCTTTACAGCCTTCAGCGCGTGAGAACGCCAGACGAGGCGTGACGCCGCACGTTAAAGACTCTGATAGCTTAGTACAATCAGCCTTCTCAGCTTTTACATTTACCTTTTGTACACTACGCTTAAAAATAATATATATATATATATATATATATATGACTGGAAAAAATAAAGGAAAACCACAGATTTGTAAGTTTTTTCTCACTATGAAAAACAAAAAAATAATGAAACACTATGTTTGTGTAATAAAATCCAAATGGTATAATATTAAAATACTACATTTTTATCAAAGAAAACACAGTTCAGTTGTATTGAACTTTTAATCACAGTACAGTTACTCATTCTTTTTTAACTGATGTATTTTCTATTTTTTATTTCTGTCTTCATTAATTATAGCCTTGTTTTCCTTCATCTAGGTGTAATGTTAATGTTCACACTGTGTATATAATGTTAGAGTGGCTTACCATAGTATTGCATAATACTTTATGGAATAAATCTGCCTTATTTCTTGAATGAACACTTATGCCTACTATGTCACTGTAATCTAATGTTGGCTGTAACAGAGGTACTTGCACAGGTAAGGAACTCATTTGTCTTGCTATTTGCCATATATATGTTTTTCTTTTTTGTTTGTTATCCTGAAATTGCTGCCTGCCTTTTGAAGCTCGCTGTGACGTCTGCTGCTGTGTGGGAAATGTGACACCTTCTTTCCTTTCAAGTGCAGGTAAGAGCCACCATTGTGTATAAAAGCACTCCTTCCTTCACTTTACCGTAGCACTGACAGCAAGGTCACCATTTGGGTACCTTGGACCAAACCACCTCCCTAGAATTTTTTATCTCCACCATTTTGCATTTAGTTTTATTCAAATTGAATATATATTTTTTGTGAATTAATTATTTTATCATCATGATGTTGCAGATGATCATCGTGGTATTTTTCTCTACTTGGGCAGCGTCTTTCCCATTCCCTCGCAACACTTTGGAGCACACCCGAAAAGTGTCAAAAATTGACTTTGAGTCATCCGGTGCTGGACCCAGCGAGCCTGTCCGTGGCCTAGTGAGGGTGGTCCAGCTGGACCCACGCACTCTGACCCGATCCAGGCTTTTTGGACGGACAGGCCAGACCCGGAGCGCCAGACCGCCCTTCCCCGCCTTCCTGTCCCACGGGCGGCCCGGACCGGCCCTGAAGGCTGCTGAGAGCCCGCTGCGCCACCTGCAGCCTGAAAGACCAGTTGAGACGGAGCACAAGAAGAAACAAGGCCTGCACATGTGGCAGAGGGCCGTCGATAAAGGAGACAAGATGCCCGTGTCTTTGCCCGCCAATCTTAAGGATGCCAAACAGACGTGCGCTGCTGTTCATTTCATCCAGGTAACATCCACCACACACAATTGGATCTTCTTTCTCACAGGAAATAATGAAAGTAGAAATTGTTTAGTGGATAGGACAGCTGCCTCACACTTCTTGAATTCTGGGTTTGAATCTCTATATACTGCCTGTCACTTTAAATGAACATAAAAGGTAACCATAGAGTTCAAACGTCAAAACTAGAATCCTTATTGTTTCCAGAGAGTGAGTCTTTCCACACAATTCAACTTTTTTTTTTCTGTAGCATCAAAAAATCTGGAAAAAAGAGCACCACTGCCCCCTACTGTAGCCAATGTGCAATTACACCACATGAATTACAAGGATATTATTTTTTTCCATTTGTTTTATTCTTGGCTTATTGTTTTGACTTGGTGTAGCTATATTGCCAAATATTAATACTGCCTTAAATCTCTGTGCCTGCCAACCAGCGAGTGACAGCAGAGGGCTGCAGCACAATGAGCATCCACAACAAGCTGTGTTTCGGCCAGTGCAGCTCCCTATTCGTCCCAGTCGAGGTGGACCCGGCCAGCAAGGGGTTCCGTCAGCGCGCTCCCTGCTCCCGATGTGGCCCTTCCAAGGCCCGCGCCGTCACTGTGCCCCTGCAGTGCGGCGCTGAGGTCCGCCAGCGGCGAGTGATGCTGGTGGAGGAGTGCAAGTGCGAGACGGGCCGTGAGGAGAAGAACCCAGAGGAGCCTTCACCACATTTGTGAGTGCTTTACAGCAGAATTGAGGAGATGGTGCAATTTGGAGTCATCATTATTCTCAATGTCATCTCACCTCCATTATACGGAAAAAAATATTCTAATTGGGATACTATTAATTATGCAACATCTGCACCATCAAATGAAATGTTTTTTGAAACTCCCCCACCAGGTAGGGTTGTTTTGTACAAAATCCAGATAATTATTTATATCCCCCCCAAATTTATTTTGGAGGAAAAAATACCCCAAAAAGTTTAAATATGTTTTTCTAATTGACTGTGTAAAGTCTGAACGTGTTGTTCAGAAGGCTAACGATGCTTATTCAAGCTAAGCACTTTCCAGACAGTCCACAACGGACATGTGTCTACGTTTAGACGACCTTTGACGTTTCCAGAGGGAAATATTGTGATCCATTAAAAACAAAAAAGAGATTGTTCCACCCGCTCTCTGCCTCTTCTTTTCCTGCCAACTCTGAATTAAAAATGCAATTTAGTTTGTATGCAAAGCTCTAGTGAGAACATAAAGAGGGCTTGTTGTTGTAACTCCCCCCTCCCCTCTCCTTCCCTCTTTCAACATCTCCACTCCTGCAAGTTCTCAGCTCCTATGTTTTATTAAAAAGCCTCATTCTGCACACTTTTAGCACATCGCACTTCCAAGTGAGAGCAAGGCCTGGGTACTTAGCAGTAAGCAAACATAATTGTTTCAGCATGCTCCCCTTGAATTATGTATAGGAAGCACCTCTTCTCATGGCCAATCCTCCTTTCAATGGAGTTGTGGGAATTTGAGCATCATTCACCACAGATGCGCTCCAAACCGGAGGGTGCGCTTGATTATGTGCTCCCATAAAACCTATTATTCATTTATAGCCTGGCACCTGGGCTTGGTAAAGTGAACTCATCCCGCACATGCCGACATGGACTCCCAGAGGAGCGTCGAAAGAAGGGGGCTCTTTACGTCGCCTTGGCACACCGTCCCAATGCCTGCTTAGGCGGCCATTTGCATTCACGCGGGGCTCTCGGCAAAAGTGAAAGCGCTCATTTGCGCTGCGGGTGGTGAGGGCGGGGGGGCATTGAGTTACCCCAGATTGCATTAGCATGTGATTAGCATTTTGGGTTGATGGCTATATTTTTCAAGATTGATGGGACAAATATTTGCTCAGGTCTTAAAGAGGAGGAATTAGGTGCCACTTGTTTTGAACTCACGGCTCGTTTTTTTTTTAAATTCCCCGCAGTCAAGTTTACACAGAAAAATCATCTCGTCGTTCCTTTTGTCGTCTCGATCCAAAAAAAGAGAGAGAGAGGGAGCTTGTTGGTGGAACAAACAAGGTGCAAACAAGAAAGCGCACCACTTAGCGCGACAGATGTCAGGCCTTTTTTCGCCGAGCACTCCTGCGTCATTAAGGACGGCCTGGTTCCCATGGCGAAGGGGAACGCAAGGAACGAAAAAATGAGGAGGGGGGCCCGGTGCCAAGTCCGCCGCCTCGGGGATCAGATCAGCGTCACAGGGTGCTAAGTGGCCTAGTTAGCGCTTTAAAACAGCACAATGAAGCTGCCTGCTCTGAGCGCCTTTTAACTGTCACACATGCAACTTGCTGGGAGGAGTGTGTTGTGTGTGTGTGTGTGTGTGGGGGGGGGGGGGCACTGCATCAAGGTGGAGCGAGGTCACACCATGATGAAGATAGTGAGGCCTATAACTTCGATTAGTCAGTTTTAGATTTGGAGCCGATTAGGTTACCTTGATTCAAAGTTTTTTTTTTTTTTTAATATAAACAGTATTATTTGAGATATTTGACTTGATCACACGACTAAATAAACTTATAAGACATCAATGTACTCAGTCATATATTCTTTATCATCTGCGAGGAGCACATTTGTTTATCCGACCTATACTGCCCCCAAGTGGCCACGTTTGGCACACCAGAGGGAACAGCAAAATGGCTATTCAACTAATGCAGTTAATGATTTGTGATTTCATTCTTTTTTATTTGATATCATAAACTCCTGTGCTTATAAAGCACATAAAGTTTTTTTTCAACAAAACATTTTTGTGGTGTGCTGGGGGAATTTAGAATACATTTGAAATATATTTCACTAAGGCGTATGTCGCTGATGGAGAAGTGGAAGACTTCTTTCATCCACTAGGGGACTCTATTGCTTCTATTTCGGCCTAGTAGTCTGGACCAGATTTAGGAGATTAACCCTTGGATATGGCACGAGGAAGTGAAAGTAAACAGGGGTCCAGCTTGCACTCAGTCAAGGAATTGTAACGATGGAGCAGCAATAATATTAACGTCATGTTCAGCCATTCGCCACTCGCCAGACGCCATCTTGTCACCTACATTCCCCCAGTGGTGCTTTAGTGCTGGAGGTGTCAGGTTCTGGCCGTCAGGGTGTCTGGACCACGGCTAAGTTCTGCCTCCCCACTGATGCGGCGCTACATGCCCAGTGTGTGGTGCGAGTCTGGACCAGCTGGCCAGAGTTGGCTTTGCTGGCGAAGGTACCCCGGATGAAGCCTGCCAGCCTTTCTGTCTGGATGCCAGCCAGCCCGCCAGCCCACCAGGCTGCCTGTTGGCTACGGAGCATGACGCAGTTAGGTGAGACCTGGTGATCTGGACCACATCAAAGTTTGTCATTGGTGATGTCCTTCTTTGCTTTGACCACAACTACCAGGTTAAAAAAAATGGTGTGGTTCTTTTGCCACATATTAGGAAAAAAGTTTTAAGTGAAGTGTCATATGTAAAATTTACAAGCTGAGGGCATTTTTTTTTTATAGCACCATTCAGGCCTCATTTCTCCAGTTGCTCTTTAACTGTTATTTGCTAAAGCATTCCACTTTTTATTAAAAAAAACAATATATACTAATGCAGCTGTGACAATACCGCATTTGATCACATTTGCTACTAGTTTTAAAATCAATATTGTTTTTTAATATTAGTTTGCTCACAACTTCTCATAAGAAAAGGCACTTGTGACACATGCCCCGCCCACTGTTAATGCTCACTTCCTGTTTTTTTTTTTTTTTCCCCTCTTAACCTGTATATATCAGGCAGGCAAGCATTGCAGGCCTCATGCCTGGCTTGATTGTTTGTCAGGTTGTGTTCTCACCCAGCGTCTAAAATGGTAACCAATTGATTCAAAGCACCTGTAGCTTAAGCCAAATTGCAGAGCTTCACTTTCTGGAACTGGATTTCCCGTCTCTGCACAAGCTTCTTTGTCTTGCTGAGGCAGAATTAGCTTTTCGTAGACAATGAGCTGAATGATATCAGCTTCATACTAGCCAGATATGGGCTTGTGTTTTGCAGACACCCGCTGTCAATCAGCAGCCCAAAAGCTACACGCAGACGCCCATGCATCAATTTCAGATATATAATGGCCGAGATAACCCCCAGAGGTCGCCTTGTGGACATTTAAAGTTGGAAATGGAAAGATCGGGAGCACCGAACTTCTAGCGAGGAGGCCGACCCTTCAGCCGAGTGGGGCACCTCCTTTTCGGAATAGGCGGCGGAGGGAGTACCCCATAAGTGGACTTCAGGAGAAATGTAAGTTAAAATAACTCTACAGATTTCAATTGTGTTTGTATGTTTTAGTGACTGATGCAAGAAAACAGATAGATGTGACAGAAATGGCATTTTAGCTGCAGGGGTTGCTCATTTTTTGCTCCTTTAAGTCAGCCATGGAAAGGCGAGTTGTTTAATGATGTTTGCAGAAGTTGAGATATTCACATTGTGAGGTTGGTTGCTGCATTATTTTTGACAAGCATCTGTACAATGATTTTTATGGACAAAAACTCAAGTGACTCTCACCAAGACATAAAGAGAGGGGAAGCCAAATTCCTCATCAAAAGTGGGCCTTTGAGATTCCATTAGTTATTTCAATATTTCTCCAAAATGACTGGATAAAAAAAAAAAGTTTTCATATCCATGATCAAAAATACCTAAAATCATCTTGTTTTATCTTATTTTCCCGTTAAAGCAATTTTCAGCAATAAAAAGTTCATATAGTATATCTTCATTATTTTTCATGGACTATTAATACTTTTAAAACCGCATTTGATTATATTTTTTCCCATCACTTTTCATTAATTTTTTTGTTTCATGGCTTGTTGCTGCTTTGCGGCAGCAGGCGGAGGGGGATGATGATGATGATACCGGATGATGATGATGATGATGATGATGATGATGATGATGAGAATATGTTGCTATGACAGGTGTGTTCACATGCCTTGCAGGTGATGTCTCTCATGCTCACTTAGCTAATGAGTCCAATTAAAGTAATTAAGAGCTGGCACGGGGAAACCAACCCCCCCCTACCATCACCTCCATTCTCCCCCTGCTTGGTCACATCAACATAACAACACGCATCCTGCGCCGTTACATGCTCATCAACTCTTTCTCTCCTATCTATTGTCTCACCGTCTTCCTTTTCGTCTTCGTCCTGCGGGTGCATCGCATTCCGTGACTCTTTAAAAGAATCATGAAGACTAAAATGAGCATACACTTCATATGCACTTAGGAGACCCTTCTTTTCACAGCGGTGGGCAAAGAAGAGGGCCTGTAGGAGAAAGAGCGAGGTTCAAGAGGGTGAGGGGAGGATGCCAAGCTCGGCCCTAATGAGGGGAGAGATAATTGTTTTGTTTTGTTAGGCAGGAGGGGCTGGGGGGTTAAAATGACATGCCACACATGGTTTTGAGATGACGTGCAAATGGAGGGGCGGGGGGATGTGGGCTTCATACAAAGGTGGCGTAAGTGGGGACTAGAATAAGTCTTGTTTCATAACCCAGCGGGCAAGGCCTATGAATCGGAGGATCAAAAAATAATTTAAAAAAAGTGTTTCCCCACTATACTATAATTCACTTACTGTAATTCATGCAGGAGCTGGTGTGGGCCTCAGCTCGCATCCAGACGCTCACACACACCTCCCGTAAACTAAAAACATTGAGACAAAATAACTATGAAACACAAGTTTTTAATTACTGGAACTGATCAACTCTAAATAGATTAAATTGATTAATGTTTAATAATTTACTACTAATCACTTTGATAACGGCATTGAGCCTGTGACCCATTCTTTCCAACTGTTAACCACATTCTCTCAATTTTTGGGATGTTACACCTTTAAGTCTCATCAGGTATCATGAATCATGTGGAAATTAAAAAAGAATAAACAAAAAAATATATATACTTATTTATGTTCATCATTAATAACAATAATAATAATAATAATAATAGTAGACATATTTTTCCATTGAATTAATATGGTCCTCTGAGGAGTTTATATAAAAAAACGTATGCTCCCCTTCTACCAGTATTCTGGATAAAAAAGTCTGCCATATGGATGACATTAAAAATAACTGCACAATACAATTCACCCAACCTTAAAAAAAAAAAATCCATGTCCCTCTCATAAAAGAACCTCACTGTCAAAATAAACATTCACATATTAATCACTCAGTCCATAAATTATGACAGTGAGAAAGGGCTCGCATCTGGTGGACATAACTTGTCCTGCCACATCTGCTCACATTTATAAAAGTGTATAAAAATTTGCTTTTATTTCTCGGAATGTGACAGGCGCACGAAAAACACCTTTTTGGAGTCGAACCGAGAATACGACTTTGATGTGAACCCTGAATTTTCTTCCTGAGTCTGCAATTTTATTTATTTTTGACAAAAATGAAACAGGACAACTTGGCTTTGACTTTTTATTATCACATCGGGGAAATATAGACACAACTTTAGTGACCTTGCTTGCATAGGGAGGAAAAAAAGAAAACACCATCACCAAAATGACATCTGAGCACACATTGGTAATCTGGCGACTCGCAGCAAATGATGCGGGTGGGCTGTGCTTTGCGAGCCAGGGTGGAGGGCGAATCAGCTCCAGACGCCTGTCACCGCTCCCAAGAAGATAGACGGCGTCGTTACACAGCCGCCATCATGCTGTAGCTCATCTGGAATCATCCAATCATCATGACTTGAAGCTGAATTTGACACCGCTCTCACTTTCTATTATTTATTTTGCAATTCATCAACAGCCATACAAATAATGGGCCGCCGTTAGTCAAATGGCCAATTTTCATCTGTGGTCATTTTGTCTGATGTTACTAGGCAACCTGGAATGAATAGATAACAGTGACGGAGATTTGCCAAATTATTCAGCATGGCAATAACGCATCATAATGTAACACTGTGCTGATTTACTCTTTACGGGTTATTGCAGGATACATACGAGTTAGCTACTCTGCATTTAGGGCAGATGGAGTAGACGCCCCTCCAGACCACCAGATGCTGATGTTTTTCCCTTTATTTGCCCTGTGGAATTATTATTGGCCAATCTAACGCCAAGGGGTTCGGTTTATAGTTGTTAAATTTGCCGTAGTATCTCACTAACCTAGTCAGTAGAGTCAATAATTGAAAAGTATGTCATGGTTATGAAAAAATAATTAATTTTAAGAATATAGGAAGACCCCTAATGTAATGGTAGCAATATCTCATATTTCAATGTTGTTAGAGGTGAAAACAATTTGCAAGAAACAAAAAAGTGACAAACATGATTTGCCTTTGTAGGCCGCATAAATTAATTTTGCAGGTTGTGGCACCCTTTCAAAAAAAAAAAAAAAACCCACATAAATCCCCAATATGCCTTTTTCACAAAAAAAAAAAGAAGTTCACCTCTGCAAAAAATATTGTAACACATCTGAAAAAAAATCACTAATTATTTAATTTGCTTTAGTATGCCAGGGTCCAATGTAATAGAGGAACCATGTCTATAATTTCATCCATGTTCTTGGAAAATCATTCAAGGGGTGTGGATATCTGTTGCCTATTTCTGTCCTACATTGCGCTCCGTTTCTAATTTGCGATGGTTAACTCCATTTTACACTTGTGCAACATTTAACAATGTTAAAAATGAGGTGCTTTACATTATGCGCTTGTCAGTAAATTCAATGAGTTTTATTGCTTTTACATCTTCTTGATAGCACTTATATGAATGTTACTGCAAACATTTATTTATCCTTGATAAAGAGCATATGATGGCCACAGTTTGAACCTGGACTAGCTTTATTTTCTGTTGCTTCCTATGGGAAAAATGTGAGCATATTGGAAGTTAACCAGGATAGTCCAACATACCTAATGAAGAGCTGTGAGAGCTTTAATAGCAAAAATAAAATGGCTGCAAAGTCAAACTATTGTACGTTGTCTCATAATCTTTTAACCGTTGTTTTTGGAGGCGTTTTCCGCCATTGGTGTTTTGTCAACCAAACAACCAGACGTGTGTGTGACTGCTAATATTTTGCAAGGATTACATTGCATAAATTCTGCCTAGCAACAAGTGAGCATGTGAAGTGACCGGGAATTATAATCTGCTGGCTAAAAATGGTGTTTTATCATATAGACTGCTTGCTGTCCTGATAGTCTTGTTGGAGGTAATATTGGAAGTAATAAAAATAAATCTGGCAGTAAGGGAGAGTACTGGCTCTTTTTCATATAAAACAGCAGAGATACATAGCAATAGATATGTCACACCTTGCCAGCCTCTCAAACTCAAGAAGAGTGTGCCAGTGTGAGTAAAAGAAGATTGAGAGAAGGGGCCAGTGATGCTGCAATGAGATTGTGTGTGTGCGTGTGTGTCGTTTTTCGGGGTACAGAGGAGGGGTGCAGGTGGCACGGAGCTGGCGTGGGCCCGGGCTCTCTGTCCCCTGGCTGTGCCAGCCTCCATCTGTCATCAGCAGGAACATCTGCAGCCCAAGGTGCCCTTGTCGCCCAGCGTTAGAGTAACGAGTTTGGCGTTTCCATTAGTTCGCCGCCGTCGCCTGCTTTGGCGTCGGCCAAGAGCGTGGCATTTTTTGGGTGCGAGCTTGTGGGTGTCTAGATAGCAGGACGAGGATGAGAGAGCAAGCTGGAGATTTGTTTGTTGGTTTGTGCGCCTGTGTGTGTGTGTGTGTGTGTGTGCGTGTGTGCCAGAACAACATGGCAGCGCGGCACATTGACCCAGCTGGGATGAGCCGGCATGTCGAGTCATGTCCCCTCCTGATGAGAGCCGGTGCCCAATGCGCTCATGCCACTGCCAGACCTCGGCTCTCTTCTCCTCACCCAACCTCACATCTTCCCGTGCCCCATCTGTCCTCCCCCTCCCGCCCTCTCTGGTCCCTCACTCACCTCTTTGCCATCCTTCCTTTCCTCCCCCCGTGCTCCTCACACTCGCTCTCCTCCGCATCTGAGCCATTCTCACTTTTTTTTTAATCTTCCTGTTCCCAGAAAACAGATGGTACTTCTTTCCCGCTTCTTTTCATCCTCGTCTCTGTGCATCTCCCCCAAACCTCCCCCCCTCCCCTCCCCATCCCATTCCTAACCTCCATCCCTCCTGCCGCCTTGTTCCTTGTTTCATCAGCATCACTCCATTGCGGCCTTTCACTGATGTTTTCTTGAAAATATTTTTGGGAAATTTTGTGATTTCTTTAACAGCCTTATCAGTATGTAAACAGAAAAAAAAGAGGCAATAAAGGAATTGGCAGCTAAACAAAAGAAAACATCAGTCATGTGTGGAAAATGAAAGAAAGAAATTGTCCACCCAAATAAGATTGAAATCAATTAAGTGGTGTGCTTTGAATGAATCTATTTGAGTGACTATTTGAAACAATAATCACAAAATGAATTCATAAAATATTAAAAAGAATTTTTAATAGGATTTGATCATCTAAATTATATTATCAACTTCTGTTCCCTTGTTTTGACCAGATTAATGTTGCCTGGATTTGTTCCATTGTAGCAGATTCCACATTCAACAACTTATTCAAATATTTTTCCATATTTAATTTTGACAGCTGCCATCATGATGCATTGCTTTGGACAGCAAACTAGTTGAGTATCAACAGATTGTGCTTTGCGCTAGACTGGGCACGAAAATAGGTCCCAGAGTAGTTGATTGACTCAACAGCACCTCTGCTGGTTGCAACCTGGTAATTAACTCTCAACTCACTTGCCATTACATGCCAGCACGGTGGTGTTGTGCTTGGCACCATCGCCTCACAGTTGAGAGGTCGCAGGTTCAAATCTCAGGACCTCCTGTGTGGACTTGGCATGTTCTCCCCATCCACACGTGGGTTTTCCTCATCCTATCACATTCCAAAAACATTCATTGGGGATTCTAAATTGTCCGTAGGTGTGAACGTGAGCGTGCATGATTATTGTGTGTATTGGCTTGAGAGCTAATGTGGTTCACTAATGTGGACAAGCCCTATGGAAAACTCATGTATAGATGCCCAAATATGTAATTCAGAACATAATTGATCAACGTGCAGAAATTTGCTAAAGGTTCCTGAAATTAGAGGATGGAACGAATTAAGAAATAACTATTAAAATAAAACTGCGTGATTTATGGGATATATACATTATGTAGTTTTTATCTGACTTTTGATTTCTCAATGTGCTGGTCAGGCTTCCACAGTGCGCGACGTGGCTGCTGTTTGTGTTTGCAAACACATGGTGGCTCTAACGAGCAGCAATCTGTCTGCACATTAATGAAGCGGAGCCTTGGCTGCAATTGTGTCAATTACCCGCAGAATACTAATCAGAGCAGCACCCAATGAGACAAGATGGCAATATTCTATTTTTTTTTTTTATTTACGGCTTTATGAATCAGTTTAGAGAAAATTTCAGTTTGGGACACAAAAACATTTTAGTCAAGAAAGGGAGCTTTTCATTCTCACTTTTGAATCCAGTCACCTCGAAAACAAGAAGTTTGGGGGAAAAAAACACTTTTATAGTTTTTGTTTTGTTTTTAAAAACAAAATTCCACTCTTGGCACGTCCCTCTCAGGGCCCTATCAACACTTATAGTGTCGTTGAGAGCGAGCGAGATGAAGCGACAACTGCTAATCAATAAGATTTCTGCAACCTCTTCTTTTTCTACACCTCTTCTCCCCCCCAAGAGGCCCGTGGCATTCAAGACGAGCCAAGACGAGCTTGGCATTGTAGAGCATGCCTTAAAAAGAAACACCTGCGAGGTGGAAGACTTAAAAAAAGTAGAAAAAGAAGTAGAAAGAGAGAGAGAGTGAGAGAGAGAAAAAATCCTGCTTTTCGCAGCTCTTAAAAAATGTTGGCAAATGTTCCATGGCTTTTTCTGGGAACAAAACAGTAAAGAGAAAGCTCTCCCATGCAAGTAAAGACAAAAGGGGGATGCTTTTCCATAGAGACGGGAGGTGTCATTACACTTGAGACGCTTGCCAGATTTGGACTTTATCTCCCCCCCCCCCTTTTTTTTCCTACTATCTATACCGTCTTCATTTATTAGACAAACAAATAATAAAGAGTGTTTTTTGTTTTTTTTTCCAAGGGGGATTTTGGAAGGGGAGACAAAGATGTAGAGGGACGTGGCGAGGGATGGAAGTGGCGAGCGAGCGAGGGCGAACGCAAACAGATGGCACTCTTGGCATGCGGCGCTCTCTTAAATCTGTTTCTGCTGTTTTTCCTCGTGTGTACGAGGCTTTAACCTCGTGCTAACCTGTGTCCTGGCCTGACCCGCAACCCCAACTGCTGTTTGTAAGTGTGTACTGCACCGTGGGTCCGAGTGTGCGCGCGTGTGTATGTCCTGGTTGCTTATTTAGCAAATTGAGTCCTCTAATTAAATCATGCAGAATTATTCTAATTAAGAATATATGATTCAAAAAACAGTAGAAGAAAAAGTAGAACTCTGAATTGTCATTGTAGCATTTTTAACTCAAATTAATTGCTTAAAATAACAATTAAAAAAAAAGTCAATGTAACAAAAAAAAGGAAACTTTAAATGCTCTTTTAAAGTAGACTTATTCAAAGGGCATTTAAATTTTAAATATCAGGAACAAAAGACAACAAGAATATTATTCAGATGGTCCAATTTTTAATCCAAATTGGGTTGTTTTTAACCCAATATTTTTAAGGGTGTATTTGGACATCAGTGGCAAACTCGTCATTAAACTTTACAGTCTTATATCCACAAAAGACAAATACATCACTGCTCAATGATAAGATTAGATTCATTCAAAGCATACAAAGCTCTTTCAGTGTGGTAAAAAACAAGTCATCAAGGCAAGCAATGTAAACCAAAGATGTCAAAGGTTAGCCACTATCATATCTCGTATTATCAGTAGTATGTCATTAGAACAGTAGAACAGTGTACACCAAAGCACTGAGATTTATTTTTGTTTCCAGAGTCTCTACAAGTTGAAAAGGAGGCAGAACCTTTTTTGGCTATCAGCCTCCTCTTCTCATGGGACGATTATCTGTTTTAAGTCCAAAAGACAGAAGACAGATATCCTCTCGAAAAAGGAGGCGTCCTGTCTGATAGCGGGAAAATTATTGCTGTGTTTGCCTTGAACCATGCATGCACTGTAAGGCTTATTTTCCAGCACCTCTATTAAATTATTTTTATTTTTATTATGGAGTCAATACAGATCATTTTGTTTCCTGCTTCTGGACTTTTATGACGTTGGCACCACATTTGATCAGAAAATTCTGCTTTATATCATCACGATAGTGATTGCAAGAATTCCTAAAATCTCTCAAGCCTATTGAGAATAAAACGGAATAAAAGTCCTAAATGCATTTACTGATGGTGGGAGCAACATCCAACACCTGGTGTGCCCACCGCCTATTAAGGACACTTCCGTCTCTGTGTGAACATTCACGCGCTGACTCCCATAGACGCTCTATAGATTTCACTCAATGCACGTCACTTATATGTGTGTCTGTTTGGTGGGGGAACGGCGGTAGTGTGAGCTCATTTGCATAATCTCCCATTTAAAGGAGGGATGTGCTGGAAGCTGTGTTTTTTTTTTTTTTTTTTTTTTTTACTGGGGGGGGTGATGGTAAAGGGCTGGCGAGGCGGGAGGGTGTACAAAGTGTTCATTGTGTACTCACAGGATAGCAAGAATACCCCGTAGGGCCTAGTGTGTGTGTAACGTGTGTGTTTTCAATGTTTATCTATGTGTGTGTGTGTGTGTGTGGGAGCCACACCTGTCAGGAGAGCCTGAGGGAAGCAATGAGACCATGATAATGTGTGTGTGTGAGGCAGATAGTCAATGGGATTTCATTAACATCGACAAGAGCATTAAAATCTTTGGGCCAAATCAAGGTTTTTATGTCCTAATTGTTTCCCTTTATTAACTTGGCTTGTTATCACGCCATTTTCTTCTCTTCCGCAGTATAACGCCGCCACCGCAGCCGCACACACACGCTCGTATGTCGTCCTCCCGGTCTGAGCAGCAAGCATCCTTGCAGTAGCAGCATGATTTAATTACTTCTCTTCCTCATGCCAAATCATAATCTACGCAAGCAGGCTGATAGGATCAGAGTGGAAAAAAAAATAATGGTGAAATTTGATTTTTTTTTTTTTTTTTTATGGAGGCGAGGGGGGCGGGGGACTTAGGAGAGCCCAGAAGTGCTGAAGTAGCTCGTGGCTGTCTCCTCCGGTAGACCATAAATGCTCCACAATCTGCTTAATATCCCCGCTGCTCTCATTAGATTAGAAAACATTAAGGAGATTGGGAGATTTGCACGCCATTGTTTCACAAAGACAACATGGGGCAAAGAGGCCACAAATTAACAATGGTGACAAAGGGGAGAGTTGTCAGGGGTTAAATAAAGAAGATAGTCAGAAATAAGGATGCCCAATAAGCTACACTATCACCATTTGAATTACTACTTGCCTAATAGAAACAGTAACACTCTCACAACATTCCTTAATAATGACAAATTTAGGGGGGTCAGTGTGTGACCAATGTCCACTAAATCAATGTTAGGCTTCAGGAACGTTATCAGTACTCAAAGTCCTAATTCCACATTGGCAATGCTGCCTCATTAACATAAGTCTACTTTGGCTGTAAAGGGGCTAGAAAGGAAAAGTTGCCCCCCACCCCCTCGCACTTTTGGCAGGCATAGTGGTAAAGTTCCTCAGGCAAGTATAAACAAATGAACACAAAAAGAGCCATTTTGATTGTGCAGGTCCCAGCAGTCAGATTGGGGTTTAATAAGAACCATTAAACTTACTGTATGTGCTCTCAAGCTCAGGGAGGCAAATGATATGGCCTCATCTTATATGTACGAGAAGATTGTTTCTGCAGTTTAGGGACCAATCACTTAATGCATAACACTTCACATTGTTGAGGGAATAAAGTGCAAAAAGTCCATCTAAATTTTGGCAAGATGGTTAATTTACTTGGTTCCCTGGGTGACTAATACGAGAGATGATTTTTTGTGTGTGTGAGTTGTGCTGGCTGATTGTGGAAAAGCCACACTGGACGGTGGTTTGTGTTTTGACCGTTGAGGCACATTTTGGCAAGGCCGAGATGATCTGCATTCTTGCTTTCTTGCTAACTGAAGGGTCACGTGGCCTCGGAATGGCTTGGCTTTTTTTTTTTCTACCTTCAATTTATGGCGGATTGTAAATTATTATAAATTACACTTTTTTTCTTTTGTTTTACAAAAGGATGACTTCGATTCTAAATTGCCCAATATACATGAAAAATATTAAAATAACTTGCATTCAAATTGCATTTTATTCATTCAGATCAGTCTTGAGACTGTCTCCAATATCACATACTACCGCTAGAGGCCGCTAGAAGCTGCATTCATCGCATTGGCGGACTGCATGATCAGAAGATAGCAGCTATTTCTTGTTCTTTCCTCAAAATCTCGTTCTAAACATCATGTAGTGATGCTTAGTTATTAGAATTTGTGGGATGATTGAAAGTATTAAAGTAAATGTTTGACTTTTGGTGAAAAGTCAACTAATGAGTCTGATATTTAGATTCACGGACTAAGTAGTTTAACAAGACTTTTTCTCCTTGCATGTATAATATAACAAATCTTCATGCATTATTAATTAAGACAAGACAAATGTCATTCATAAATTACAGAAGATATTTTAAAATGTATGATAATTATAAATCCTCAAGGGGAAAGCAATTTGCATTCTGCTGCCTATATTTTGTGTTGCACACAGGGAACAACTTATAGTAAAAGAAAAATCATTCATACATTATTAAATAAATAAATTGCAAAACAAAAGAGGTCATCGTTATGAAAGCATTTTTATGTGATCAAAAATACCAAAGAGTAGTTGTCACATTCTCCACACAACAAAACAGCATTGTCCTTTGTAGTTACATAAAAGTCTTATTATAGCACCATGATTTATCCTTAAAATGATTCCACCTCTTTTGTAAGCCTGAGTGATTGACGTAACACACCAAAAGGTGCCAACCACACAAACATTAAGTGAAAATGTTGATCCAAATTTAAAGCTGCAGCACTTTGGATTTGAGGTGCGTTCAAGCCAAACAAAACACAACGTTATTGCACAAAAGGCACGCCATGCTGTTTATTTGCGCACTGGCGTAGAATCCTTTTTAATTGCTTGAATCGGTCTTTCTATTTGCATCGTTTTAAGTTATCGGGAGCCATATCATTGCCAATATTGCATCGTATTGACAGCAAGCAAATCTCGCTGAGTGTGTTGTTGTTTGGACGACATAATGGAACTCACTGCTCCTAATGTCTTAAGTGTTTAGCTAGCTGTGGTTTGCTCAAGACACACACACACACAGTGTATGCTTTATGGGATGCCCAGTGATGTCATGGCAACCCCATATCCTCAGCAAGGCGGAAGATATCCCGTGCCAAAAAGATGCCATGGTAACTTTTTTTTTTTTTTTTGTTGCCCAGAAACCTTTGAAGCTTATTAAGTGAAACCGATGGGGAGACAAGTGGACAAGGAGAGAGGGAAACTGGGGAAAGACAGAGCGATTGGGAGCGCGTTCTGTCTCGCCGCCAAAATTGCGTCTTTGTTTCAAGGAACATTGTGAACCAGCTTGCTAATGGTGCCTTCAGTGAATAAATAAAAAAAAAAAAAACTTGCACAAACACATTGCGCCTAGCACTGTGCATCTGAAAGTGTTGTGCCAACATCTCCTTACTTTTCGGGCAGCTTGCACAAGCCTGCAAGTTAAAATACTTCCCCGATATATTTGCGGTACCTATTTGTGTTGTTCAATCATAAGTGAGCGTATACCCTTCACCGCGTAATAAAATTACTCTTTCTCCTTGAGTTAGCTTACGGCGCCAGTGGTGCTGCCCAGTGAGACAGTGTCAGGCTCTGCCAGTTTCATTAGTGCTGATGGATGACCTCATGACAGCCATTCCGCTCACTTCCACTTCAAAGCGAGCCACGCAGCAACTTTGGATGAGCCCGGAGCTTACAGGAAAATGCTCTATGCTGATTACAGACGTACAGTACGATAAAGTCTTCAACTGCTGTTAAATAACAGTTGTCAAACTCTTTTTTGTTGCGGT
The DNA here is from genome assembly GCF_059516105.1 of Syngnathus floridae. Taxonomy (NCBI): domain Eukaryota; kingdom Metazoa; phylum Chordata; class Actinopteri; order Syngnathiformes; family Syngnathidae; genus Syngnathus; species Syngnathus floridae. The sequence goes on along the minus strand of NC_142416.1, from coordinate 16,377,898 downwards.
CCACATCGTCATTATGGTTTTCCTCGTGAGTGGATATTATCACTTATGCAGAATACAGTACAAAAAAAAGTTAAGCAATTTTCTAATTTATTTTGAAAGTGGGGAAATGTTGTAATGTCTTACTGTTATTATAAAGGAAGACAGTTTTAGTATTTTAAATAGATTTGCATTAGTGGGCCATAATAAATGAAGTGCTGGGCCGGATCTGGCCCTCGGACCTTATGTTTGACACAGTGCTAGAATTCGATGAATGGATTTATCGTTTAGTTCACTATCTCAAGCAACCAAAATTGTATTAACCAGATACAGATATAGCCATCAGTCTTGCAAAAAAATATTTTCCCATGTGTTTAATAAATCAATTGTGTATCTATCTACACAAGGAGGAGTAGTTTCCTTCATGTTCCACTTTGTCTGGTACCGTGACGGCGCCGTTGTGCCTACGTCCACGTTGGCTATGCACACCGTGCGCCGACGACAGGGCTCGCCTCGATGCTTAGTTAGGACTTTTGGTGGCAATTTCCATATTGCCTGGGGTCATGTGGGCACGGTGCCCACTCCTGGTGTTGTGGGTGCCTACCGAGGCGTGGGGAGATTAAAGCGGGCGCACTGTGCCACAAAAGGGCCTGTCTAGTGCTTTTTAATTCGCCTATATTAGGGCACCGTGCCAAGCTAGCTCCCTGCTATGTCAAACACTCCATAACTGGCACGGCAAGTACTCGCAGCAAGAAAGAGAGGCAGAGAGAGCATGAGAAGACTTTCATTCTCTTTTTCACACACTTGGACACATGCTTGCTTGCTTGTAATTAGCAGTCTGTTGCCTTTGCAGGTTTTGGGGGGGGGGGACTCCCGGCATTATCATTCACGTCCTAGCGATTACCTCCGCCAAGCCCCCGGGAAGGAATTAATGTTTTTATCATTGTGGTTTGTTTTATTTATTTATTCACTCAGCCAACTCATCTATCCGCCCGCCCGCCTGATTGAATGTATGCTTCGTACAAGCCTGACTGAAAAACTAATACGCCACAACTCGGTGTAGAGTGAAGAACTTAACGCCGATCCAGAAATCAGATCCAGGAATTTTGAACGTGTCATTTATCAGAGGAGAAACTCCACCTGCCGGACACAGGTGTTTGGCCTCGGCAGAGGTCGACGCTCTGCTGAGTGCTCCTGTTTATTTGGCTTGTTTGATTGAATGATCGCGGATAAAATATTCAACCTATTTCCAATTAAATGCTTTCTGGACTGAAACGGTCATTTCTCAAAATGAAATAATAGGTGGATAAATGGGAATAAAATCATTGTTTTATTGTGTGCGGCAGGTGACCAAATGCTCCTTGGCCTGGTGACTTGGAGACCTTGCCCGACAACACACAGGTGTTTGGCCTTGGGGGAGGTCTGTGTTGTATTGATTGCTGTTGTTTGTGCAGAAGATTATGAAAACTACTTGCTCACTACTAACTAAAGGAAAACAACTTTTGAAAAGTGGATCTGGATTCATGTGCAGCTCCAGGACTTGAGCTCTATCAAATGCTAATAGCGAAGTTATTCAAATCTTTGTTTCAGACTTTTGCAAACAACCAAGGTAGAAAAGTGTGATTAAAAAAAAAAAAAAAAAATGTTTGAAACATTTTGATGGAGGTATGTAGTCTTGTGAGACGTGAGGCACAAAACAAGGATGAATGAAATTGAATTAAACAATCTTGCCGATCTCGAGTGCTCGTTAGAGCGCAATAGAACCTTTTTCTGTTTGTTTTTGCTCAAATTGGCCTTCGTGGAGGTCTGTGCTCAAACACTAATGAGTTTTCTTTTGTAATGCTGAAAGTACGTAAGAAAAAAACTAGAAAAATAAATGACCGAATGCAAACTTTTAAAAGTCCACCCCCCATTTTTATTTATTTTTTTGGGTCGAATGAAGTCTGTACAGTGTGTGTCCTTTGGTCACTGTGTAATCAGTCTGTGTGTGTGTGTGCGTGTGTGTGTGTATATATTTCTGGATATCCATGCCCCCTCATGCCCTCAGGGTGGTGGCATGCAGCTAAAGGGCTTGTGCGTGACCACTGGAGTGTGTGCATGCATGTGTGTGTGCGTGTGTGTGTGTCATGTCTCTGTGGTCCCCTTCCTTGTAGTTGTATTCCAAATTCACCCTCCAAGGCAGCTAACTGGCATGGCTGCCGTTGAATCCGTGACAACCTTTGTTCAATCCCTTCTATTTCTGATCCAGAATTGTGATAATGTCACGACATGGACGGCAAATGCAAAGTTCTTCTCAGTCCTTCGCGCCTATCTTCACCCTCTGTTTCACACTTTCACACGGGACACATGACATGGGACGACAACACGAGGCACATTATACGGAAGCGTGTGTGTTTGCGCATGTGTGTCTGCATACAAACGGCCGTGTTAATCCAAGTCTCTCCGAGCATCTGGAGCCTCGACACAGTTTAAAGGGCTGGCTTGGTTTGCTCCGAGCTGGACTAGCGTCTGCAAACACACACGTGCATGCACACAAATGCGCACACACACGCACTGTCACAGCTATCTGGGACACCAGAAGGCCTCAGCAGAGCCAAGGCAGAGGCTGCCCACCTTGGCACCACGAGGTGGGGCTGTGCTGGCGCTTTGAGGGGAACAGAAATGGCAAGGGATGGAGAGGCGGAGATGGATGGGAGCGGGGGGCTGGGGCACCTGGCGCGGGATAATAACCCTGGGAAAATGCCCGAAAATGCAGAGGGTGGAGGAGTGTGTGAATGAATTAAGGTGTGTACGCAAGTGTTTGGCTGTTGAAGGCGCCGGCCGATTGGAGCGCTTTGGCCTTATGTTGTTGTTGTTGTTGTTATGGCGTCATAGCTTGGCGGGGTGGGGGCTGCTTTTTACTCATGGGGGAACACTGTAGAAATTCCCTTTTAGCCTCTGTAGCACTTTTCCTCTGAACAAATTAAAAAAAAAAAAAAAAAACTCTCCAAATATAAAAAATCAATAGGCCTTTTTATTCCTACAACAACTTTCCAGCCTATTTGAAAATCCACGAAAAAATATGTTGGTAGGCTAAAGAATAAGCATTCAGAATCCAAACAAAGACAGCTGCTTTTTATTATCTTATATTTGTGTTTAATTCTAATAGATCAAAAGGAAATGATAATTGTGATAATGGAGAAATGATCACAAAAGGCAACTGAACGTTAGCTGCATGTTTTACTTTTTTCGAAGTAGTCATCAATTTTTTTGTGTTCTAAATATATTTTTGGCACTGATTTAAAAAAAATAACATTTCAGAAAAAAATTCCACCTGTTGCTGAACCCAACTCTTAAATAATAAATATTACTAAATGCATTACTATATTACATATCATAGCTATTATAGTATCATTATAAAAATCTGATATGCTAGAGAAACAAAACAAGTCCAATTTGTAATCAACAAAAAAAAAATCTGGGATTTTTAACTTGCATCTCATTTTAAAAAAAATTGTAAAAACAAATGTGACCAATGTTATTTTCAACTGATCAAAATCGGCTAAAAAACGTCAGTTTTGACAAAATAATTTAGGTTTCTACATGGACGTTAAGTAAATAAACCCTGTGGGTAATTACGCTGACCGTAAACTATATTTTGCTAACGTCAAACACGAACTTTTCTGCTTTGAGCTGTGCTATATTCAAACGTTCACACTAGTGCCTCAAATAGAAACCCCTCCGTTGCTTTCCGACTATAAATCCAACTATTTCAGACTGTCGAGGATCCACTCAGAGGTCAAATGAGGTAGAAGGTAGCAAAGCCATTGATGTAGTTTGAACCCCCCCTCCACCCCATCACACACATGCACCCACATGATGTCGTCTTCTCTGCTTAGCACCGCAGATGCCCAAGTTGCCCTGCAACAGCTGTCTCACCATGTGCCCGACCAAGTGTTGCCACCCAATGGAGGGGAGAGGAAGTGAGGAGCAGCAGGAGGAGAAGGCGGGTGCAGGAAGGGAGGGGACAATGTCATGAATATTCATTTGGGCCATTTTGTTTCACTCTTTCTTTCCCCTTCCCATTAGGAGTAATAGCATTTTTTATCTTCGGGCAAGAATTTGGTGGTTGTGAGCAAAGCGTTAATCTCGATGTTTGTTTCATTGTTTGTCTGTGGTTTGGTGCTGGATTTGGTGGCACAGCCAGCACCCATGCAATATCCCCCCCATCCTGCACCCCGCCCCCTCCTCCTGCTCCCCATTTCCCCATCGCAGGATGCCCCCCTGGTAGTAAAACGAAAAGGGAGGGATTGGAAATTGATGGGCCGACCTCCGATTGGCGACCGACACTGTGGGCGACCAATAAGATGGTGAGGGAAGCATGGTAACAGCGGGTGGGGTATTTTCAAATGCAGACGCCGGTCCAAAAAGTCAGATGCCGTATCCAAACTCCATTCCAGCGATGGAACAAAATGGACGCCAGGCATGGTGCGCCGCCATTTTGGGAGCGCTGCTTGGCGTACGCGAGCTGTGTTTCCTAATAACGATGACAAGAACAGTTTGAAATGGTGAGGTGACGACTCACACTGGCCTTAAGCCTCGCCAGCACCTCCCAAATAATGAATGACAATATATTATAAACAGTGGGCCGCAGTAACTCAGAGGCTTATCGTTAACATACACCAAACAGCCATTACGAGATAAAAAAGCTCAGTGGTATTCATTTAGCAAGAAGTTTATTATTCGAGTGCTTATTTGCCATTTAGCTACATGGAAGTCAAAATATCAGACAAGTCCTCAGTCTCTGGACTGTGTTTTTGGAAAATAATCTTCCTGCCCCCCCTTCCAATATTGCAATTATGATCTAATATGCAATTTCTTTTCAAGGTCCAATACATCTAAATTATTAATACAATTACTAAATTGGAATAATTCTTAAACAGCACCTAAAAATGAGTTAATAATGTGCTTATCTGCTTTTATCTTAAATTTAATGTTGATGTACTGGAAAAAGTACAACAAGGAGGTGTGCAAAACTCAAGGACAGATGGATGCAAATGTCGAGAACGGTGCCAGAAAAACGATGGCGCTATCTGCTGTCATACGCCATGCTAAATAAACGAGGATGAAGATCTCAAGTCAGATCCCAATAAAAGAAAATAAACTTTGGGGGTGGGAAAAAAAAGTGGCGAGAAGCGCGTGTTGTGTTTGCTCGTTTAATTTTGAAAGGATGAAAGCAGACAGGCATAAAGAGGGGCAGACGCGGGGAGATCACAGCGTCGTGTCGCGTATTGGCGAGTAGCGTGCCGCACAGTCTGCCACCTAAAGCAATAAATCTGAAACAGCATAATAGATAAACGCAACTCGGAACACAAAATACCCTGCGAGGAAAATCTAATAAAAAACGGAGTGATTAAGTGGAATCAGAGCTCTTAGGCTCTATCTGGAGATGAGGAGGGACTTAGGGGGGTGTTCGCCACACAAAGACCTGAACGGGCCAACACAACAGATGAGAGAGCATAGGGACGGGGGCCCGGGAGAAGCAGAGAAGCGAACGACAGATAGACAGACAGACAAACAGACAGAGGAAAGGAGCGATGGAGAAGAGAGACAAAGTGAGGGATGGATGGGGCAGTGGATCAGAGAGAGCCTCTAGTGTGTCTTGCTCTCCCTTTAAACCACAGCCAGGAAAACAGATTAGGACTCCGCTTTTCTCCTGGGGCAACACACACACACACACATTCTCATTTTCCTCCACAACCATTCAAATAACTCCTCCCAACTTTGACACTGACCCGCCCCGCCCAAAGTGGTGCTGATGCTGCCTCCACACTTTAAGGATGCTGCCAGCGTTTAGGCCCGTTTAGGTGGCCCACGCAGCGGTGGGTGATGTTTGCTCACCATTTAGCACACAAAGATGCACAAACACACTTTGGAAAAGCAAGTGGGACAGTGTGTCCTTGATAGATAGAGTTTGAACTCCGTTGGGCATGCAAGTGGATTTGGCAATTGATACAAGTGTGCGTGTGTGCGTGATAACATACACACAACACAGAAGGAAGTGGAACAGGTTGAACGAGACATCGTTTCATAAGAGCAATAATCAAAATTAAAATGTTTAGTTAAACATGAAAGTGTCCGCTTAATTATGAAGAAGAGTGCTTCCTGGTGTTACGTCATTTAATTATTCATGATTACAGGGCGAAACTATTTTCACCAAAAGTATGTGGAACATTCTCAAATTCTTGCCAACCTTTTCTTAATGTCAAATTGCTTTAGGCCTCTCGCATAAACCTGAACAGGAGGCCAAAAGATTTCATTTGCTTTATTTTACAGCAGTTATTCTCATTGTCAAAACATTAGCGGGATAATATTAAAACAATTGCCATGGAATATGAGTCATGGACGAACCTATTACCGTTCGATGAGGATCTGGATAAAGTTGTTGTACTGTGGGAAAAAAAAGTAGTTGTGTAGTTGTGCCCATTTTACTCTTTGCCTTCAAATTGTTTCAGGTAGAGAAGCTAAAACTTTGATCATTTGGAGGATTTTAAATAAAGTTATGTAAACGATTCATCGGCGATCAAAAATAACTCAATTAATTGTTGCGCCTCGATTAGAGTCTTGGGGAAATGACTCAGAATAGAGACTGCAAAATGTTATACAGTGGTCCAAAAAAAATATGAATCCAAGTTCTTCTAAGCTTGTTTTAGAAGCATCCTGATTCGGGACATTCCCAGTTTGTGTGTAAGTGCGTGTGTGTGTGTGAACAACCTCCTGCAGGAAACCGCTGCTGCATGGCTTCCGAGTGTTAACCTCTCCAAGAGTGTGGAGTGGGAATGTGATGGGCTGGCAGCAATGTGCTTTGGAAAAAAAAAGAAAAGAGGGCACCCTCCATCCTATTCCCCTGTGCCAGGGTTGAGCATTCCTCACCCCTCCAGAGGCAGCGAGCAGCCCCCTCCTCTCTCTCTCTCCCTCTTTTTTTCTCTCTTTCCCTCCTTCTATCACTCCCCTTTAATAATTCCCCTTCCGGCCGCACTTGCTTCAATTCTCAATCATTTCCTCGCTTGACTTCCTTCCTGCAACGATTCCCCCGCGCCTTTGTGGCCGATCTATTAGCATGGCTGCGGGTGAGCGTGCGGAGGTCCAACCGGGCCAACGTTTGGACATTTGTGATGCTAGACAACACTTGCGCACTGTGCCCAACTGGCTCACCCGCTAAAACAAAAAGGGCCTTGTTTGTTTCCTCCTCTCGTTCGCCTTGCTGCACTCCGCAAATGGAGGCACAAATATCTCAGGACTGTTTTTTTGCCTTGTTTCATCTGAGAGTTACGATTTTGTAGTGGAAGAAATAGATGTTTATTGAATTGGACTGTTGACTAATAGGAGGCACTACATGTCGGGGAAAAATAGTCCAATGCTAAGATGTTTCCCCTCAGGAATTATTAGCATAAATGTAGCTGTAGAAAGATTTAAGAAAAGAAAAGAAAGTGAGTTGTAGGTACTACTTTCCTTTTCTCATCTCATTTGAGCTTTTACTAAGCTTGAAGGCCACATTGAATGATTTTTTTTACCATTCTGACAACATTTTGAAATTTTAAAAAGGATTATCCTCACATTCCTCTTGTACTTTTCCATAGTTTCATGATTGACTAAAAAAAGAAAATGTGTTTTTTTTGGCTGGTTGTGCATTTTGAATGTTTACATATGTGTTGTTTAGCATACTAATGAGAATGCCCATAATGCGAAAAAACGATTTTGAAAGATTTCTAGTAGTTTATTCTTTTTCTAGATGAGTTGTGCTGTTTTGGTATGATAATATATCTTTTTAGCACTGAAGATTTGATTTGAAATGACTGTTTTCCAGATATCCCACAAATGGCCTTGATTGCGGTTTTTGTGGGGTAATAGTCAATCGCAAAAAGACATTGTAAATATGTTAATATTGGTAATATAGTTTTTGAACTTTTTCCACCAGGTTCAAAAAATGACATAAATTGTAAAAATACAGTAAAGTAGTAGGCCTAAGTGTATTCCCAAAAAGTAGCCTCTAATATCGCTAATTATAAGCCACTGTACATGATGCATTATTATGCTTGAATATGGAAAATAAAAAACAGCATTAAATAAAAACATACGGCACTAAAGTTAATGCTTAATTTTGATATATTTAATTGTTTATTGTTTAATTTGATGTTAAGAGAGCATGCCGCTGCCTTTTGAAATTCCTCCAGCATCAGTTGTCACTTAATTCTTGTACCCTTTCAACTTAAATCCCGCTTATTTGATTTTATTATTTGTATCATTGTGCAACAAATAGGGTTTTGTCAAAATTTCTTGGTGGTTTCATTTTATGAGCTCCCCATATGAAGCACATTAAATTACCTGTCGCTGGTTATCTATAGCGTTCTTGGCTCGATACTTGAACACATATTAAATTCAATATGTGCAAAAGTGTTGATAATAAGTGTTTTGAGGTTAGAGAAGTTGTGCTGGTATGTAGTGACCAAGTGCTTCAAGGATGTATGCATGGGCTTGGACTTTCTGAAGCTGATTGGGCCTCTGCGTGCATTTCAGGTCATTGCAGGACTTAATTTTTCTTATATTGCATGAGAGAGGCACTTTTTAAATATTATTTTTATTTTTTTCGTTTGTCAAGAAAGCATTGCTGCTGCACAAAGCCCAGCAACAGCATGTATGAAATAAGCAAAACGAGGTCAATAACAAACAACATATGGCGTCATGGCGAGGCACCATACATTATTATTTAAGCCACATTAATTGTGCGTGTGTGCCCCCAATTTTGCATTATTGATTAAAGTCTTATGTTTTAATCAACAAAAGAATTTTTTTGATGAAAGCATTTATATATTCCACCTCTTCCATCTTTAAATTTGAATTGGATTAAATATCCTGTAAGGATTTGGTTGCGACAGGAAATTGATTTTAACATGTGTATTTGATCTTACTTATTGATTATATCTGATATCAGTGAGTATTACCTGCAATGTTTAATACTGACTCTAAAGAAAACAGATTTTTTTTTTTTTAATGAAAAAAGAGCTTGGGCCTTCAGTGACACAGACTGCCAAAGGACCTCGTATCACAAAAGATATGAATGGAGATGGCCATTTGATTATATTTAATTCATAATTACATATAGGCCTATATTTATTTAAAATTAATCTTGAGAGATGCAGTTTGGTACCCCCCCCACAGCTCCTCAAGCCATTAAACTGGAATTTCTCCAAACAGGCCAATTTCCTTTACCGCAGCTCCCATTCACTAAGCGTCTACGTCAAGAATGGCATAATAATAATAATAATAATAATAATGATAATAATAATAATGATAATAATAATAATAATAATGATAATTAATTATCGTGCACTTTTAATTGGCAGGTTTTTGTTTATCTTCACAATGTTTATTTGGGGAGAACAGGCAAAATTAATTGACATTAAAGACCAGTAAATAAATTTACAGATTCAAATGAATTAAGTCAGTTGCACTCCTCAGCAATGTTAATCTTTAAAATAACAGTAAATAAATACAATGGAAAAAAATCCCCAAATTAATTTTGAAGGGAAAAAGTCTCACATCATAGACACAATGTAAAATGAATAAAACAACGTATAATTGTTTCTCTTATTGTAAAATAAAATAGCCTAAATAATGTTTTATTAATTTTTGTCAACAAATTAGAAAAAAATCTGAAGTGTGTAAAAAACATTTTTTATAAACATTATAAAAGATTCTTTTGTGTCTGTGTGCGTGTGTGTAGGTTTGTGTGTGTGTGTGTGTGTGTGTGTGTGTGTGTGTGTGTGTGTGCGTGTGTGTGTGTGCGTGTGTGTGTGTGTGTGTGTCACGAGGCCTCCTCGCACATCATCCTGCTGCACTTCTACACTCCTGAGGTTAAATAATACAAATGAGGCCATATAACCCCCCCAAAAATTACAAATTCGATTGGATAATAAATAATTGACGTGACCAAATGTGAGAGGAGGTCATCTGTAAATTATTGAGGAGCCGTCATATTGCAGGAATGTCTGCATGAAACACAGATAACGACACATGCACAATTTGTGCAAATCAGAATTTAAGTGCACATTTTGCATAAATCAGAATTCAAGTAAGGATTGGTGAGGTGTTAAAATATATGACAAGACAGAGCACAAATGTAAAGCTTTTTTAAATCACAATTTGGGGATATTTATTAAATGTAGTGTTCATCAATATAATCAACTTAATCTATTTGTTTGTATGACACACTGACCAAAATTGTCCTTTTCCTGTATTATTATTATCATTATTATTATTATTATTATTATTATTATTATCCTGGTACTGAAGTGTGGAGAGGAAGGGCTTTGCATTCTATGCAAGAACACAGCTTTTGGTCAAACCCAAGTTTGTAGTCTTTCATGCATTTATAAGAATTGCAAAAAAACAACAACCTTTGACTGGTAGTGTGCACATATATTGTTGATATAAATTGATTTATAGCAAAATATTAAAATGAAAGATTCCTCACTGGGACTCAAGGCTAACTAAAATTGACCATGCCAGACTCTTATGACAAAAAAAAAAAAAAAACAATGGAAGAGCCAACATTTCACTGTGAACCAAAATATCAGTTTCACCCAAAGCCTTAATTTTGGGGACCTCCTGCTGTAGAAGGGAAAACTTTTCTTGGCGCACTTTGCCTCCTGATTGCGCCACATCTGAGCCGTGCGACTCGCGCACAGACTCACACACGGGGCGGGAGGAAGCCTAATCCCCGCCGGTGCTCCTAATGCTCCTAAAGCCGGCAGCTGCTCGCCGTGCCCGCTCCGCAAACTCCGCACGGCGTTTATTAATAATTCACCCCTCCTCCTTACCTTCACAGTAAATAACCACTTTGTGGTGCGCGCAAACTGTGCGTGTGTGTGTTTGCGGTGCGCTATTTTGTGGATGCTCGTTGTTGTTAACAATATTACGCATCAATCTTTTTGAATGCATCGATTCCGCAGCAGCTCTTTCATCTTTAAGGGGGGAGGCGGTGAGGAAACAAGGGTGCCCCCCCACCCCAGTCGACGTGCAACTGCGCGTTGGGATCCACGCACATACACACGCGGGGAGAGAGAAAGAGAGAGAGAGACAGAGTGGGAAAGAGAAAGAGAAGGAGAGAGAGCGAGGTGCGAGTCTAAACAGATCGGGCGCACTACGCGCGAAGCGGCCAACACTTCACTTAATAATATTTTTTCTAAGTAGCCAGACAGAGCACAAAGGCACACCGACTTACTGCGCATCCCGTTCCATTTGTATTTTCCACTTTTTTTGCGTGCGAGGAGCAGAAGCGGAGCAGTCTGCACAACTTTGGCCGCACGTACGACGACACTTTTGGCGCGGACGTCTCGCAGCATGGCCGAGCGGCGTTGAAAACCCTCGAAAAGATTTTTTTTTTCTCCCGGTCGTCTTTTTTTTGCTGCATTCTCGCGGAGTGGACTCACTTTTTGCGAGTCTCTGATTATTGTGTGTGTGTGTCTATGTGTGGAGGCTTCCGGCAACATCCAAGAGAGCAAGTCTAAGTCCCTCTCTCACTTTTTTTTGGAAGCTGAACTTTTTAAGGAAAATGGGGCATTGAGAGTGTTGGCAGATCTCCCTGCGCTATAATGGTACGTGCTGTGTAACTCAATAGTTTGCCTTTGTTGGCGACGTGGACACGAGTGTGTGTGAGTGTGTGTGAGTGAGAGAGAGAGAGTGAACGTTCAACTAAACGTTGTTTGGCTGCGTTTGAGCTTTTGAGCAATTTGGATGCAGGCCTGTGCACACACCTGAGTGTGTATCTGTGTGTGTTTAGATCAAGCAGTGGCGCTATTCATTTCATTTTTGAGAAATTATCCAAGTGCCTAAATTGGAGGAAAAGATACAACAATTAGATTAATGCTTATTTTTAATTCTATAATAGAATTTTTCCCAAGAGTTTTCTATGAGGTGGGTTAAAAGAAGAGCAAGCCAGATGAACTGATTTAACAGACTGTTTGTGGCCCGCGGGCCGCAGGTTTCTCACCCTGTCTAAACTGTTAAGGCAGTGATGATTGAAAATGAGATTAACATTTTTTGATATAGCTGATCTGTTTAAAGAGAGCTGTGAAAAGGATGCAGATTGAAGATCTTAGGTATCTTTATCGAGTTATCAGGTTGTTTTTTTTATCTGTACTACTGAGCACTTCATTTGTGTACTTGACGACACGCTGCAGACTAGCATGCAGGGGGCGGGGAGGTGAGGCACACAGAGAGTCTTTGTAACCCCCCTGAACAAGTGTTTTAATAGCCCCAAAGAGGATGTGAAAGCACCAATGTCGAACTATGGAAATTAGGCAAACCTTGTCCCGAATGAAGTTTTTTTTTTTATCCTGCAGCAACCCGCAAATGCCAGAAGATTAAACTTGAGAAAATAAGATAATGAAAATTTGATAATTGCAAATTTCTCCGTTTGTCATCAGATAGGGGTCATTGCATTCAAAAGCATGCCACTAAAATATTTTTTGGCTTATGAAAGAATAAAAATAAATTAGAAAAATAAAAATAAAAAAGCATCCATATTTTGGATATGTCTAATTTGCATTGGGCAGTTCAATATGATACCACTTATGCGATTCATAGGATAATTTAATACCAATATGATCCAATGAATGACAGTAATGACTTGTGTTCGTAATTGTCATGTTCAACAGAGCGAAACACAAAAAATAGCTGTTGAGATTACGTATATAAAGGACCTTTATTAAATATTTCCCAAGAGGCCTCATCTCAAATTCATTTGAGTTCAACCTGCAATTTCTTCACATTCCAACCAGGGTGCCATGGAAAAAAAAAATGTTCTTTCGAATTTACCAGCAATCTCTCTATGACAGCGACATATAATGACAAGCAGGACAATTAAATGCCCCACCACTAGATGGCAGATGGTCAAATTAACTCATGAATCCACCTGTTGCTATATACATATAGATTATTTGAGATTTTTCATCTTTGAGCTATGAACTGAAGTCAAGCGTAGCGTCATACAAGTATTTAAAGATTTAAACAGTCAGAGCAATCAAAACCTTTCCAGAGGCAAGATAGGATGATAACTAACTCCCATATTTAATTTCACTACCAAATCCATTTTATGCCAAGATGGTGTTGCATAGCAGAACATCATCATCATCATGTTAAAGGGGGCGGGGCTGGCACGCCACCTTCATTATTTCATGGGATTAAAAGGATTGTTATTTCAGATAAGATATAACCGAGTGAGCTATTTCATACAGTATGATTTCTTCAGTCATGCTATGTGTGCTGTAATACAACTCCTTGTTTCCTGCCCTTTTCTGTTAACGTGGCAAAAAAAGGATAACACCTTTAACGACACAAAAGGAGGATTGTACTAGTCCAGACCTCTTTGTTAAAAGCGTTTGCAGACCAGGAGTGAAGAGTTGTAAAATGCCTTGATGTCGTCACGTTGGGAAAGTTAGGAGAGTGAAGATTAGGTGGTTGCGGGTTCGATTCTGTCTGGAGTTTGCATGTTCCCCCCGTGCCTGCGTGGGTATTTTCTGAGTATTCTGGTTTCCTCCTACATTGCAGAAACATTTATGGTGGGTGAATTAAGTGCCCTAAATTTTCCAGTGTGAATGGTTGTCAGTCTATTTGTGCCCTGTGATTGGCTGGCAACCAGTTCAGGGTGACCCTAAAATGTTTTGCATGGTTGTACAATTGCGTCACTTATGTTGCTTATATTTTACATACATACATTTCATATTTGGAGTTTATATCATTGTTGCTGGGTGAAGGGGTCAAAAATCAAATGGTTTCATTCATTCTTTGTTTTTCAATGAGTCAACCAAACAATGGGTTATCCAAAATATTTTCTGCCAGGTACGGAATTGACATCGCCCGCCCTTGAAATGCGCCACATTTTGCAATAAAACACTTTTTCGGAAAACAAATGTAAAAATGATCCATTTTGATCTATATTGTCTATTAAAAATAAAACAAACACATTTTATTGAGGACGCTATGGTTCAAAAATGTGATATTTTGTCACGTCAACGTTACATTTTGGCATAACAATCCAACTTTTTCCATGACCGTGCTACATTTTGCCTCAAAAATGTGTGGTTTGGCCCGTGTGAAGTTCCTGGCTAAGGCCACACTGGGAAGTAAGGCCAGTGGAACTCGGGTTTATCTGGTGTACAGAGGTGGTGTGGAGTGCAAGCAGCGTGGCAGCAAAAAATGTTGTGGCCTGGAACCTTCCGTGTTACAATTGGCACGCCATTATCTAAAGGCAGCAGTTACGGACGAGCCTGTCGAGCAAGATCATGATAGTTTACAGGCAGCGTGCCAGTCTGAGCTGATGTTCAGGTGTGTCACAATGTGTGCAAACTTGTTTCCCTCGTAGAATGTTATCTGCTTGACTTTCACGATCAGCTCAGGTACCTGTGCCCCCACCTACTTAATAGCACACTAGAATTTAACTTTGTTGTGTTGCCAGTGTTCTCGTTTAGCACTCCTGCGGGGAAAGTACAGATGCAGGCCAGATAGGAAAGCACTAAGTAGGGATTATCGATATCACTTTTTTTTTTTTTCCAGACAGCTACCAGTACGAGAACTCTACTGACAAATAGTCACAGACACCGATACTAAGTAACCGATACCAGGTGTACTTTTAATTTGTATTAAACCAATGTCGTCTAACGTTGAAGACCTTTTATTTTTTTTCTGACAAAAGGCAGAACAGTCACGTTGCGATAGTTCAAAATAAAATACAAAAAAATCACTCTGATTTAGGATTCATTTGTAATTATTGATTGTATTTTTAATTAAATAAAAATTGTGTCCCAAAACGTCATGTTTATGAAAATGCTGTGTTATGCCTGGAAAGTGATAAAAAATATATATTTAGCCACAAAAAAAATTACAAAAAATTACACTAAGGAATGAAAATTCCCACTTATTTTATTTGCCAACCATAGGTTAAGTTTTGGTAAGCAAATTTGTCATTTTATTATTTTAATTTTGGAATGTCCTTGTTTTTTTCTCAAAGCAATTATATTCATCCATAAAGATTCATATATTTGTGCATTTTCTGCACTGTAGATTTAAAATCTGTTTTGGAGTAAAGAGAAAGAAATTAATATGGATTCATCGATTAATGGGCTAAATAATTTACGGATTAATCGACTATTAAAATAATCGTTTGTTGCACCCCGAAATATAATTGGGTTAGCTCAAAGTATGTTTACTACTAATTTCAGTAACTATGCTGTAAGACCGGACTTGGCCGTACTTGTGACCTCCATCACCCTCAAGTGGAGTGAAATCATTAAGGCCCACTCATTCATCTACTCACCCTCATTTTTTAAAGGAACCCCATCCGATTCTCATCTTCTTTCTCACCCCCGCTCATCCTCCTCTTGAGACGTCGGTGTGAAAAATAGCATTTTTCCAACATATCTCCCCGAGGTAGCTTTGGCAGGCGCTCACACGGCGGCCGCGTCTGCCTTTCAAACATCCCCCTCGCACTCGGCGGAACAGATCGCCGGTGACGCCCGCCTACCTGTCCGTCCGGTGTCTTTTGAAGAGGTAGCCATCTTTTGCAGCTTAGCTGGACTTGCTTTGTGTGTGCATGCGACCAATCTTCCATTGTCCCCTTCTTTTTTTTTCAACCTGACCTTCAACATGGACAATTTATGCTCATGGCTAACAAATCAGGCTAATAAAAACTCACTTGCCTCACCTCCAAAGAATTTGCCCATACAGTGCGGAATAATACTGTACAGGAGTGACAAAGAGGACGTTAAATACAAAGCTCTTCTTTTGTTATACTTTTACAAAACGATCCATCAGATGGCTGAGACAAACAAAAAGTTGAAAACAAAATCCAAATCGCATCCTCATGCATATTTCTTGAGTGGGGGAAATGTGTCTCAATTAACACATTTGCATGGGGTGATGATGGCGGACTCCAAATAGGTCACTGACTCAATCTCCCGCCTCCGAATCTTCCCTCTAAAATGTTAATTAAGGAGGGCTTTGAGATTTTTCTGCTCAGGGCTGGCCATATGGGCCGGGCATATGTTATATGTATATATAGTACAATTTATAATTCATACAGCACTGCAGGAGGGAGCGTTTGAGGCACTGCTTTTTTTTTTTTTTTTTTTTTTTACTACAAAGGGGAGTCAGTATGTTCGGGCCTCCCAAGTGGCAGGTAGCGGAGCTTAGCCCATTTATTAGTTTCATGTTATTCACTGTTCCACAATGGGATCAACACCTGTTTCTCTAGCGAATGACTTAAAAGAGCATTAGAATGGCTGAGTGCCTCTTGCTTAATAGGAAATGAATGCAAGACATCCATTGTGTTTTCACTCAGATTACATGATGTTCCATTCAAATGTAGTCTGTATCAGGCGTGTGGAATCTCTTCTGTCAGGGGTCAGTTTAGTCCTCCAAGGGCCTGCTGGCTTCAATTCTGTTCCCAATATTTTGCCTTGTCATTGTGATAATGTATGCAATCAATGAGAGGGATGTTGGTTGTATTTGCACAATATAGATACAACCTGATGTAGGTCTTCGTTATATTGTTCCTGTAAATATGTCATGTTCTGCTGCTCTATCACACTTCATGGTTTATTTGTAAACAGCGGGGATTTCCAAGTTTTATTGGTCCCGTGACCACACTCAAAAAAAAAAAAAGAATGTGGTTTTCCCAATAGCCCTCTTCTGTATTGCATATTATAAAACAGAGTAACAGAATTGACTAAAATGTGAAAATTCTCATGGTTTGTGCAGCATGATTAATGTATCGCACTGCTCTATTTGATGTGTGCACCTTGGCCGCTAGGAGGCAGTATAATGTATAAGTGCAGATACATAACAGTAAAAACAGCTTAGAAAGTGACGGAATAATTAGTATTCTTTTTCACAGTGGATTAATAATTTATGGCTGGAACGAGGCTGATCGGTTTTGAAAAATAATCACATTTGAAAATTGCTTTCTACCACATTGTGATGTTGATTTGAATTTCATTAATTGTGAGTATTGTTATATTGTCTGTCCACATGTGTTGCTCCTCCATTTGTATTGAAATCATCCATTGCTTAAAGGGTTTTAGTTTCATTAGCTCATCTAAGGTGTTTTTTTGCATTTTGGGTTCTGAGCAGACTTTCATTTAAGACAAAGTCATTTGGTCGGTTTAAATACACAATCCTTAAGTCAGTTTATATGTCGTTTTGCAGTAAACTTAAACTGGCTGTGGCAATATAGAGCTAAAAACCTACATTTTGAAGACTCGTTCAATATCTGCCAAATTGCTTGTTGCTGTAAAAGTGAGTTGAGTTGACTTGTTTAGGAAGGGGAGTAAAACTGTAAGGTTATTTTTTAGGATGGTCTCAGCTGTTACGAAGCAAATCCACCCTTCCCTTATGATTTGCTGTAAAAATGTTTAAAGATTAAAAAAAAATAAGATTCAGGGGGGACTAAGGAAAGCACCCCCTGATTGATTATTTGATTGTCATAGCAATGGAGTCCAATAACATTTGTCCTTATATTGCCTTTGGAAATGGATGTTGCCTTGCACATCCCCAACTGAGCCAGTTGTCCCACTGCCACCCTCCTACCACACGTATTAATCATCAAAATGGGCCGCGGCAGCCAATGGCAACGACTCCATCGACGTCACTTTTAGGCTCCGTGTCGGCCAATCGGGTGAGGCTTGACGCCGCACCTGACCTTGTCTCCGACCAAGACGAGCCAATCGCAGAACCCGCATCGCACACCTGATTTGCCGTTCTCCGGTTGGCTGGCGACCGCTCCTGCACAGGTGCCACAAATCTGGGCGTCCAATCGAAAGCAATGTGGCCTGGCAGAGGACGACGTCGTATAATACGGTGCGACGCAGTCGCTTCTTATCAGCAGGCCTCGATCCCGCCATCCAGTCGAAACAATGGCCAGTGTGTTTCCCCTGTAAGCAATGTTTATGCACTAATAAAGATGATTAGAAAATCACACAATTGCCAAAAAATGGAAGGTTTGTGAGTGCAGATTATCTGTAATAAAACAGCAAGGGTGGAGGGGGGGGGGGGCGCAAAGGCCTCTCATTGCGAAGGATATGAATAGCCTTTGTTTTCGCCACAACTCGCGGCTGTGCGGTCTGCCAGCGTCTGGCTCTTATTATGGGGTTTGTGTCTGTGCGTCTGCTTAAGTGGCACGCACGTGGACGCCCGTGTGCATGCGTGCCGGCATGTGTATGTAAATATGTGCAGGTGATTATAGTTTTTTTTTTTTTGTATGTAGCCATTTAAACAATGTCCTGGTGTCGTCGCTGAATAAATGTGTCACGGGGTCCCGGCTGGCACAAGAGCGCCTGTTTGCTTTTTTATCCGTTAAAGTTGTGAAATGAAATAGGATTTCGCAGAACGCCGCGGCGGCTGTGGGATTTGGGCTCCCTTCGGCTAAGCGGAGCCGGGATAGCTTGATCCAATCAGCGGCACCGACTGCGAGGAGAGCCCATTTCACAGCGCCCGGCTCTGCCAGAAGTCTGTCTTGCTGGCCTGCTTGAATTAGAATACAAATGAAGCTCGCTGAATGCATACATGTATGTATACAGAGCTGTACTTACACACCGGGGTGGATTGAGATGACGCTCAAGCTTTGCTCTGTGTCGAGAAAATAAACATTTGCAAAGACGTAGTTTTCAAATGACAATGTAAATTTGAAGTGACGTTTCCACACTTGTTTTTTTTTAAAGCGATTGACACAAAGGAGATATTTTGCTTCCTCCCAAGGTTAGATTGACAGCATACTCGTTAATAGCATACTGGCAACAACAACAATACAGAAAATATCAATGAAGTAACGTCATGCCTGCGTGAGCATGAATTCAATTCAAAAATTTCCAACCTCAACTTTAAAGGTTAGCAGGATTATTAACTGCCTAACCAGATTTCTCAAAACAAAAAGATCCGCATTTTTCCCATTTGTCAATTATTTTGGGCTATTTTTCTGCAACTCAATGATGCACATAACCAATTTTGATAATGACAATTTCATTTTTTTCCCTCTGTTTTGCAGGCTACCGATGCTTACCTGGTGAACGACGATCCTGTCAGAGGCCCAGGCGTGCCTGAATGTTTCCTTGTGTCTGATACATACAGGGTATATATACACAAACACACTCACACACACACATAAACGCACACGCACAAAATCGAATGAACCGTACACAAGGGATTCATTTTCTGGCCATACAAACAAGCCGAGTGGATAAAAATGATCTACCTTGACTCACTGTAGTTGCATTTTTTTTTTTTTTTCGACAACCTCATCCCACCCCAACAACATATTTAACACAGTCAGCACTATGCATGTTCTCACAGAAATTTAGATGAATTTTCTGTAACTGATTGGGACAATTTCACATTACCACTGGCTTCAAACAATTTCAAATGTTAGTATGAATTTCTTTTGCATGAAAATTGGAACCAAGCGTTCCAACCGAGTTCTCTAACGTTGTGTTGCATGTTGCATACCGCCGGTGTCATTTTGGTCCAAAAGTCTCATCCCGTAAGCCATAAAATGATGCATTACGAATTCCTTGGCATGCATGAATGCACCTTAAAATTGCGACTTTTCTGCTGTACATTTCATTTTTTTCCCCATGTATCAACTATGCTCTGTAATGCGGATTTGTTAAGCCGTATTTTCATTTTTAATGGGACTAGACGTGTTCCCAGCTAAAGCACAATAAAGTATTGTGAAAGAATTTTACAAGTGTTTTAAACACATTTTAAGTATATCCCACAATATAAATCAGTGGCTTTACCCTCAAATTGTTATAATTACCTTTTGTAGGATTTTTGACATTTGCTTATTAAATTCCTTATAATAGTAATTTCCCCCCGTCATAATTCATTTTTCATTTTGGCCTTGATACGACTTCATACAATTATTGACATAACTGCAGAACGTGCTTCATGAAGATGTACACATCCTGTTTTATATAAACAAAAAACGTGATATAATCCAAAGCAGCCGGACTGAAAACGTGAGCTGCCATTACACACGGTACACACTTAAAAAGCAGCAGGCCCGCCACATTGCACACAGACACACACACACATGCACACACAGTGAGATTGCAAACAGACCCATAACGTCTCCTGCGTACGAGATGCTTGTTAGCCGTAATAGCCAGTCTGAGTACATATGTAGTGTACGTCCATGACTGGTACGCTGACATAAACAGCATTTGAAATGGAGCCACAACAAGCCGTCTCACACGTTTGGCCCGCTAATGGCGATATCAGCCTTGGCTTTTAACGTACAGCGTAACCACAGGAGATGGTAAACATAAAATGCGCGGCCAGCGGCGCGTGTCAACGGGAGACCACAACACGCTCGAGTGTTGTCACACCATGTGGTTTTTCCTCGTGTGGCAAACACAGTCTCGGAAAAACCGCCAGAGCTCCAGGGAGGGGGCTTTTCTTCAGTGTGGCGGTCAAGATGGAAAACATGGAGTTTTTAGATGCAAACCTGAGTTCTGGTGTTTGGTAACTCCGCCTGCGGTTGCTATAGTTTGTGATTTGGCTGCCGGAGCGCCTGCGTCGTGTTGAATACTGAGATGGGCGTCTAGGCTCGACTCCAGCTACACACAAAGAGGCCTGCTGAAGTCAGACACAGTAGAAGAGCCATGTAGAATCGAGCGCGTCATGGTTGGGAACTGGACCGTGACACCTTTCCAAACTGACCTAATCCACATCAGTATTAAATCATTTTGAAGGCCAAATTTTTTCTGGTCATTGATTAGTCGTAAAGTGCACACAATGAAGGGACTGCCCACCAACCGTGGGCACTGTAACCCCCCCATGTGATGTTACTCAGCCAATCAAATCGTTCAGTCGGGGGCAGCTTTATGCGGATTGGGTGTGTGTAAGGCAATCGGCGGTTAAGAAGGTTCAGAGTACGAAGAATTGTACTTTATATACAGCGTAGGAAAATAATGTTACATGTTGCTGATATTAGTGCACACGATAATATGTGAATTATTCTATTTAGTAGTCCTGCACTTAAGACCTTTGACCTGCACCATCTCAAATCCAAAGGGGTCAAAGACAAAATGGCTCCCCCAAATATTAGCATCAGAATATTTTTACAGGTCTTGTAGTTGAAACACACAAAGATTTTGCAAAAAAAGGCACCATAGCAAAATATAGATTACGATGTTAATATAAAAAATACAAAATTAAGATCAAATTCCAAACAAAAATGCTTCTCTTTTGCATTAGCCAAAATAAACAGTTCTTGTCATCGTCTCAGTTCATTGTATACTGCTGAGACCATTTAAAACTGTTGTTGCTAACCAAAACAGCAGCACAAAAGCAGTCTAGACAATAAATATAGTTGCTGTTGATCCTAATAGAATTTTAGAATTATACCGATTTTACCTCATACAATTTTAGTGTTTTTCAAATGTATATCTATTGAAAGTTTATACAACTGCTTACTCGAACAAAATATTTGAATTTAAATCGTTAAGCATACTATACCTTACGATGTTCCGGACCTGGGCTCAAAGACATTTTACTCTGGGCTGAACCTTTAACTAAATACCGCCGATGAAGAGTGAAAAGCCGAATAGTAGGAGAGAAAAGGAAAAAGAGAAAGAGAAGAGGGTGTGCGACAGCTTTGGGGTTTGGAGCTGTGCCTTGCTGGGGTGTGGTTTGGAATGAGGAGCGACTAATGGAAAGAAATACACTCGGCCCCCTTCACCTTTTTCACTCTTTCCCCCATTTTTCTTTCCACTCTTACTTGCCTATGTAGTATCTTTGAGCGCAAGACGAAAGAATGTGTGTGTTCATGCGTGTGTGTTTGTGTGTGCGCACACGCTGCGGTAAGTATCCCACATAGGCTGAGGTCTCGTAAAGCTCCATACCCCCCCCCACTTTAAAAACTTGGCATTGAAGCACCGGGGTTACTTCAACCTCCAAGACCGCACCCTATAGCCTGCATTTACACACATACACACACGCTACACAATGTTCCCGCGCACACACTCGGGAGGCAGGGGCTTATGTGTAATTGCAGGCACTCTGCCTGCATATATGAGTTTGATTAGTCCGAGGAGCAGGGAGCGGGTGAGGATAAAGCCGAGGCTGATTAGAACCAGAGAGTATCACTTGCATACAATGGGAGTCACATTGAAGCAGCTTTGGACCGCTCGGTCCAAGTTCAGGTATCAACTGTCCGCATATGTAGTGGCTATTATGCACAGCACGCTGCAAAAGGAGCTAGACATTGTTACGCTTTGGAAAAAAGAAAAAAAAAAAGGAGGCGGTTATAAATTACAAGTATCCAGAAAGCAAATGTGCATTTTGCAGTAAAACGTTGTTGGTTTCTTCAAAGCATGCCAGGAGGTCCGTAGAAATAGATTTTTTTTTTTTTTTTAACATTCTAAATATGATGTGGTGTCATTTATAACTAACAGGCGACGTTAGCGTGGCCCCTCAAATCCGCATTGTAAAAGTTAATTCAACGCAAATTTTGGTTAGTGTTGGAGCCAGCCGTTTCCCGCTACTGTAAATTCAAAACTGGTTGCTGTCGTCTCATTGCAGTTACACGTTAAGCGAGTCAACATTGTCTAGAATTAAGTTTGCCAGGGTCCAGTGCTAAACGATGGTTTACTTTGCTAAGACACATCCACCAAGAAGAAATTCGAACATTGAAGAAAACAAAGTATAATTCATATTAAAACCAACTGTATTAACTTCAATAACAAATGTCAAAGGAGTACCTCAAGGATGCGCCTTATGCCCCCTTGCCCTCATTTTACACTCAATTTTTTGGCATCAGAAAATTGACATTTATCTTATTCATGTAGATTCTACTTTGGCTGAAATCTTAGAATACATGGAAATGGGACCTTGAAAAAAAATCATATATTAAATCACGATTGCAATAGTGAGGTGTAATTTTTTTTAAACTACTACATACTCCTATTTAGTTGGAATTTTTGGAGTAGCAAAGTGGTCTAGTGGTTGCCTCACAGTTCACAGGCTCATGATTTTATCTCCTCTGTGGAGTTTGTGGCAACTCCAACTTCCTCTCACATTCTCAAAACATGCACGTTAAGGTCAGTGGACACTAAATTGGCCATAAGTGTGAATGTAAACGTGTGAAGATACATGTGTGTACCCCGTTTCTCAGAATGGATGCACTAGCCCACCCTATTGAGGGTAAGTAAGGACGGAAGAGAAATTGCAGTCGCTTTACATATTTGTTCTTGTCTAGTCGTGCTTTTGAATGTCAAATGTAGTACAGACTGACACAAAAAAAGTCAAGCTTTTCCTTTAACACGTGATGTTTGTCGAACGAGATGCACTTCAACAACCTTTGCACGGACAAACTCAACATTAGCTTACAAACAATCCACAAATATGGCCAACATTCAGTATCGAGAACGTAACACACGAAAAAGGTTTGTCACAGAAATGTTTTAGTGCATATATTGAAATCATTATAATGTCGGAAATGTTTTTTTTTTTTTCGTGGTGGCACTTTGCATAAAAAGTGGAAGACCTGCTGCAATTCTGGAATAGTGACTTACCTGCCAACAGATGGGGACTGTTGAAAATGATAAATGGACAGTTTAAGAGAGCTTGTTAAGTTAAATACAACTCAGTTGTTTGTTAAATTGTTATTGGGACATTTAGAAGTCATCAAGGGGTGTCTGACAGGATGATAACATGCATGGAAACGAGGAAAAGAAATGACATGTTTGGGCATGGGTCTTATTGAATGCATTGGAAAGGGAGCAAAAAAATTAGATGGCTTGTAATTGCTATAATTATTCATTTTTCTTCATCTTCTTTTTATTTGTGCAGAACATGCACCGTAATGGAAGCTTACGTGTTTCATTAACCACAGCCTTTTCATTCTGTTCAGTTCTGCAGAAGAAAAGGTCGGGAGTTTTCGAAGTTCTAATAAAAAACAGTCGACGTACAGTAGAGTACAGTTTTGCATGGGGAGGGGAGGGGTGGGGAGTGAGAGTGAGGGGGGAGGGCATGAGCGAGGGAGGGAGGGAGGCAGAGCAGAGAAAAAAGTTTCCCCTAAAAGTTGGTGCGGAGCTCGGCGGCACAGTGAGCGAGGCGGGGTTAGAGCCTGCACCGAGCCACAGCACCGAGCCTCGGCCAGCCTTTGCAATGCGGCACCGCAGCGAACCTCCTCCATCCACGTTGACTCGCGACCGCTCCGACCGCCACCTGTAGACTCTCAGCCATGTACTCCCCTTACTGCTTGACACAGGTACGCACTTTTATGTTGTCCTTTAGCAAAAACGGAAAAAAAAAATTTTTTAATCGCTTTGTGGCTTGTCCCGTTTTCCGGTCTTGTGTGCCTGCCCGAGGCTGTACGCCGGTTGCAGAGTACGTGCGAGCTGCCGCTTTTTCGCCTTCCTCCCCTCGGAATTTCCTCCACTTTTGCCGTGCCACTTTTCAACCTAAGATTCAGCACTCCTTTTTTTTTTGTTTTTTTTAACAGCGCTATTGCATTTGACGTTCCAGTGCGGCGCTACGCTATCGAGAGAAAATGGCGCTTCTCCCACTTTATCTTTTATAAACCTATCACGAAGTACAGTGCAGTACAGTAGATTAGTGTGCAAGTGTTCTGGTTTGACCCTAATTAAAGTGAACGCAAGTTGACTTGAAACCCTACCGACAGGTTTAACCGACTTGTTGCGTTCACGGACCGAGGAAGTGGGAGATGAGCCGTACGCACGCTCTCGTTCACGGCCAAGGGCGAGTTGGCGCTGTCGTGGTGCTTTCACGGTCACGGTGGACGCCCTCATAAGCGCCCCCCCACTCACGACGTATTCACGGTCATGTCATTATTAGTCGTGAGAATGCGTTTTGCGTGCACGCGTGGGTATGTGGTGCGTTTAGGGCGCGAGCGGAGGGATTAATAACATTTTGGAAGCACGGCGTTTTCTTTAGTGATTTTAAAAACCTTTTATTTTAATTATGTTAAATGAATAGCAGGTATTACATTAACTGCATGAATATAATTCATTAATTGCATGACAGTATGCATGTGGTGATAATTTTGTCTTTTTTTAAAAATTTTCATAACTACAGTAATGTTGCTTCAACCTATTGCTGAAGTTAATAAATATGTATGTGTGTGAGTGATAGGACACATTTACTGTTTTAAAGGCCTTGTAACGCATATATTGTATGTTATGCTAAAATATAAATCAAGTTGATTTTCAAAAATGACATTATAGATAAATTCTGTAATAAGTACGCACAATGAAAAAAAAAGACGAAAGTCCAGGATCTGGTTCACCTTCACTTTCAAAGCATGTTGCCATAATAATCATTATAATTTCCAAATGCTGAGATTTTTTTAGTAAGTAATAGGTCAATGATTGTTTTGATGTGATGAATCACACATATTAGTATTGTTTGAATTATAAAACATAAATTTAATAAAGGATCACAATAAAGGTCATGTTAAATGACCTTTTATTTTTTTTCCAGCTCTTTATGTTTTATATAATGCAGATTTGAAAAAATGTAGATTGTGCCTTTTAAAATGAGATTGTACAACAGGCAAAAGCATTTTTTTCCCTACAGTTTTAGGAAATGTTCCATATTAGGTGGAACATTTATACCTTAGCTTCACACACCAGTTATTTTTTTCCAACAACCTTTTCCATGCCTGATGTTGGATTTTCATTACTCACTAATCAGGTGCTACCATCACGCATATTGCGGCAGTCATTACTGAAGTACTTTATCATTTCTACACTTTTTAATAATTTTTCAATAATAGCAATTTTCACCTGCCGGTTACCTTTTTACTGACCCAAAACGTGCTATCCACATTTTTTCCCCCCAATTAATTTTGAAAGCTCTATTCCATAAATCAGACGAACCGTGTCCTTAAACACAGCAGTGTGTTGCGTGCGTGTGTTCCCGCGAGTGCGCGCACGAGAGCTCCACATGGAAAACATGTGGATTCCCTCTCAGTGTTACTTGAAGAAACACATTTCCTCTGCCCGTTTGCACAAGTGAATCACACAATTTTTAATCACTCTTGTATATGTTGAATTAATCACACCACTTGTGTCCTTTAAACGACTCCTTACACGTCCCTTGACCTTTCTGCCGTCTGCCTCTCTGGCATAAGGCACTGCGCGTGCATGTGTGTGTGCGGCACA
Organism: Syngnathus floridae; assembly: GCF_059516105.1. Classification (NCBI taxonomy): domain Eukaryota; kingdom Metazoa; phylum Chordata; class Actinopteri; order Syngnathiformes; family Syngnathidae; genus Syngnathus; species Syngnathus floridae. The sequence continues at coordinate 16,351,700 of NC_142416.1, read as the reverse complement.
TTTCCTAATCAATATTCTATTTGATTTCTGCATATTTAGTAGAGACCATTTGCAAGCCTGCTGCTATGAGTGTCCGAGTTCCCGCCGTCTTTCCGTTAATTAAAATGAATTGGCAGATATGGGCCACGCAGTGCATGATGGGCATGTTTCAGAAGATGAATATCAAATTTGAAAAAAAAAACCGTTGTTGGTCATTTCTATTCGCTTTTAATTTGGAAGCCACACTTTTTCTGTTGAAGCTGCGCACGTGAAGATACGCGCGCACCGTGGTTTTGCGTCGTACGTCGTTCCCTGATCATACCTCGTTAAATAATTAAGATTTATATTTAGAAAAAAAAAGTGGTGAAGACAACCTTTGAGTGCATTATTAATAGTGCTAAAGAGCTTTGTTGGAAATGACCGTGCCCGAAAAAGGTGCAGCCAAAAATATGGAACTTTGGCAGCGGTTCACAGTCCTCGTGACGGAGAAAACGTATTTGCATAAAGTTTTGATGCGATGTGAAGGTTGCGGGGGCGTCTTTAATTAAAACTTTTATGTGCGGTGTTTTCAAATCAATTATCTCAGCCTCCAGTTAAGTCGCCGCCAACGCTGCCAACTTTCGAGTCTGCGTGCAAACTAATGAGATGCACAACTTGGTGCAGGAGATTGTGCAGCGCACTTTAGGAGGGAAATAAAGAACTTTTATTCTCTTTTATTCTCACTCATTAGGGTTTGATGTCAAATTATGTATGCTTGTGATTATTTTTTCATTTCTTATTTTAATGGGGCTTTCCATATTGTTGGTGAAAACTTGCTCAGCCTGGAATGCATACCCCCCCACACACTGACGCTGCAGTTATATATTTATTTATTAATTAATTGGGAATGCAATATAGAAAATTGATGAAAAAAATATTCAATTCTGAATTTTAACCTGTTATTGCTCCCAACATAAAAATTATTGAAAGATGTTGTGAGATGCTATTGAACAGTGGTCAATAGCAGCATATCATACCAGTTTGCAAATATCTTGCCATTATATCTCCGCGACCTTCCTGAAATGTTTTTCTGTCCGTAATTTTTATTGGCTTTATGATATCTCAGTGGATTTTTTTAATACTTTATGAAATATGTTGGGTTGCTTTTCTCTGAACATTTGCACATTTTTGGAAGGAATATGAAAAGCATTGTTGAGATGCTTGGTTGATTTTTTGTTTTTGACAAGAATTTTTTATGAAGAATATGTAAAAGTAATTTCCAGCTTGAGGTGTTTCTAATTCTTAACGCGTCTTCCTCCACATTCACATAATTTTTTTCTTATGATTTTTGGCACACTGTTGCATTAATGTGAAAGATTGATTCAAGGAAAATATTTTCTGTGATCGTTGACGGCACTCGTGAATGCTTGTCTCAGCATTCACATACCCGCATTTTTTTTTTTTCCCTTTCCGCACAAAAGCACCAGTGTGAATGTCTGTCACTCATCATCCCCTCCCAAAAGTATTTTATATCCACAAAAGCATTAGTGTGAGGTGACGTGCGAATGCTCGTCTCTCAGCATCCACACAATCATGTTAAGGTACACAACAGGAAAGTGACAGAATGATGTAGAAAAAATTTGATTTGGGACACAAAAGTGCAAATCTGCGCATCTTTTCCGTCATAGCATTATTTCCAAATGCTTGACTCTTAGCAGCCTGTGGCATAATTGAGCAAAAGCTTCACAGTTTGTATTGTTTTCATGGCGCCCTAAGTATAAAGTAAGGTAGACTTTTGTTATTTCGTAACATGTTGCGGTCGCTCACTAGCTCAGGGCAGGCCGAGTAAATGCATTGAAGAATAGGTTTGCTGTAGTGGAAGGAAGGCCGGCTGAAAAGTGGGCAGACTTCGGTGCCAGGACGTCAGGCAGGCGGTGGGATGCAAGCCGGCAGGCGGGCAGGCGCAACCCAGGGGTACATTGTGTTCTTTTTATTTATTCATCCTTCCCTCTGGTTGCAGACCAGGCCCACCTTACGCTGCTTGGCCACTAAAGTGAGAGCTGGTGGGCTGCGATGGGTGGATGAATAGATGCTGGAGAATGGCACACTTTAGAAGATTCATTAAGATGGCAAAGGAGCAAGGAAGCATGATTTGTAGACGGGTTGTTTGGTTAAAAAAAAAAATGGGAGTCTTGGAGGTACGCTCAATTCAGCAGTGTGCTCATCCCTTATCTGCACAGTCTCCCTCACTGCCCATTGAAAATGGATTTATCAAGCTTAACCGAGGCACTTGGCACGGGAGAGTAATAGGTGGCTGTCCCCGCCATGCATGGAAGTTATTGTGTATGCAGATATATGTGCACGCGTGAGAATATAGCCTCCCTCTTGCCTCCCAGTGCGGATTAGCTTTACGCTGATCTGCGGCCAGTGGAAGCGGGCGGCCCCTATAGCGGTCTTGTGTTGTTTTGCGATATAGTTGTATCGAGCGGTCATGCACGCGTACTCTCGGCAGAATCTGAAATTAGACGCTTGCCACATGTGTTGCACGCAGATAGATACAAAAGAAAAGTCAATCGCTTTGTGCGACCGCCTTCTTTTGTTTGAACCTTATAGCCTTGCTCAGGAGAATGGGAAGTACCATCGCTCGTCACGTGCAATCGTTTAATCTTTATATAATGGTGTACCTTGTCACATAAAAGTGCAGGAACTGATTTTACCTTTGTCCCACGTGTGTCATCCGGCGAGGCTCAAACTCAAGAGTGTGGGAAAGCGAAGTCAAATTCTTTCAAATAATAATATTCGATTTGTCCAAACATATTATTCCGATTAATATTGCGGGATGTGAATTAATCAGCTAAATCCACCTATTTTGTTTCTACCTCAGGCGGCGGCCATTTTGCCAATTTCCGTCAACTAAAAAAGCAAAATGCACCTGTGGAGTGATTCATTTTTAAATACCTACGAATCTGTCGGAGACATTTTGAATTTTTACCCCAAATTTGATCTTTCTGTTGTTGCTACTTGGAGCTTTCACCAAACTGTGCCACTTTCTACATTTGAGACTCACAGGCGGGACAGCAAAAACTTTCATCCATGAATTAAACATAGCAGCAGCTGATAAGATGATCAGATGGTGGAAACGTGAGTCGCCCGCTCCGGCGCATCCCTCCTTTCGCAGCTGCCGGGGGCTGACTCCCCCCTTCACCTTAGTCCTGCTTGTCAATTAGCTCTCTGTTAAAAGAGGAGTGACGGTTAGAGCGAGATCGGCATTGTTGGGGGGGGGTGAGCCGGCCTTGTTGTTGTGTTGTTGTTTGTCTCAGGCGGGCTCCTTTTTCTCCCCCCCCCCCCCCCCTCCTTCCCTTCGTCACCTATTGGTGTGTTTTGCGTTCGTTTTGATTTTCTCACAGGGTCTTTTGTGGGGGTACCCCCCACTCAATGGGACAATGCAGCCTAGCGTGAAATTAAAGCTCTTAGTTAGTTTGGAGTTGCTCAAAAGAGGATTTTACACATGCATGCATTCATCGAGCCTCCCATACGCTATAGATATTGCTAATTAGAGGAAGTACGCCCTATGTCGAGCATCAAGGGCCCAATTAAAAGAGTACCTCTGTGTGCAAGATCTAGGCCAGAGAAGCTATGAAAGCATTTCTATGCGTGCGTGTCTGTGAACCGTATGCATGCCTTCTTAATCCAGGCGGGAAGAATGTGAACCAGACTGATACGAGAAGTTTCATTAACATATGCAACGAGTAAATCAAGGGAAGACTTGCGTCGCGGCAGACGAGTGTCTGATTGGAAACAGACTCGGGGCCGCTCCTGCTGACTCGTCCAAGTCTTGTTTTGGATGTAGTCCACACCCAAGATGTCTGTCACGCACGCACATTCGATTTAGTCCGTTTGATTCTACGGCCGCTTTATTTCATCGCTCGGATTTGTCGGAAAAGTCTACTCGCTCTGTGATGTTCGAGAATTTTCGCAAATTATACATCAAGAAGGTTGCGCAACCGGGAAATTTAGATCCCAATGAACTTTACATTGACGGATTAACCACACGACCTACATAATTTGTCACGACTTTTTCGATTATTCTGCCGTCGTTAAATGTGTGTGTGTAGCACGGAGGCCACACAGCCTGAGGGAGGCGGTGGCTGAAATATCAAACAGACCTCATAAATGTAAATGATAAAAGTAGTTTACCAGCATGAGATACTCCCCAGTATTATGGAGTCATTTGGAAGAACGCACAATTTCCTCGCTGTTACCGGCGAGGGCCAGTTGGTGAATTGGACATTGTAGAACAAAGTGTGCTACTCTCTGATCCCACAGCTCCCCACTCGCTCTCACTCTGTCTCACTCTCTCTCCTGTCGAGAGTGCTGGCAGCTGGCCAGGGGTGGAAAAATCTATAACCCGTTGCGTAATATCATATCTTTACCTCAACTGAACTGTAAGATCCACAGTTGTGGCGACAGACAAACGTAGCTTAAGTGTGCACTCATGCTTGTGCGATTGTGTATGTCTCACACAAACGCACACACACACGGCAGAGAGCTTTGTGTGGCTAGTTAGCAGCACACATCCTCACATTAACAGTATCACACCACTTTGATCAAATGTTGCTGACAAATGTTTTTCGGCATGGAGTGGCGCTCACTGAGTGCCTCGCTGCCAGTAATTAGAGACACTGTGAATGTTGTCTATGTTTGAAAGGGTGAAGAAAAATGAGGTTTTTTAAATGTAAGTAACATTTCAACACAATGCAATTGGCAGCCGTAAATTATATTCCTCACCTAATTAATTTACTTTACATGTTCAAAATTCAATTGTTTTTTGAATTGTATTATTAGGTGCAATATTTATTTCACTATTTATTCGATTGTTACATTATTTTATTCTAATGTGCCGTGCGTTTATTTCTGATCATGAAATGTTTTTGCGATTAAAAGCTATATAAATAAATTTGACTGGCTATATGAATAAATTTGACCAGACCGATAGAAAATGAAGTATTCGAGAGTGTCTGTCGCATAAGAATAAAAAAAACAAAATAAAAAAACCAAACAAATAACACAGTACGATGTAATGTAAGTAGAGCCTTAAAACAAGATACGGGGGCATGTTTTTTTTTTTTTTTTTTTTTTATCGCAGCGAGCCAGTACATGCAGTGCTCAAATCTCTCGCTCTGTGCCGAAGAATCTCCAAGTCCTAATTTTTCCGCCATGGTCCAATGTGCTTTTAACTTGTCACTTGTTATTAAAGTTAACATTGTATTTTTGTTGTTGTTTTTATATTTTACTACTAGGCAAAGGGCACATGTGCAACATGACTCACTTTCGATTTGCACTCTCGTTAATAAAAATTAGGACAAAGTGTTTTATTGTTTTCACATTAAACTTTTACACTTTTTTAAATACAAATTTTTTTATGTCAAAAAGTATTAAAGATTACCAACTGCGTTGTGAAACGGATTGCGTTTGACTTTGGGGGTTTCACTTGATTTTTTTTCTCAATACAAAGCAGTGATTCACAAAAATGTGTATCAATAAACCTCTATCAATATCCGTATGGTTCTGTTTGGAGCCAGCCCCGAGTCTAGTGGGCATGACAGTTCTATTTATTTCCATTGGACATGGTCGCACTCACCGAGAATACTTGACTTGTATCAGCTGCGTGGTTGCTCTTATCTCCCACAGACACACAAACTCGACCTGCTGCGTAACCACGTTTTGCCCTGAAAGGTAAATAGAGACTTGCAGCAATACTTGCAGCCATGCCGCCAAACAAAGTCTAGTCATCTCTCGTAATACGATCCACACAGTTACCCCAATACAATATCACATGCTCGGGTTGATTCATTTTTGATGGTTGTGATTATGATTATTAAATGCTCTGCAATGGTAATCCTCATGTGCAGCCAAGCATCATGCCTTTGCTGGGAGGCAATTGTTTGTTAATGCGCCAGTGAAACCCAAAACACATACAGATGTGTGTGGGACCCGACCGCAAAGTCTTTGCCATCGCATGCTCCCGCTTGATTTTTACCAGCCGGCTTATGGAAACTTTACAACCGCCTTTTTAGCGCCCATGCTAAACTCATTTAGCCGCCTCATGCTAAGCCGCACAGTAAAGTGTGTTAGTGCGGTCGGAGTGGTTTTGGGGCCAGTTGTTGGGGAACAGCTGCACGAGTGAGACTAAGCAGGGTGGGAAAAGGGACCCGGCATCTTTTTTAACCCTTGTGTTGTGTTTTGCATGTGTGTGTTTGCATGTGTGTGCGTCCAACTGACTGCTGAAATGTTTGTGTTTATTGACTCAAAGAGACGGGCCGTGGATGCATACACAGCGGTGTATGGGTGGCAGGGGTCCAGGCTTGGGGGAAATGTGTGTTTAAAGTACACACCGGGCTAATTATGCTGATTTAAGCATTCTTGTGGTCCTCCCAACGGCTTGCGGTGAGTTAACTGGCGCAGGGGGGCGGGGCGTCCAGCGGGGAGAAACGGGAGGTAGGAGATAAAGAAGTTCCCGATAGCCATAGAAGGCGGCCTTAAACGTCGGGAGAAGAGGTGGCAGTCGGTTTTAACATAAAAAAATGTTGCCCCAGACACTGATACAAGGAAAAACATACACTGCCTTGATATTTCGTCGCCCCCCTTGCTCCTTTCACTTGAGGGTAAAGCCCGTTCTGCGTATTTATTTTTATATTCAGATGTTACGGATAGCTCCGGGAAAAGGCTGTCCCTTTTCCCAGCAAGGGGAATTAATACTGTTTGAATGTTCTCTCCGGAGTCTAAAAGGGATGAATTTTGCAATGGAGTTTGGGAGGTTTGAAAGTGAAAACCTAACCACTGCTAAATAAACAAACCAGGCTTGATTAAATGCGACCCTTGTTTGTTGACTCTGTGTCCTGGCCTGCGTGTGGACACCTGTCTCCTCTTTTTTTTTTGTTTAAAATGCACATGCATACGCCTTGGTGGTAACGTTCGCATGCTGTGCGCAAAATGAAAGAAAATATACACAGTTGGTGGTAGGGGCAACAAAATTACATGGCCACAGTGTAACCCACCAAGCACCCTCCAAATGGGATACGCTACATATACAGTATATGTATCGTAAAGGCTTCCAAGAATAGCATCAACTCTGGTTCCCCAACCCGAAATAGTTATAGGCTAGCACAACGTGTCCTCCAGTTTGTAGCTCTATAAAACAGTTTAAAAGGATTAGTACTTCTTTTTGTCCCATCTCAAGTACTTAAGTATTGCTTAATATTCAAAATAAAAAATGGCGGCTAGACAACTAAATCCCAAAGTGTTATTTCCCATAAATGCAAATCTTGTCATAAATTTGATGGCTTGAATTAAAAACTGTTTTGAATATTAATAGAATTGGTAAAAACTCCCCCCCCCACATGTAATTGAGAGCTTGCTTTATTATTTGCTGATTAATTTGGCTCCAAGTGGGAGCCCCAGTGGTGCCTCATAATTTCTGTCAAATCAGATCGCAACTTAATTAGTGAGCGGTATCATTGTGCATCGGTAGTTACTTGTATCGTAAATATGTCCAAATATTGGCCGTCGATCAAGATTTGTATCGCGCTTTGATTCACGTTGCGGTGTGTCAGTTGCAATGAATTGTTTGTGACCTTAGTAGCCGAGGACAATTCCTCTCATATTGTCTCTCGAAATCATCGCAAAGGAAGAAAAATGGTTTTAAGGTTCCCGGTGATGAAATCTCACAGGATCAACCGACACCGGAATTCATATGCGTTTTTCTCTTGAAACAACATTCTTTGCTTTCCTAACACCTTTCCCGGCTTTCCTCCTCCTTTTTATTGCGTGTTGTCTTACATTTGCTTGCACAATCTCATCTCATTTTGTCTTTTAAATCAGCCCAGTTTCTGTCAGCCTCCTCTTGATTTGATTTCCAGAGGAAGCCGAAGAATTATCTGGGTTTAGTTGAAGGCTTAAAAGCGACTTCCTACCTGCTTGTCATCTAAAAACGATTAATCCGTTCAGTTATTTTATTTCCCCGACATTCTCGTTGTCGTCCTTAAGTGAAAATGTTTGCTATCCACACTTTGGGTTTCTTTGGGGATGTGAAGGAATGCTAATGTGTCTCATAACCACATTAAAACCCTCGGAGGAAATAAAGGCTATCAGGAGAAACAAATCTCTGGGTTTTCTCCACCCCTTAAATTTAAAAAGTGTGTAATTTGAATTTTCCTCTCAAACAATAGTCTAGTTGTATTTAGAAATATATTTTTTTTCCCCGCCAGGCAAAACTACCAACAATAAAACTACCAACAAGGAAAAAGAGGCCATATTTTTTACTTAATATATTTTTACAGGTACGTTAAATAAAAAAATTCAAATGCATTAGTAGTGCAAATCCTGAAAGAATTCTAACAGGATACAATCAGGGCCGGGCCGTGCCCTCTCTGACATGTGGCAGTGGAAAAAGGGAGCGAGGGATTTGCTGGCTTTATTATTAGGGCCTGTGAGTGTTGTTGATGGAGCGGCTCCATGCGAGTTGACACACACACAGACACACACACAACCAGACAGCGGTGAATGCTACACTGAGCAGAGGTGTCAGCCTTGGCTGCTGACTCTATGAAAGGCAAACTCTTAGAAGTGTACGTTCGTGCGAGTGTGCGCGCGCAAGTGAGCGAGCGAGCCCAGCACTGAATTGCACGTGTGTGTTTGTGTGTGTGGGTTTAGTGCTGACGGCCAAGAAGCCTCGGCAGCATCTGACGTGGCAGCTCTTGCTGCTTTCAGTCCAGCCAGCACGCTCCTTCTGGCGCACTTTCCTGTGATACTATCTTTTCATACAATCACATATTTATAAATGGAGACTGACTGGTGTTTTGGCATTGAGAATTGATAAACACAACGCCATTCATGGGGGCGGCAACAGCGCGTCCAGAAAATGCATTCTTGTTTTTTAGTTAGTTAAAATGGAGATTGGAACATGATCAACTGATTTGAACTTTGGCATGAGAAAAAAAAAATATTGCTACCTGTTTTTTATTTCCTCTGTCGATTAAAAAAAAAAAAATTCCTTGGCAGAGGTAATAAAGTGTAAGAAATGAAATAATCCGGTTTTATTTATTATTGCATAGTCACAAAATGTTTAAAAAAATTCTTCAATGTAACCTTTTGTTCATTAAAAACATTTTAAAATTGGATTTTCGAAATTATGAAGATCCCTAAAAGTCACCACAAATGTCATTATTTAATTATAAGAATTGGTTCCTTTGTGCAAAGTTGGCAAAAGTATTACTGCATTACTCACTTGCAACCAGCAGGGGCGCTGTTGACTCAATCTCCACTCATTTGCGGCCTAGGAACGATACATTGTCAGCTAGCTTTACTCACTATGATTACTGTATATCTTACATTAGCATTGAAGGCGAAAATTATGACAATTCCGACTTTTGTCGCCCACCTATGCTTATTTTCTCACTCTTCTTTTATCGAGGTGGGTTTTACTATGTCCCCTCAGAGGACATGTACTTATGACTGTCTCCCTGCGGTTCTGCGGTGTTCCTGAAGTCTGCGCGAGGTGGTGGTTTGGCCCGGGGAAGTCAGCCAGCGCGGTCGCTGAGGAGATAACCTTCCGTCAATGTTTTGTGCGTGTGTGTCAGGCCTCGCTCTTGTTTTGCTTCTCCATGGAAGGCTAAAATGGGAAAGCGGTGGTTTGAGGACAAAAGTTTCAAAAGGAGCTGCTCTTTATACATGCGCGGTGGTGAAGGCTCTTTTGTTTCTCACCCTGCATGCATTTGTCTGCATCCTCGGCCGCCTTCCGCCCCGGCATGCCGCTCGCTCGGCAGGGAATGCCACTCAAAATGGGCAAAGCGACCTTTAACCCCCGAGCTGCCAGCTCAAGACGCGCTGTCCGTCTCCCTTTGACCTAAACGCGGTCGAGCTTAGCGGAGATTAAGAGCCAACTCCGGGAGCGCCATTTGAAACGGACACCTCCTAACCCTAATGGGATCAATGTCGGCCGAGAGGCCACTTGGAGCGGGCGCAAAGCCTCCGAGTCAACACGGAGAGACAGACAGACAGACAGGCAAGGCAGAATGAGCAGGCAAAGACCCAGCTCATATCATGCCACAGGGAGTGGGCACCGGTTAACCCTGGTGGCGCCAACCCCCAGCAGGCAAGGCTCCAGCTCACATGATAAGCAGAATTAAATCTGCAGGCTTCAGTGTCCCCGATAGGACACGCTCACCAACGTGGCCTCTCATGCTTGGCATGGCTTCCTTCTCATCTGCAAAGTTGATTTTCATTCTTTCCTTTGTGGAAAGTCACATATTGTAACCTACAGCAACCATCTTCTGCAGATATTTCATCTGATGCCAAGTTGGATCACAAAAATCGCATGGATGCAACTCTGATTTGTTTGGCTCTGGAAATTCATTTTCTCAAAGGAAATAACTGAAAAGAATTCATCCAAACTATAAAATCTCATTTTGAATATTTAGTTTTTTTCAATGCAACTATAGTTTACTGAGACGTTACAGTATTGCAGTATAATTTTCAGTGGGTATGGAAGTTCCAAACAAAAGTTGTAAATATTTTTACCCAAACTCCAAAATGCCTTTGTTTTGTAAATGATGGGCAAAAGTGACACTCTTTCATTACATCTGAGTCACAATTTTGCAAAACCACATTGACTAAAAAGTGAAGCGTACTTGAAGCGCTAATGCTAACAAGCTCAAGCGGGCCATCGCGAGAAGTGCCGATGTTGAGCAGCAAGGCCCCGAGGGAAAACTGTAGCAACAAAATAATGAAGGCAAAAAGTAGTGTTAGCCCGAGACACTGTCTAGTTCGGGCTGAAAGAAAGAAAAAGTCGAAGGCGGGGTTGCACAGACTGAACGTGCGAGCGAGGCGGGCACATTGGCAAAGCGTTTTTTTTTTTTTGAATAAAGGGCGAGGGCACTCTGCCCGGATTTTGGAGAGAGGTTGGCATCCCGCCCCGCCCGCAGACACGAGGAATAAAAGAATGAAGGGGAGAGAAAGTCTCTCAATAGTGCATCTCTTGTGTGAGGAGACGGCGGGTCCTCGCCGGCTGCTGCCGCCGCTGCTGCTTGTTAGGAAGGGGGGCCTTTTGGGTTTCATTATCTGCTCCATTCTCTGTGTATTAGCTAACTATGAGGTCCAAGACCTCCAGGCCCCCCTGCGCTCCATGTGTGCTGCCCGCGGCGTACGCCTGTCGGAGGTGTTTGCGCTGTGCACCCCTCAGCTATATTCAAGGCAAAATTAATTCAGATTTTATTAAAAATAAACATTTCCAAGGGGTAAGAGAACCTTTAAGTAGGACGTCAAATTCTCCCCCCCCCCCCAACCTACTGGCTACTCTTTGTGTGTGTTGCAAGACGGGACATCGTTTGAAGGCTCCCAAAAATATAATAACGTTATATTTTCCCACGCAACACGACAGAAATGAAATATAACGTAAACACTCATACGGCGCCTTCACTTATAACGTATATGCTTCACGTAATGCGACACCAGCCCGTCTTTAGTTCCTCACTTCAAATGTTTGTAACCTTCCCGATGTCTTCATAAGGCATAATGTTGCCCAGTTGTGTTTAAAAGAACTGATAACATCGACTTTTGCAGAAAGGCGTCTCTCGAATCCAGCGCGCCGCCGCTATCTAGATGAAACGTCAGTTTTGCATTACCGGGCGGTAAGTGTGTAGCATTTCGCTGTAGTCGGCTTTTCCCTCGCCACAAAATATTTTGGGTGTATGGAGTTTTGAGTTTCCATCCACCAAAACCAAAGTCAGAAAATCCCCCATTTATTTAACGGTGGTTGCAGATAAATACAATCAAAATATGTTTCTAATTAAGTGTATGCGGTGATATTTATGCACAGAAAAACCACACGAGCCTCATGAAAATACGAGCGGAATAAATCTGGAAGTATGAAAAATGATGAACGTCTTTGATGTGCGTTTGTCTTCTTGCACAAACGTGGAATATTCCATAGCTCAGGCGTGCAGCGGGCAGAAGCCGCGGCCCGCTAGCGGCGCGCTAGTGGCGCGTTAGCGGCGCTCGCGTCTCTGGAGCTGTTTAAAGTCTTCCCGCCTGCCGCCTCATGCCATAAATGACTTCCAGACTTTCACACGTACTAAGGCTTCAGTGTTTAAACGCGCGTAATTACAAACGATGCGCAGACACACACTTAACATCAATCTGCAGTGATGAGATGGGAGGAAAACGAGGCGCGATGCTTTTCGCTTACTTCCGTGCACCAGAGCGGCAGTGGGAAGGAGAGGGAGACAACTATTGTGTGTGGGCTTGGATTCAAAAACTATTTCCAAAGAGCGTCATGTCAACTGGTGTGTGATGATTTCATAACCGTGAAGCTTTTGAGGTTGCAAAGCTTCCGAGGTTGGAGTCGCCATTTCATTCACTGGCCTGCTCCAAGCACACCTTCCTTTCCCTGCTCTCCTCTCGGGAAGACAACATGGAAACCGGGAAAGGCTGGAATAGGACTAGATTTGTGACAATTGATCTCAAGTGCCTGGTTTAGGTGACCTTAAGAGCTTTGAGAGTTTTAACTTTGCATAAAAAAATAAATAAATAATAATACGGGGAAAGCCTTATAGCGCTTCCTTGATATTGCTAGCACACTTGTCAATACTGGACGTGATTTTGCACAGCAGATGTCAGGGATGAATTCCACTCATCACATGTCCTGACATGCTGAAACCTTCATCAGCTCTCTTTGTGTACGTGTGTGTGTGTGTGTTTACGTGCATGCACGTACGTGTATGTTTATCATACTTTGATCTCAATCAGAGGTCTATTAAAAAAAGTGCGCGTGCGTATGCCAATATATATAAACGTATATAAAACTGCATGCAGATAAAAATACATACATATATCTAATATATATAATTATGGTTGTTTATAAAATAACTACTCCTCCACAGTACAATAATGATATTTAGAATTTTGGTTACTGATATTAAGAAACATAGTTGAAGTTTTTTAAACCGCAAATAATTTTTTTTAAAGTAAATTACATGAATTAGTTCTTTGAAATTATACAAACATATTGTGTTGATTTTGCAATTAGAATGAAGTCAGCTTTTGGAATAGTCACACTATGATTCAAAATGATTTTTTATTATTTTATTATTAATTTATTTCAATCATCATTTTCTCTTCTACGCATGTTTACCAAATTAACTTTCCACGGCATCACTGACGTGATAACTTGTCTGCGTTTTGACATATTTTGTCATTCAGTTCATGAAGAGCTGAACGTCTCAGTGCAAACAGCGCAAGTGCCACTTCACCTTCGGTTAATTGAACAGCAAACGAGAGGCAATTATGTGTGTTTTATTTATTTATTTTACATCGGTTCTATTAGAAACTGTTATCAGTGAATGAGAGAGAAAAAAAAAACTTTGCAGTGAATATACAATTAAGGTTTGGGGCGTAGCCTCTGCTTGGGAGATGAACCCTGTCGGGATGGGGGTTTTCTTGGCCGGCCAACGGAACAAAGGTCGACATTTAGTGAAACACAGAGCGTGGCATGCATAGATAAGAGGAGCCCTCGCGTTAATGCCAAGCTACTGATCCACACACACACACACACATTGCGGCCGTCTCGGGCCCAGACAACTACCACCTGGGCAAACACAGGAAACCCTAATGGGTGGTGGAATTTGAAAGTGTTCAAATATTAACGCTTGCGGTTCTCCTTTATTTTTCATTACATGAAAACCTGGCATTTAACCAGGGGTGTGTAGACTTTTTATATCCATCGTACGTATGTTAGCCCGAATAAACGACGCCCGGTTCGGTCCAGATGGGGTCGGCGCCTTCCCCAGTCAGCTGCCAGATCGCTACCGAACCAGTTAGCCAAGCAGTCATCCGCCCAGCCGGCCAATCAGCGGATTGGACCCCTTTCGTCGTCCAGACATTCGCTGAGCGAGCGGGCCAGGCTAGCGCCAATGGTGGCGAGCGCCAAGTAGACGACTTTGGCCTTTTGTAAGGTGTTCGCACACAAACACACGGGCGGTCGCTCCCATTGCTCGGCAGGCGGCTTGGCCCCGCTACGAAATGTCTGGGCCCTCAAGTTTACCGCATGACAAGTTAGCTGTTCCTCTTGCCGAGATCCCGAGTCATGGCGCTCTAATCCCTCGTTGAGTAATAATATTGGAGGAAGAAAAATTACAAAATGCTTCAGGCTCGGCGAGGACATTTGTACAATGGAGACCATATTAAAATGAAAAAGTTGGCAAAGTCGGGTTATGAGAAATAAGAATTTGAAGAGTAACAATCCTAATTACCTTTTTTAATTTTGCAACTTCACTAATTATTTTTGCTTTTTATTGAGACTTTATTCTTGTTCAATGACAACCTTTTTTCCTTAACATTTTTATTCTTAACTTCCTTTTTTCTCATTGCATTATGAATTTTCTCATGTAATATTCCAACTTTATTCAGTTTGCGCCTTTTGACTTTTATAGTAAAGTGACAAATTAATACAATCAATTTTCTGCTGTATTGTAAAAATATGCTATATATGTGCATATTTTTTTTTTTAGTTGAGAGGCATGTTGGTGGGTGGTTGGGGGTGACAAGCATTCCCCCCCCCCCCCACACACACACCTCCTCCTCTCCTTGTTTGTGTGGCAAATCCGGGAGCAGCTGCTGGTCCCAGGGTCTAGTGGGATTTTTGGGCCTGTGTTTTCTCATGCCATCCAATGCCAAGGTGCTGTAATGCGAGCGGTTAGTGTGGCAGGAGTGGGGGTGGGTGTTTGTGGAGAGGCGGGGGTACAGTTGAGGGGGTCGCGATGGTGGGGGTCAGTCGGCAGGTGGTGTCTGGATTGGACGCATGTGAAGTTGTTATATCCTCTGGACTTTGCCTTTTTGCACTAGATTGGAACCCGACTATTTGGCTTATGACGCACCCTCACTCTCTTTCGCTCTCTCTCCCAGCCAGCCAGCGAGTGTACAATCCCCCCGCCAGCCCCGTGCCTCGTTGCCTCTGCCCCTGCCGTCGCTCTTCCCTCCCTCCTCGGCGCTACGAGCGTGCGTATTGGCTGCGCCGCCCGCGACTGGGTGCCAAATAGGTGGTCCCTGCGCACGTTGGCACACTCTCAGTCAATGGGCGCAGGAGCAACGTGAGGAGGAAGAGAGAGAAGGCAGAGTTGGAGGCAAAGAGGGCGAAAAAAGAAGCGGCACTCGGGTTTGCCAGCGCTCGCGCGCACTCTTCCAACATTGATTCCGTCCTCTTGTTTTGCTTTTTTTTTTTTTTTTTTTTGAACCTCCATCTCTGTCCTGTCCAGCTCTCTCGCGGCCTATCTCTTGCTCTCACGCTGAACTCTACCCTCTTTGCCAAGAATTGGTTCTCTATCCCATCAAGATATTTTTCTCCGTTTTTGACCATTTGATCAACTTGATTTTCTTAATGCATTTATCCTTGTAGTCTTTTTTGGGGAACAGTGAAGTTGCTGAAGTTATTTACATTCTTCTTCTGTTGTGTTCTTGAACAACAACTCTCCTGCTCCTGCTACACTACCTCCTGTGTTCCTTTGCTGGTATTACATCGTGCCCCTTGGCTTTTTTTTTTTTCCCTCCAAGCTTTTGGCTGCCTTCACTGGACAGCTAAGCATTTTTTTTGTATCTTGTTTTTTTCCCCCAAATATTTGACCATTTCTCCTGTGCAAATTGACTCAACTAAACAGTTTTTTTTTTTTTTAAATATATTTTTTGCAATCTGCTGGGTCATTTTATGATGAAAGAGCAAAATGGTAACTACCATTTTATTTTTGTGTATATATATATATATATATATATATATATATACACACATATATATTCTGTTCATTTGATCATTTTATAATAATTGTGAAAATATTGATATTTTAAAATAATTCTTATTGTTTTGATGCATGCAGTAATATGAGTTGAGATGAGTTACATGTCACCTGTCTAAGTGCTGTATTGAAAGTGTTTGCTTCAGTGTGATGTGCGCCGGGGAGAGTGTCAGGCACTCTCTCTCTTTCTCTCTCTCACTTTCACACACACTCTCTCGGTCTCTCTCTCTCTTTTTCGGCGCCTCTCGTTCATTCCCTCGCTCCGCTCGCACGGAGCAGGCGCCGCTCCTCCATGCTGCGCGCCGGTGCTAACTGCCTCACCTCTCTCTTCCCGTCCTCCCCCCCGCTCCCCCTCTCCCCGTCCTTCTCTCCCCCGTTCTCCCCCTCTTCGTCCTGCTTCCCCCCGTCCTCCCTCTCCTCCTCCGCCCTCCCCCCGTCCTCCTCCCTCATCCAGGATGAATTCCACCCCTTCATCGAGGCCCTGCTGCCCCACGTCCGCGCCTTCGCCTACACCTGGTTCAACCTGCAGGCCCGCAAGCGCAAGTACTTCAAGAAGCACGAGAAGCGCATGTCCAAGGAGGAAGAGCGCGCCGTGAAGGACGAGCTCCTGGGGGAGAAGCCCGAGATCAAACAGAAGTGGGCCTCGCGCCTGCTGGCCAAGCTCCGCAAGGACATCCGGCCCGAGTTCCGCGAGGACTTTGTGCTCACCATCACGGGCAAGAAGCCCCCATGCTGTGTGCTGTCCAACCCCGACCAGAAGGGCAAGATCCGTCGCATCGACTGCCTGCGCCAGGCCGACAAGGTGTGGCGGCTGGACCTGGTCATGGTCATCCTGTTCAAAGGCAGCCCACTGGAGAGCACGGACGGCGAGCGCCTGGTCAAGTCTCCGCAGTGCACCAACCCGGGCCTGTGCGTCCAGCCGCATCACATCGGGGTGTCCGTCAAGGAGCTGGACCTCTACCTGGCCTACTTCGTCCACACGCCAGGTATGTGAGCAACTCGTTCCTCGTGGGAGGGCAGAGGGCTTGAACACTGAAAACAGGAACAGGGGCAGCTAAACACTGTTTAATATTTACCGATTACATTGACACATCTCTCTCGAAAATCACGCACAACATGCCAGTGAAAGTGAGCTTTAAAAAATAAAAACCTTCCGCTGAGGTTTTTCCAAAATTAAGGCCTTGGGCAGTCTTAATAAAAGACACTTCCGTCATTCAAATATCTGACAAATGCCACAAATACAAGACACAACATCATCATATTGTCTTTGCAA
This sequence comes from Syngnathus floridae, assembly GCF_059516105.1. Lineage (NCBI taxonomy): Eukaryota > Metazoa > Chordata > Actinopteri > Syngnathiformes > Syngnathidae > Syngnathus > Syngnathus floridae. The sequence goes on along the minus strand of NC_142416.1, from coordinate 16,334,630 downwards.
TTGTTTTACTTTAAAAAATTATTATAATTTTTTCAAACAGGTACCTACACTAACCAAAATGTAACAAAAAGGTTTTAAACGATAAATAGGCCCTTTTTATGTTAATGGATAATATTATATGTACAAACAGCCATGAAATGATTAATAATAGAAATGTCATAGAATTTCTTGTTTTTATTATTTCCTTACGCTTGCTATGTTGTTTAGTATTTGGTGTGTGTGTGTGTGTTTGTGTGTGTGTGTGTTGAGGGCATTGGTCCAACATGCCCTGGCAAGTCCATGCTGCTTTTTCCAAGCGAAGCATTTGCCCCTTTATATAAACACGTAGTTTATTTTGTAGAAGCGTGTGTATTTGTTTGTGTATTTTTACACGATTATCGCCACAGTCAAATTAAATGTTTGCGAGACAAGGGAGCGTCGCTGTTTAGAACATTTTTTTTTTCTTCCAATTCTGATGAAAGTGCATGTGCCCCGATAAGGCCATTGTAGCCAGGGATTGTCATTTGGCCAGAACCCAGAAGTGTGCGAGTGTGTGTGTGTGTTGGTGTGTGTGCGAGCGTTGCGAGTCTCCTGGTCTCAGGCTGCTGCCGCCTTCACAGTCTGCCTGAACGCCTGCGCTGCCTTGGAACCTGCCTGCCAAACAAACACACACACACACACACACACACACACACACACACAGAGCCACGTTCACACCCATACACAAACACGCAGCTAAAAAAAAAAAGAGAGAAAAAGAATAGACAAACAACTCATCTTTGTACCGTACTTTCACACGTCGAGCCAAACATGGTTTTAGTCCCATACACACACCCACACAGCACACACACGCAGCCAAAGACCATCCTAGATAGGTTTTGATATAGCCAAAGTGTGTTGTATCACAGCCATCACGATGGATACACACTCACACACACACACATATTCAGCCAAACATTGCTCGCTCCCATGCAGCCATTTTACACCAAGCCAAAATACTGTTTTGTGTTGGAGTGTTTTTTCTCAACACACACACACACGAAACACATTGCAAAGCCAAATCCTCTAAAAACACACTTCACCATGCTACACGCAAACACCGGCTCGTGACCTAATATTATTTCAGCTGGATTTTTTTTTTTTTTTTTGGGGGGGGGGGGCATTTGGAATGAATGTCGACTAGCTCTCTCACAAACACAACACACAAAAATGACTATTTATGCTATCACAGCCTCCCGTCCGTATCCTCTTGTCTTCCATGCACACACACACACGGGAACACACACTCGCATGAAGCCACAATCTCAATCCAGGCCAAACAGCTCACAACTCTGGCAGCTTTGCTCTGTGTTGGTCGATTTGGGGCGCATGAGGAAATCTCTTTTTAATGTTTTTCCAAATGTGCTATTTTAATGAGGATGAATTTATTTTCCTTTTTTTTTGGTTTTACAATATTGAGCAAATATACACTCTTGACTCCAGCTGGCTGCATGTGTTTCTCCCTTTTAAAAAAAAAAAAAATCTTACAATATATATATATAATACTAAAACAATATTTTCCATTTAAAATATTCAACTTGTAATTTTTGAATCACTCAAATCAATTTCTTTCAAACATAAAAGTGGAATGCTTGCTGTTAAAATAAAAATCACAACATACTCCTTAGAATTGTAATTATATTTATATAGATATATGAATGCAATTTTGAGTACACGAGTTCAGCACATGTCTGCCTAGCGGGGGACGTTCACAGTGCACGGCTCATTCGTAATGTCCGCTGGCTGTGTGCTCTCTCCTGTTTGCTTAGCGGCGGTGTGCCTCAGCACTTTTCCTTCCTCCAGACAGAGCAGCCTAAGTTGGAGAGAACATTTGGGGCCTTGCAGAGGCGGGAGGGATGAAAGCAAAGACAAGGGGCAAACCGCTGTCTTCGAACCTGCCCAAAGGTCAACCGTTTTATCACGCTTGGCTCCGAATAAGTGTGAGGTCGCCAAAGCGTAGTCATCAGCCAGCAGTCATGAAGGTTTTTTTTTTTTTCCCTCTCATGGTTTTTTTTTTTTGCCTCAGTCGCGCAATGAATGACACGACGTGCCCATTGTTTGTTTTTGTTTGCTTTGCATTTTGTCAGGCTTTGGCATCGCCGCCTTTCCCGCTCCTGTTTGATCCCGTACACACTGTTGTTTTGTCTCCTTAAACATGGCCCTCATTGTTGCTCGCGCAGAGGTAAAGTCTCCGCTCATCTCTTTTGTTTATATTGTGGAAGACGAAGAGAACGCGTTGGAAAAGGAGAGAGGAGGCTGCGATCGCGATTGTTCTGTTTGGCACTGCCCGAGCTCGCTTGGTGTGGGAAGAAGAGAAAGACGTCTTGTGTTTTGTTTATGACAGAGTGGCAAAAAGCTGCCACGGGGAAGCTCTGGGCTCTCTGTCAGGCTTTCTCAGGCTGTTCCTCAGCCAGCCTTGGAGATCCCTCTCTGTTTTATGGGAGCGCCACAGTCGTGACAGAACAAACCACGCCGGCATCGTCCTTGTGTTTTCAGACACCTCCGATAAAGAGCGACATGTCGGAACTATAATGCCGAGTGGCGGGAGACATACCAGATCAGTAGAGAGTCTTCAGTTTTTTTTTTTTTTTAAGCTTAAGCAGTCCGTCAATCGAGTACCTGTTTATGACGCCAGCGATCAAATAGTCTGACTTGATTTTTTTCTTTTTTTAATCAAAATTATAATAGAATAAAAATAAATAAAAATGAGTGCTAGACAATATTATAATAATGCTTTATTTTGTCACTTGGTAGACGTTACCTCTATTTTATTTCTTTGTAGAATATCTGGAGTCGATAGCGTCAGTGTGTACGAAGTGCAGTGCACGTATTTTTTTCGTGAAAACTTTTGGCTGCGTTATTGTCATTTGACTTGTGACTGTTTACGCCACACTTAGAATAGAATGTTGGGAAGTTGTCACAGTGAGTAAGTTAATAACTCTAGCTGAAAAAGATAAACTGTCTTTTGTATTCATTCATGCTTCATTTGCTTTTCTCTTAGTGTTAGCCTCACCCAGAAGATCAAAACATTGATAAATATATTGTTTACACATTCATTTATTCTTGTTTTTGTCTAAAAATACAATAGAAGAGGGCTTCAAAACATAATCACATTAAATCGCAACAGCAATATCCAAGGGAAAAAAAAAACATAATTAGATTAGTTTTCAAAAATGTTTTCCCCTAGTTGGAATTCCAGATTAATATAATTCACTGTAATTGAAAGTATTTATTTATGTTTCTCATAGGGGTTTCGTGACCCAGCTGCTCCAGGTTAACTTTTGTCTCATTAGCCTAATAGCATAATTAGCTCGGCCAATTTGAACTTCCTGTTCCCAAATCAATAACTAGTCCCATGTGCTTGCTCTAACTCATATTAGTATACCGAACCAACCCGCCCCTTTCCCAGCTCCACCTTTTTGCATTTTTTAGTTTATTATTTATATCACAAGCAACTGTCCATTGCCAAATCCTTTCCACCACTTCTCAGTTTGTTCTGTAGAATATCACAGCAGCAGCTAAACAAGTACGGAAGAATCTACTTGTGTTGTTATTGTTCGGGCTTGGCGGAAGTCTGCTCCTGAGCGCCCTCGTTAAGACTCAGACTGTTATTATAACAATGACGATAGTGATCTCTTGGCCTACAAGTGCCAACGTTTTGCATGATAACCACAAACTGGCAAGCTCCTTGCGAATGAATGACTGAATGAATGAATGAGTGTTGCTTCAGCTAGTGGGCGAGCATCCATTTACTGCTCGGCCGAAAGTGTTTGATTTCCTTCATAAAACAAAATGCATATTGTGCTGTTTTCCATTAAAACGCAGCACATTTATCATTTGTCCGAGCATGGAAAGAGAGATTAAAAAAGCATTTGTCAGGCCCAAAGTTAGCTCATTGTACTTACTCATACTTTGGAACTCGGTCCGCCTTTTTTATTCCTTCCGCGAGCCGCAAGTGTGATTATGAAAAGATGTTTCAAATGTGTTTCCAATCAAAGAAAAAAAAAAAAAGTGCAGCACAGGAAATTTGCCGTCACTCCGAGGGAGGTGTGAAATGTGCGCACTGTGCCATTTGTGCCGTGACCGCTCCACACTGCGCGCTCCGCCGTGCCAGATCCCGCCTCCCTCGCGCCGGAGTCCCGCGTGGACGGTGAAACCCCCCGGCACTGAAGCCAGACCCCTGACTCATTGACCGCAGGAAGGATTCACAAATATAGAGCCCGCCAAAAACACACCATAAATACAAATAGATCATAAAAACACCATTCAAAATAAGAAAAGAGAATATAACAAAATAATGATTGTGGAATTTGTGTGCTGGATGTGTGACATTTAGGGGCGGGGCCTAGTAAGTGACCCCAGGAGCTGGTTAATGCTCGACCAGTTAGTGTGAGCATCTAGTTTGTGTTACCATTTAGTTTTTTTAGCATTCTCCTTCCTTACAGTACTTCAATGCAATTTTGGCTCGCGACAAAAAGGAAAAAACTCCAGCGAGCGGCGGCTTCAAACTGGCGAACAATGATGAATGGCTCACAGCATGGTGGAAGTTTTCGAACGGATTCCACAGTTCTCAACTTTTGTGTTTGTTTTCCTCTGTGAAAATAATCTGTTGTTAATTACTTCCTGATCCCTTCTCTGCCTCCCATGACATCACGAGAGTGTCTTGTGCCTAAATGTAGGTATGTGTGGGCACCGCTCAGGATGACCCTCAGCGGTGAAGTGTGCACTAAATGAAGTGGAAGTCAGGCAGGTCAGAGGCTTTTGTTTTACGTGCTGTGGGAACCAGCCCCCCCACCCCCCCATCACCCCCCCAAATGCAGAGTGGCTCTGGCATCTTTCCCCAAGGCCCACCCATCTTTTTACACACTGTCGGGAGGCGAAAATAGAAGGGGGAAGCTTGTCGCGTTAGAAAAGGGAGCGTCTTCGCTCGCTACTCTTGGCCGTGCAAGAGAAAGTCTGCTATTTGGATTGCTCCCGCAGATCGGTCCAAGCCAAAGCCATGCTGTGTGCTTTTGCGATCCAACACACACAAGCGGAATTGAGGCTTGCGTAGATGACGTGCTTTCATCAGTCCAAAAACCGCAGGATCTTCATTCATCTCATGAGGCTGCGATGACTCAAATGGAAGGGGAGGGGGGGGGGGGAATCAGATCACGTCGTTAGTTTTTGGATTAATTGACAAGTTATGGAACGCTCCGGTGAATTTGTTTTAGTTTCTGAAAAGTGCAAAGCAAGAGAGAGATTAAAAGCTCGTACCTGTGTTTCTGTGTGTTTGCTGATATGCAGAAGATTATTCTAGAGGGATTTCAAGTTGGTCATATCGCTATTTCTCTCTCTCTCTCTTTTTTTTTTTAATCCATTTTGCTCTAATCTTCTTGTCAGTTTGAATAAACTCAGTTGTCACATCCATATTTGTCCTCAGGCCAGGCTCACAGTGCAGGCTTGGATTTTTTAAACTTTTTTTTTTTCCTTTCATGGAAGATTGCTATTTTAGCGAATGCTACTAAGTTTTTTCATCAAATGTTCTTCACCTTTTGTGATATTAAATGCAACGGCCTCATTAACCATTGGAAAAAAACATTTGAGTTCCCAAATGCATTTTCGTATTTATTGCATGAAAGATTCATTGTGTTCAATTAAATGAATAATAATGAAGAAAAGAATTAATGCAATACAATTCAATTGGGGTGGGAATTATCTGTATTGTTAATTGCCTGAGTGTGTTTTAATTTTATGTTGCGTAAAGATGTTTCAACCCAATTTAATATGTACTGATTACATTTAATTACACGTTAAAGCAATTGTCAAATTAAAAATGCGTGTAGGCAAAGCTAAACGTGAAAAAAAAAAAAACCCGACCTGAACCGAGTTGGCTTTTTTCAGCTTTTAATTTTGTGACAAAAAGCCAAGCGAGAGCAAGAAAAAATGAGGGGAGAAAAGGGAGTCAAAAGCAACGAGGGGGTCGTATTGTCTGTATTAATACGGTGTCTTCCCAGCGCCGGCTCTCTTTTCAGCCTTTTGTTGCCGTTCCAACCGTGTAATGTGTCCGTCCCCAAAATCCACATCGCCACTCAGGAGTGTTAGCCGGCCTCAGTTGAGGCAGACAGAAGGAGAAAAAGCGGGAGAGCGGAAAAAAAATGTGCAGCGGGTAATGCTCACTATCAGGCTGGCCTGCCAGGATTCGCAGTTATTTTTATGATGTACTTTTTGTTTTGAACAGATTGAATCTAAAATCAGAAGTCATAGAAAATAGCGGCAAGCAAATATTTGAGCTATTTTACAATTTAGAGAAGATATGGGGAAAAAAATGCAAAGTTGATAAAAATGAGAAGAAAACAATATTTAGCAAGAAAGTACATTTGGGGAGGAGGGGGCACATAAAATGATGTGGTGGGCCTGATCTGACCCCTGGGCCTTCGGTTTGACACCATTATTTTAAATCCATGAGATCAATTGTTGCAATAATAAATAATATTTATTCACTTAATTGACTGCCTGCAATACACTCGACCACCAGTAGGGACACCATGTCTTTTTCTTTTTGTATCTATATATTTTTTATATAAATAAGACAGACATTGCTTTTTACACATCTGTGTGACGAGTCAAAAAAAAAATTACCACCGCAGAGGACTCTGATGTTCGAGAAAGTGAGAGGCAGAGTTGTCGGCTGTCTTTGGCACGGCGCTATCACTCGTACGCGAGATGCCAAATTTTCATCGACACTCCCTGCCAACCTCCTCCCTCTGATCCTGGCTTTCTTCTCCTCTCTTTTTCACGTTGCTCTTTCACACGTTCCTCTTTTCTTTTATTCCTCTTTAGGGTTCAAATGAAGGCCCTCCCCTATCCTCATTAGCACCGAGGATTCCTGTTTGCCGCTTCAGAAAAATGTTAAATAATTTGTAAGTGCAAACATTTTAGTGCTCAATAGGACCATTATCTGTGTTTTTCTTGAACGTCGGCCATCACGAGGTTGTGAGGCTTGACTGTCGGACGTTCTTTCCCCTCCTTTCAGCTACGATGCCTTGCTGTTTTTTTTTCTTTTATATATATGACTCACAAAAATCTGTTTCAAAATTTAATAGTGGGACAGCATGTCTTTAGGACTTTTGGCGCAGAGTTTAGGGGGTATAGATTTGAATCGTCCTCCCACATTTTAAAAACATGCATGTTAAGTTAATTAAAGACTATAAATTGTTTATTAGTGCGAAGGTCTTTGTCTACATGACTTTTGGGCATATTTAAAACAATAAATTTGGATGATCTCCATCTTCAACTCATTCAACTGTATGACTTGAGTTATTCAATTTTCCACATTATGTATATTTATCATGGCTTGTTTTGTGGTTTTTGCTTGTCAGTAAAGTTAAAATTAGTTTGTGGAGCGTCACCAGGGCGCCGTTTGATGTCGGTGACACCGCGAGACGGCGAGCAGTTTATAGAAGATAGACGGCCGTGTTGGGGTGGGGTGAGGGGGGGGGGTTTGTTTGCGGCGAATGAGCGAGCTCGCTGAGAAGCACAGCAGAATGCAGAGAATCAAATTTGGCATGCATCCGTGTAAGCGAGTAAGCTTCAAATCAGTTTGGACACAGATCTAGGACACTAGACGGCGAGAAGAAAGCGGGATGAAACGGGATAGGGAGAGACATGTGATGGGGCGGGGGTGGAGATGGGTGAGACTGTTTAGGAGGGGGCGAGGAGGTAAGGAGAGTCCCCTCAATGACGACTTGAAAAACGGTAAATAAATGGAGTGGCGGTAAACAAGGCCTCGGCGCTCCATCAAAAGACGCCATTCATGTGCGGACAGGAGAGTCTCTCTTGAGGAGACACTAAGAGGAAGCCAGTGAGGATGACGAGAGCATGGCGCTTGTTTAGATAACAGGATGAGCTTGGAGGGGAATGGCAATAGTGTGTGTGTGTTGTGTTTTATTTTGGAGGGAGGGGCAGAGCAGATGGAAGGTGGACGCAGACTTAACGAGTGGGGTAAGATGGGGGGAGTGTGTTTTTGTTTGTTCTTTATCACTAGTGTGGATGGAGGGAGGGGGGGCACTGACGACGTGCTAAGCAGCGCAGGGTTTTGTGTTCTTTTGGCAAAGCACAAGCACAAGTGTGCGTGTGAAAGCATATGTTCACATGTCTCATCGACTTATTTTTTTTTCTGGACCATGCATGATGTTATAATCTGCCGGTAAAGTGTAATGTTTTGAGTCGGGTTCCCAGGGACACCCCGGTGAACCGGCTGCAGCAAGCCGCTGTGTACAGCTCTCCAGTGCAGCTGGTAGTCATTCAAAAACATCCTCCTGTCATGCTAAGAAGTCTTTTTGTGCATTTTCTCCTTGCAAACTTTTCAATTAATTGGTGTACACGAGGATCAAGCTGAAGTTACTTGAAAGCACTTAGTGTGCCGTGAATGAAAGAGCAGGGCACAGAAGCCAAGGAAGTGGCACTTTTTAAAAGCTTTAATTCACTCGCTGCATTCATTCAAGCCTCGTTTTGAATGCGAACGTTAACAATTTTTCGTCTTTTTAACTAGCTAACCTTTAAGAGCACATCATAGTTTAGCGGCGTGGCCTTGTCGGGCGTACTATGAGATCTACACGCCGTCACTTGAAATTCCACTGATCTGAAAGTGGGAGAGTAGTGTGAGTTTATGGCTTTTTGTGGGTAATGCAAAGACAGCGCCCTTTGTGTGTTATCAGCGTTATCCAGTTCCATCGACTTCTGCCTTTTGTCGATTATTTAAAAACGAAAAAATGTCAGTTGTTTGTGGTTTCATTCAAGGCTGGCTATCAAAACAGCTTCTTTATGCGACTTGCAGTTGATTTTAGGGTTGCCATGCCAGTCGGCAACCCCCCCCTTCTCTCTGTCCTCTGTCTTGCCACCCCAAAGTGCCCCCCCCCCCCCCTCCCAACCCCACTGCCGCCTGTTCCCCTCACATTTATTGGACCCAAATTTGGCTGGCACCATGGCAACCGTGGCTCCCAGGGATCCTTTGCCTGGGTAGAATCCAAGGTGCCTCCAGGGTGGCACTGGCTGGTTCTGTCTGCATCCACGGTCTGTCGCCGTGGTTGCTAGGGGCGAGGCCATCGGTGCCCCTAACCCTGACTATTGAGTGACGAGCACCCGACGTGACCCGCTGTAGCCGGTCGAATCAGCCACGGACTCCCAGCGCTTCGGGCCCGGGCTATTGCTGCAGAGCATTTTACCAGTACGCATATTGATGTGGTATGGCTTGGTGCCCAGTCCTGCCTCCCACATGAGAGGCAGACAAGAGAATGAGAGGAAGGAAGGAAGGCAGCATACATGGGGGTGCATTTGAAATGTATAATATATGAGCAAACACCATATATACACTATATTGGGTGCGTATGCAAATATCCAACGGCACACTTTTATCTTTTTGTGTGATGTCAAAGCTTTCATACACTCGTGCATGTGTTAAGGAAATATGCTTCCTGGACAAATTTGGTGAGTCACTGTGTAAAATCCAAATTCATCATTTGTATTGTATGCAGCATTGACTGCACAGCTTTGGGGAATGTTTGGAGTTTTTCAGGTAATACCTCCAGAGGTCTGAATCAGCCAGATCAGGATAGAGAATCTTTCTTCTGCCAATTTTTTGATTTGACAGTATCCTCCCAAATAACATTCTTGCCTTGTGTTTTTAAGATTTGCCTGCGCTGAAAATATTTTTCAACAAATACTTTGGAGAATCTGCTTTGCCAGTTTTGGGTCCAAACACATCAAACATTTTTCTCTCTCCAAATTAATGTTAATTTTGTTATTGCTCACTTTCCTTAATAACAGACATCGTTATTTTAGTCATTCTTTAAACTGCGGTTGATTGTGGATTTAGTAGTTGGAACAATTGACTATTACTGTCTGTTTCGTAAGTGCTATAAAGTGTCCGAGTCTCCAGAAAAGCGTCGTCAAAATTCTTATGATAGTCAAATTAGTGGGCACTACTCGTCTACAACCAGCAGAGGTGCTGTTGAGTCTATCAACGATTTTACGTTGGTATTCGCAGGATTAATTTTCCCCATCGTCAACCAAGATGATTCATAAAAATGCTCGCTTCTTGCATTCAAAGTTCGTCACTCCCGCTTTTGCGGAGAGCAACACGACGACTCCCAGAAAGGAATGGGAATCTCATCACCCTGTTTGTTCCCTGGGAGTCAGAGTCAGTATCCGTGATAGGTCAAAGGCCAATCGCTGCAGCAGTAGGTCTTCCCATATGATGAGAGAAGCAGTTCAGCCTTGAACTGAGCTGGGATTCAGATCAACCAGCCCGTGTGCCGAAGGATTTACGGGCAGTTTAATCGCGCCCGTGTTTTGATTGTCTCCCACGTCGTCCACTTTGTTAACTATTGCAATGCCCGTTTCCACTCCTCAAAGTCGGCGTGTCTTCCACACTCCGGAGTGAGCGGAGCTCGTGGCAGGCAAACAGTGTATTCGTCATGCGAGGTGTGCAAGGAGATATGGTGTGTGATGTATGACTGTTGCTGGCGGCGGTGTGTGCGTGCGCTCAGCGCTGCCAGCTTTTGTAAATCGGCCCAAGGTAGAAAGTTGAAGGCAAAAGTATAAAACTGCTCTTTTTTTTCTTTCGACTGAGGACACTAGACTGTAGAGAATTGTTAAGTTTTCGCATGTTTTTGCAGTCTCTTTGTATTCACCCTGACCTGAAATTGGGGGTTAGATTGAGGATCGTGACAGACTAATGAGCCGCCTTTCCTGCAATTACCCTCCTCTCCTCTATTTGCTCTTTCCGTCTGTGTGGGGCTTTTTCTCCTCGTTCTCTTTGAGCAGAGTCATTCTTTCACTCCTTTCTTGATTTTTTTTTTTTTTTAACGTCACCTTCTTTAGGAGTAGTACTAAATCATTGTTGCACAAGTACCAGGATGGTCAAATTGGAGAAATGTGCTTCTAATTTGGGGTTGATCGTTATCTTGGAAGTAGCTTCCAAGTGCTGCCGGTTTTGGCTTTCAACATTTTTTTATGATAATATAGTATACAATGAGCTACAGTCTGACATTCTGTGTTTAATGCCGATAATACATCTCAGTGAATCTGCAACAGTAAATATTCTTATTTCTAAAAATTAAACGAGTCTGGGCTGCTAGTTGAGAGTTTTTTTTTTCCTGTGCTAAATACTGGACAGTGTCTTAATATAGCATATAAAAGGTTCTATAACCTAGATTTAATTGTCAATTTGTGTCCACAGCTGTTGGTCCAGAAGCATGTTGTAAAATTCCAAAACTGAGCATTAATAACACTACACCAGAAGCTTAACCTAAGAAGATTACAACAATCCTGTTAAACAATTTACTTCAAAAAGGCACATATGTGTCTCTGTGTTTTTGTGTATTTATTTTTTATTAGCATTTCAGGGTGAATTTTTAGGGTTTAATTCTTACTATTTTTTTTCCCAATACATTAACATTGCATCATTTATATGCAAATTTTGGCCATTTGAGAGAGACTGGTCCCAGTACAGTAAAAAAATAGATTGTTAGATATCTTCTGATCAGATTGGGATCTATTACTTTACATCTTTGATCGGCAATTGGCCCAAATACCCCGATCAGCCTATGAATTTAAGAATGACTTTCACTTTTCGGGAGATTTCCTGACCCAACTGAGTGGTCACACAGTTTAAGTCAGTTGCACCCCTTCATCAGGCCTCCACCTTTGACCTTTACAGAGAAAAAAGCCCTCTAGAGTAGAACTGTTTTTACGGGGGGGGGGATCAGTTAAGCTTGACATAATGAGTAAAGCCGTACAGAGCTCTTTGGATAGTAAACGCTTCGCACGGGTGTTAATAGGATGCTACCTCTAAGCTCGATGCCAACTGCCGTACGACTTATCTCTTGCAACTCGTGCCAAGTAAAAGTCAGTCTCCATGCTAAATCCTTATCTTGCGCGCAAGGCTAGCAATATCACCATACAGACTCAGAAGGTTTATTATCAGCCTCCAGACGCCACCGTACAGCCGCCCTTCCTGCGGCCTTAACATTGTCTCTCTGGAGGACGAGGCAAGTGCGGTACTGTACGTGACAATTGCGCGTCTGTTGTTGATTAAAAGTTGTTGTTGTAATGGTGCGGCTTAAAATGCCAGGTGGTGGATGTGTAATGCTAATCTCCTATCTAATTTTGAGGTCCAGGGGTGAAGCTCTTAATCCGTAACAAACACATACACTCCCACATAGTCTTGCACACATATGGGTGCAGATCAAGACCCCCCCACCACCACCACCATACCACACCCGACCCCCCCACCCTCCTTACACACACACATATGAATGTAGAATGGAACCTCCAATGTCAAACACAAAAAAAAAATTCCAGTCGGGCTTTCCCGGCGGGTGAGTGGTTTTACTTGATTTGAGTTTCATTTACCTGTGGTTAACTCCTCTAAATGTTTATATGACAGTTAAGAATGTTTAAAGGTTACTTACAACAGCTCTTCACTTAGTAAAGATTTTACAATCACGATAATAAGAGCCTGAAGCAGATTATTTAACGTAGCGTGAAATAAGTAAGTAAAGGCTATGTGGTGTTAGAGCAAACCAACAAGCCTTAGAAGTCAAATAGTGTCACGGAAGGTTTGTTTGATGTGTGTGTGTGTTTGCTTACGTGTGAATAATAATTGCGCTCAGTAGTTGAGCCACGCCCTGTGGATTGGAGTCTTTTGTTATGTTTGATGGATCAAGGTGTGCTGTCAACTGTCGCAGTGGAGATGAGGGTTGATTGTTGTGCCAGTTGTCACAGCATGAAACTCTCTCAGACTTGCAAATGACCATAACTTTAAAAAAATATATATCATTTGTATCGTCCTCACATGCTTTAACCACATTTACAAAAATGGTTTAAAATACACTTTATTTGCCTTTTTTCTTATTTGCACACTTTCTCAGATAAGAGGCTGAGTGTGCTTGCTTCAAGCTGTTTAATTGCCACACCCACCTGACATTTACTGTAAAACTGACAAACAAAACAAGAGAAATTAACTTTGTCATATAAACACCGACCAAACCATATCATTTTATCAAAGGGAATTATCTTGCTTAGTATTGTAATAATAATAATAATAATAATAATGCTATAATTTGAAAGACAGAAATGAGAAATTTCAAACAACTGCTGCTTCAACTCACAGGAAAATAAAAGAAAATTAAAATATAGAATTATAAACTATTGCTCTAAAGTTTTTTATTGGATGAACCAAGATATTGTTTGAAACTGTATGCCAGTGCACCACTTTTAGGTGTCCCCTCATTGTCCTGAATAAATGCAAGTGGCCAGGCTTTTAAAAGCTTGAAGCTATTTTTCTTTGTTTTCCCTTGTTTACTATTTAGCACAATTTGAGTAAATTGTGTCGTCTATTTCCCCTGGGTTGCCCTTTGTTGTTTTGTTTTCCTCTTGTGGTGGCAGGTGTGGTGGCCATGTGTTTTAATTTAACCGTGGGTTGCCGATCAAGCTAAGAGGAGACGTGTGGGGAAGGGAAGGAGGGAGGGACGGAGGGAGGGAGAAACGTGTCGCCCGGGGCGTAGGGTCAACTGAGGTGAAACGTCTCTGCAGGCTTGTGGGCGGGGCTCAACTAAAGGAGGAGGGAGGAGCTACGTGGAAAGTGCCATTATGTTATCTTGAAACTTGTGTGAGGCGAGTGGCTTGCAGTAAAAAGCTTCAAGTATGAAAGAAGGAAGGAAGGAAGGAAGGAGGGAGGTGGGCTGCACTGTACTTTTGTGAGGAGGTCCTAATAAAGGAGAAAAATGCATCTTGAATCAAACATACATCCACGGAAAAATGTGGGGATTTTTGCTGGACACCAGGAAGGGAGGTGAGATAGATAATGTCAACTCTCAAGGTGAAACGTAAGAAGGGTGAGGCGGAGGAGGAAAAGATGAGAAGCGGGGAGAGGAAAGAAAGCCAGCAATCTACTCCGCTGGGCGGGTTTCTTGAGGTCGCCGCGCTGAATATCACATCGGAATGTGGAATGCTGTCACGCTGCCAACGCAAACACACCGACTGTACCGCCGACGTGCCCAATGGCTGTCAAGGGCCGCTTTATATCGTACAGTATACACACACAGACGCTCATTATGAATACCTTACGTATCGCGTACCATCGCACAAAATATCCAAAGCGACCAAACGATAATCAATTACTAAATAACACTTTGACTCGTAGAAACATCTGCACCGTCGCCATGTTTTCTAGCGCTCACGCTGATCCAAGGCCTCTTTTAGCTGCTCAACTGGGAAATTCTTCCTCTCCCGTGTGCCATCGACCCAAAATGTCTGGACGTTTTGTGTGTGTAGGAAGAGCGCTTTAATGGAGCGTGGCAGCATAGCTCAAATGCAGAGAGCTGTGAGTTATTACAGCTGTGACGCGCATAATTATTCATGTATGGACACGTACGAAGAAGTGATTCATTTACAAACTTGTTAAAACACACTCGCATGTGTCGAGTTCTACTGAGGGACTTGAATCAGTTTGCAAAGAAAATATTCTGTATTAATAGACACCATGCCCCTGTTGATCGCCAGGTGTGTCGTCCACATGAATAAATAAATGACTCGCGTGGAATAAACGTCTTCTTTTTGCCCCTTTGCCATAGTTTCAATTACCTTGACTATGACTGTAAAGCTGAAGTTAGAAGATAGGTCGAATACTTGGGACAGAGGAACTGTGTACCATGCCAAGTTAAAATAAATACAAAATAAAAGATAAGAAAATAAAACTATATAAATAAATGTTAATTTTTGTTTTAATTCTTTGTAAGTCAGTATCCTGTCACTGTTGAGCTATTTTTAGAACAGACTCATGGGTGACTTAGGTTCTCCTTGGGGCTGATTTGTATCCGCTGGCACCATTTTGTATATTTTTTTAAGGACAATGCCCAAAAAAGGGGGTAAAAAAAAAAAAGGAATGCATGCTCATTCTCGTTCTGTCCCCTTCTCGTCCTCGGTACATAACTAGTCACCAAGAAGGAAGAGTAAAAAAAAAAAAAAAAAAGTTAATTGGAGCAATTAACGTCAAGAAAGCGGCTCATTTACTCAAGGCTGCAACAAGCCAATTGATTTGCTCTTTGTTTTGACGACGACTCAAAATATAAAGAGAGCTTCAGTTCACTATTAAAATCAAATTAATATGCTGAAAATCGGTCGCATTTCAGACCGAAGCAAGTTCCGAAGGATGAAAGATAGCTTTTCAATACAAAAAGAAGTGTGTGACTCATTTAAAGCGTGTATGCATTTACGTGCCCCGATGATTCACTCGTGCGGCCCTATTCACGCTCCCTATAAAAGTTAATGAGACCAAACGCCACGTCTTTCTTCTGTCTAGTATTCGCCGTTGTAAATTCAGACGCTCTGATGTGTGTACCGCTGTGTTCCCGTGCACGCTTGTTGGAGCATGCCGGGTTCAGAGGTCAGAACAACTGAGCAGCTCAGTCGCTCTTTGATGTGGTTTGCCGCACAGATGCGCGCACGCACCCCACGCGCCCCCAAGGTCAAGTCCAGGCAAACAAAATCCCCACTTAAGGCCCCGTGCCTCTGTTTGCTCTGATGTGCAAAAAAGATCCAACAGGCCATGTTGCCATCACGCCCACGTCTTATGTTGGCAATAATAATTTTTTGGCGTCTACATAAAGTGAATTAAAAAAATATTTATATACTAATATATCATTTTTTCCCCAAATATAACCTGTTTTGTTAAATGAAACTTATTTTCCCCTAATTTTATTTTAGTAAAAAAAATCTCTTCTTTTAATATCAAGACTTTATTCTGACTTTTTATCATAAGGTTTATTCTTTTTCTGGCATAAATTGTGATGTGATTTCTCTCTTATCTTTTTGCAATATTTTCATAGTTTGTGGAAATCTCATATTGCTTATTTTCTATCAAAACTTTATACGCTGTACACTAGTTGTTTATTTTTTTCCAGTTTTGTCAGATTTAATCATCATACAGTGTCCACCTCTTCATATTCCTCTTATTATTATTACATAATTACTCTTCAATTTTCAAATAAAATAGTCCCCCCACCCCTTAATTGTACGCAAGACTTATTTATTCTTACTATGTGTAATTTTTTTTCCCTCCTCAGTATTACATAACATTCTCTTAATATTCTGACTTTTCATGGTAAATTGTCACATTTCTGTTTTTCTCTTCAGCATGGCCCCCCATGCTCGTCTCGGCACCGCAGCAGTACAAATGAGCTCATTTAATTGCCCCGAGTGTTTGTGCGGTGCGCACACATGTATTTGTTTATGTGGTCACTCGCACTCATGTGCAGCCAACAGGCATGTGTGTGTTTTTCATTTTGTCCACACCCTGTCATCTCCCACCTTCTCGCTGTGGCCGAGCACTTGGGCGGCTCAGAGAGAAACTAGTTGAGTTGAAAGTGCAAGTGCGCCGCTCGGCTAATGAGTCATCACGAGCCCCCCCCCCCCCCCCCCTCCCACCACTGTTTGTAAATTTGCGGTTGGCTTAATTGAACACGGCTCTACTTCCCAACAACTTTCATTTCTTAACCCGCTTTATGTGTGTTATTTGTGTGCAAGGCCACCGTTGAGACGTGTCACTTCCTCTGGGACAAGTAGCCAGACACACCTTGGTTCTAGTTAATGTGATGATGAGGAGGAGGACACACACACATACACACACTCACACACAAAGAGTGACTTCAACATGTCTTGGTAATTACAGGCAGCGAGATCCCAGTCTGGAGGTTGCGGTTTGGCTGGCCCTCCTCTCTCGCTGTTAAGAAACTGAGCAGCGTGTGTCACTCAGCGCTTCATCGGCTCCTCCCCAGAGGTGGCAGCAGGGGGGCCGATAAACACGCACACTGTCACACACATACACACACATAGCGCCGCACACGTAGAGGCGTTGGCAAGGGGTCAGTAAATGTTTTGCCTCAGAGCCCGCGTGGGTGGCATCGGGCTTGACGGCTGCCAACAACCGCAACTCATCTCTGACCGTTTGATCTCATCTCTGATACATTTGACTTCTTTTTTTTTTTTTTTTTTTTCTCGATCTACATATATTTCACTCGCTTCAAAAAGAATGGAGCAAATCAATTTAATTGCATGTGTTTGTGACTGAAATAACCGTGGTTCAACAAAATACAAACTCAACTGCCAGCACTCTGGAGATGTTTATTTCATATTTTCCCTCCAACTTATGATTTAGTTTTCGTCGTCTACTGCAGCGGTGGAAAAACTTGTCATAGGCGTTTTATCACTTTGAATATTTGAAATACGACCTCATCTGTTTTGCTCTTTTTACCGTTGCACCGCAACTAGGGATGGGCCTCATAATTAATTTAATTTATTGTTAAGAATTCATTCGATAATGTGGAATTAATTGTTAAACAATCACATCTTGAAGTGATTTAGGCAAATAGAGTGCAGTACTTGGTGGGATCCAGCAGAGGCGCTGTTGAGTCTCAACCCAGCCTGAAGAAGAGTCGCAATGGCCTTAGTGGTTAGCTGGTTTGCTTCACAGTTTAGAGGTTCTGGGTTTGAATGTGACGTTTGATTGTTCTCCTACTGTGTGTGAGTATTTTAGGTTCATTGAAGATTAAATTGTGCGTAGGTGTGAGTGGTTTTGAATTTATAGGTACCCTGGGATAGGCCCCAGCCTAAATGGGAGGATGGAAAAAAAACAATGAATCGGATATTTGTTAACGTCTCTCGTAATTCATACAGTGGCTTAAATATACATTTATGTCGATAAATACAGAAGCTTCTGTAAATTTTGTTTCGTGCCTTTTTGAAATGAAAGATTCCACCACAGACCGAAGCCTATTGACGTCAATTGACTTATTGGTTTGCGGTAGAAAATCTTAGGCACATTTTGTTTTTCGCAGTAATACCTTGATCCTAAAATGCTGGTTTCCCTGACAGCTCATCCTTCATGGAACTTTTCCAGTTCCGTTTTTTCCAGGGGTGGTCTGAAATGACACCCTTAGCCGAGCTTACAGCGTTAGCCACATACAGTAATTAAGACAAGTTAGTAAGTTGTCCTGTTTTGATGTCGTCTGACGTAAGCACTCAGATGTTATGTATTTTCTCGATCGCCAAAATAAATCCAGACTAATTTCTGCTAACAACCCAAGCTAACTTAGCTTCTTTCTGACATATAAAGAACTTAGCTTCTCAGTCAAAACAAATCACTTCTATACATTGCCTTAAATGAATTACTACTTTCCCATTAGGTACCGTAGAGCTTTGACGCCATTTTGTAGCACATGATGTTTATTCATTCATTTGAATTTGATATTTTTGTAATCATAAAAGCTCATTACAAAACATGTGGTGGTTGCCCGTACTTAACTTTACCAATGCACTAATCTAGTTGACCTATTTTGACTGCTCAAAGCAGTGAGAGTCTCACCTGCAGCTCCATCTGTATCCTTCCGTGAACTCTAGTGCACCCGTATCTAAGTCCAAATTGATTTGATTTACCTCGGTTGACTCGCGTCTCAGCCAAACGTTCCAGGGTCACGCCGCTTTGAGCTTTAGCCGTCGTCTGATCTGGCTGTAACCCTACAAACCCCGCGTGCATGCGGCAGAGCCATATTAGCGCCAGAGTCTGGCCCGACCTGCGTCGGTAATGGCCGATTAATCGACTGGTGACAGTATCAAAGCTCCCCTCTGTCCCAAAGCGGCTTAGCTTCTCCAGAGCTGGGCCAGAGCACCCTGTTTTTGTACGTTGTAAAGCCGACGATGTGTTTGGCTAGCGCTACCGCCTGCGCTGTCACAGACCTGCCTATTAAAAAAAGAAGGTACAAGCCCAAAATAACTGTTACCACTGCATGACACCAATAATTCCATCACTTTCAGAAAAGGAAACTGCGCCGAAGCCCGCCGTGTAATTAGTGGCATGTGATCGAAAAGCAATATGGACAGCAGCGTTAGTGACAGAGGGAAACAGAAGCAGCTGTGCCGGCCGACTCAAATAAGCACACACAACGGCCATGAGAGTAAACACAGTTTAAATCCACTCGGGATTACAAATCCACTTATAGTGGGTCAACTTGACTGTGTCAGCTGCAGATCCCACACTGATCCCGCTGCCTCGCCACACCGCTTCATGTTACATATTTGAAAGAAGGCATACGAACACGATGAATTCCCACTTGAATAGTCTCCACGTATTTTTTTTTCTCGCAGAAAGACACTTTACCTTCCAGTAACGACCCAGGTTTAACGTAACCACCAAAAAAACATTCGAATGACGACTTATTTTGAAGAACTTGTAAGTCGGGTCTCTCAGGGCACTCGTTTATAAAAGCTAGGATTACACTAAAGATTTATCAAATGTATTCCTTGTCAACAATTACTACTTTCCTATTCGCCAGGGCTTTACAGAAAAAGCACAAAAACTGCCAATAGGTGAGTTTTTTTGCCACTCGAAAAATAATTGTACACTGACAGGGAAAAATAGGGAATAATTAAATTAAGAAGAAAAACAAAACTCATTTTTATACATCTTGACTATAAAATCTGTGTATCTTTGGGAGGAATAAGATCAGCCAGGCTTGTTAAGAGTTAGATTCTTCACTCAGTGTATTGGATCTTAAACTTTTATTCTCAAGATCAACTACACAAGATAGGTCTTAATGATAATCTCATATATATTTACAATTTACAACTAGTATGAACATTTTTCAATAACTCTTTTGTGGCCTGGTATAGCGGGACTTTACCGTCATGCATTTCAGCCACGAGCGTTTAGACGTCGCCGTCTGTCGGGCCTCTCCGAGTTTAATTATCTCGCACATTGAATCTAACTGGCAATAAATAGATTTAAGTGGAAGAGCAAATGAGAGCACGGCAGCCAAGCAGCAGAGTGCATGTTTTCTGCCGATGAGCGAAGGAGCGCATCGTCTGAATGAGTAATGGCACATATGATATTGACTTTAATCACATCTGTTTATGTGATTTCATCTCGCTACATTCCCAGCGGACCTTCGCTAGTTCTTGGAATGGACGACAGGCCTGCCAGTCTGCCAAAAATAATCGCTTGTTTGCTGCTATTTACTTAAATCTGTCAAAGAGGCACCAACGCTGTTCCGCTTTGCGTAATGGCGTCGACGCAAGGTCGTGCCAAGGCGTGCGATGTTCTTTACTGTTTTGGCACTTGGGTGAGAGAGTCCTGCGTTTCCAGGCGGACTGAGCCAGAGGCTCGCTGACACGCTCACAGCCAGCTCCAGAGTATGAGACGCCTTGGTATCTCCTGACCGGGTTCATCTCTGTGTGAAACCGGAAAAAGTGTTTCACGCGTTGCATTTGTCAGAAGAGCAGTGTCATTTTTTTTTTTTTAGGGTTGGGGGTCTAAAGTGCATGCAAGGTGAGCGGATGCCAGGCAGATGTCAGCTCGCACATCCCCTCCCTTATTTCTTCTCTCCATCCGTCCTCCCGCTCTTCATCATTTCTCCCAACTTCTGTCTCCCGTCTTTTTTTTTTTTTTTCCTTTTCACATTGGGTCGGGAGGCATGACAGACCGCTCCCAGCTGGAACGAACTCTGAAAGCATCCAGGGATATATCGGTTATTATTAAACCTGCTCTCAGATTGCCAAATACCTCATCACTCATGTATGCACGAAGACTCATATGGACACATTCAGGCACCACCTGGAAGAGAGAGGCAAGCAAAGACAAAAGATAGACTCTCACAAAGAGGAATAGAAAATAAGTTTCTGATGAGAAGTTTGGAGAAATATCATAAATCTTCCCCTCTGTGATGGCTAAATGGCAAACACATGTCAAAGCTGTCTCCGTGGACGTTAGGTTTGCAGCTTTACTGCAATTCTTGCACCTCACTGAGTGAAGCCACCATGGGAAACTCTCATCATGTGATGTGATTAAAACATGGCACACAAGAATGGCACTGAGTCACATGAGAACTTCAGCCAGGTTGAACTCATTTGGGAAGAACAAAATGTGCCCTCAAAATAAAAAAGACCATCCATCATCATGGGCAACATTTAAATACAGTAGTGTAGTAGGCTCAAGTGTTCATCAAATAAAGATTTTGTTCCTAAATTGTATAGCGCAGGTTGAACATCAACAATATAACAAAATATAGTCAAATTAAAAGTGTGCTAAAATGCTAATAAAAAAATTAAATAATATATCATCAAATAATAAAAATATGAAAAAGTATTCTTAAATCCAGTAGATTTGTATTAAAAACTTAAAATGCAAAATTGGAAATAAAATAATAAAATATACATAAATTAGCTAAATATTTTCAAAATATTCTTAAATCCAGTAGACATGTTTTAAAATGTTAAATACTAAATTGTACTAAAATAATGACCTGCATATTCCACTGATGCAGTAGTTTTAGTGTAAATAAAAATGGCACACAATTGAGTGGAAATATCTGCCACATGTTCAACTGAGCCAGTTCGGTTCACTTTACATTAGGTTTCCATAACAATCAGGATTGGCACCAAATATCTTTCTGCCATGCGTTTGCCTAAATTCACAATTCATCCAAGTTTCTTAAAAGTTTCTCATTTTGATCAAATTAAATCGGATCCGGGCCAATGCTTAATGCCTTCTTCGTCTTTGCTTTTAGCATAACGAACAATCCAACAGTGATTTAAACACACAACCTCCTTGGCATGGGAGGTTAATATAATCTAAGACTAAAATCAAAGAGCATAAGCAGACCTTGATTACGACATCAATTTTTGGCTTGCGATGTCATACGGGGGAATTCAGCTTTCAAACATGATCTCAAAAGCGAGTCAAAACATCTGAATTAAGTACAGATGTCTTCGAGGCCTCATGTCTAAACACTATCTACAAATTGAGTGCCTTTTTTCTTGTTTTCTTTGCACGCTACCATGTTTTAAATTAAAATGAATCAATCTTACGAGTGTTCCCTGAACGTTTCATTCTGGTCTGGCTTCCTTTGCATAATTACTCGACCCCCCCTTTGGGATAAAAGACTTTTCATTCCTATCCTACACCTAAGTATGTTTTGACTTCTTCTCTTGTACTCTCGGACTATAAAACTGTAATTCGAGCTTCTATTATCCCTTTTCTCGCGGCCTTGCATTGAGCCACGTTTTCATGGGACTCAAAGAGCTTTGGTAAAACATTGAACTTGAACTTGACTGGGTCAAAGCCAGTTGGAAGCCATCCCCCGCCCCCCCCCTCGTCACTACTAGTTGCGCCCTCCTCGCCCTTTCTCTCACTGTCGGATTAAGGAGCAATGGCGGCATCAAAAGACCCTGTCACCACTGGAATTAATAGAACGCCACACGTGCGTGAAGGCAACGTTGTGCAACTTGAGCCCGGCCCGGGTGTTTGGAGATTGGACAAAGAGGTATTAACAGCATTGAAAGGGGGCGAGGTTGTCCCAGTCAAGGTTAGAGGGCAAGCAAAGGAAAGCAAGTGTGAAAATGAAATATAGTGTGGGTTTTTCCCAAGAATGTACATGTGTTGAAAAGCCGGGGCAGGGGGGGGAAGGTTATGTTTAAAGGTGAAATCCTCAGAGGCTACACGGGGGGAAGTGTTCAATCAGCGGAGAGGCACTTAACACAACTTAAGGCCTAATGTCACGCTTGCTTACACTTCACATGGTCCCTCATGGTTTCTTATCGGCTATTTTCATCGAGGCGAAGCTGCGAGCGGCCTGGCTTTACCGCGACTCGGTAAATGTAAACAACAGTGTGGCCTTTTGCGAAGGATTGGAAGGCGTGTCAGAAAAGTTCCAGGATTGGCGTCCCAATTCTAATGTAAAATGAACTAAACCACATGTTTACGAAAAGATTAGTTACGGCAGGAATGCTCGTGGTTGAGCAAAATGATCTGAGCATCTGTCAGTTCCCTTCATTACTTTCACCTGACCAGATGGATCCAAAGGCATTGTGACAGAGCTGACTTTTCGGAGTAATGTTCCCCATCAAACAATAGCTATATTACCACAAAAGATTGAAAAAAAAAATAGGGTTGGACAGAAAAGAATGAGCGCGATCTTTTTACATACAAGACGTACCTGCAAGTGCTCCGGGGTGTCTCAGTAGAATAAACTGTATTTCATTACCTGACACCTGATCGGGGATAAACAAAGCTACTTTTGGAACTTAGTAGCCGAGATGAATGTACAGCATGTCAGTTTTGACACCGGTGCTGTACAGAGCCCCAGTAAGGACACAACCTCTGCTAGGAACAAGCCACCCCTGTGTTTCCCCTCCTCCTGCATATCCTGCCTGCCCCGTCTCTTCAGGAAACGCTCCTCCTCCCTTCCTTCCTCCCTCCCTCCCTTTTCACCCCCTTGACTGTTGTCTGGGGCCTTTATCACCGCTCGGCCCCCTTTCCTCTTTCTGTCTATCTGCGAGGATGAAAGAGTCAGTGAGAGTCTTGTGTCTCCCCCGTGTACATATATATCGTTGTCAGCGCAAGTGTTTCTTTGTAGCCCGAGGGGGGGCTGCTGTGTGAGGGGCTCCCATTTAGTCTGAGCAGGTGGGCTCCCGCTCCTACAGTTCTGTTAATCACTTCTTTCTCTATGCGCCCGACTGGGTCAGGCTGAGGGCAGTTGACATACAGACAGCCCACTGTTAATTCCTGCCCGAGCGAGGAGACGTCAATGGATGACGAGGCGCACGGTGTGCTTATTAGCCCATGTAGGAATGTGTCGGGTCGTGGTTGAGAAATGTAGCTGGAGTGTCCTTACTGTCGTCTTTTTTTTTTTTTTTAATATTCCACGTGGCTATTTTAACTAAAAATAATGCTCCATTGTGATAATTTGTCCAAAAATAATTACCGTAATTTTCTGACTATAAGCCGCACCAGGTAAAACCCGTGATTCCAGGTTCAAAATCTGCAAAAAAAAAGTTTGCGGTTTATAGTCCGAAATTTACGGTAATTCCTTTTGTGGGACTTGTTTTTTTTTTTTTATTAAGTGTAAATGTTTTTTTTGTTGGCATTGATAGCAGCCTTGTGATAGGAAAGATGATTTAAGAAACTGTGGATTCTCTGAAACATATGACTGCCGGTCAAATTGCTTGCCAGACAGTTGATCAACCCTGCAAGTCAACAAACTGTCTGCATCTGATAGGAAGTCACTGAAAGGGTTTGTGATAAACTTGTTCATTTGTCCAAATGCCATTTGGAAAAGATTCCATTTTGTGATGGAGGGAAAAGTACAAATCTGGCTGCAATAAAAATAAAATAATATCCAGGTGCTTGTAAATTAACCGGCTACAACATGTGATGTCCAGTTTGGGATCTTTGTTGTTGACGTTTCCTCACTGCTCAGATCTAAGTATATCTACGAGCAAAAGTATCGGGCTACTGTATATATTTTCACCACTGACTGTTGCAGCTCATAGCTCATTTCCTGGCCCGCGTCCAGTTTAAACGACAGACACTCCTAGCGGACCGGTCAGAGTATTAACAGTGAAAGGGGATCACCTTTAATCTCAGATTAAAAAAAAAAAAAAAGTTACATGTATTGTGAGCTGTTGGGTATTATTTCAAATACTTTGGCCGGCAACCAAGACATTTCTAAATCTGGAAAGGATTGCTGCATGTGTGTGAAGAAAAGTACAGCGGGTTCATTGTGTCTTTTTCTGTCTGAGTGAGGACGGGGAACTATTGTATGCATACCTTCCCTAAAATCCCCGCTTAGGTATGTTGCAAAGAAAATGGAAAAGTCGTCGAATTAAGTCGGAAACCACCTCCCGTTCCTTCCCTCCCTCTCGCCAGCATTGATGTTTCTTTTTTAATGTTGCTTTTCTCCCCATCAGGCTTAATGCCTACTTACAGCTCCATTTAGGCTGCATGCGTGGAAATTGGGTAGGGGATCTTGTGGGTTTTGTGTCCTTGGAGATAACCAGTGAGTGGGAGGTGACAAAGGTAGCATAAGCTGTTTGAGTGCATGTGCGTGTCTCCTGTTTTAAGTGCAGGAATAGATCTCTGACAAACCCAAAGTGCGGAGGGGTGCGCATTTGTCAGCGTTGTTTGAAAAGCCAGAGGAGAGCTAATCTGCGCCAGCCACTCCACCTTGCATTTCAGCAGCCCGTCAACTCTGCCTGGCCTCACTCGATTGAATATCGCCGGCGCGTCACTAAATCCGAAATGTTGGGAAAGTCCTGAATAACATTTTCTCAATCGCGAGCAACCTGAGAGTCCGATTCACGACGTAGGTGTCAAACTCAAGGCCCGGGGGTTAGATACAACCCGCCACATCATTGTCCCGCGAAGACAAACTATCAACACTAAAGTTACAATTTATCTTCACGGACATTGCTAACCATTTTTATTACCATTTTAAATCTGCACATCACAGTCATGATCAGCTTGGCATCTCCTCGATCATCATCCTTGTTCCGGGTACTCAGTATGGTAATCCTCTCTAAACAATCCCTCATATCCCAGATTCACCATCAGTCTATCAATAATCCAGAATAATCACTCTCAGCTCCCAAGCAGAAGAAGGAAAGTGGTTTTTGCCAGCACAATAGATCATAAAGACCTCAACAGAGCAGGACGGGCTTGTTGATCACGCTCTTCGATGTTGTCAAATGATTAATGGGATGCATTTTTGTCTTGCACCTTTTTACCCTAATGGTATTTAATGGCGCTTAAGCACTTTACAATACGGCCCGCGTTCATCCAGTCACGCTGATGGCTCATCAGGATCCTATTAGGTGTGTCCACGATGGATCTACGCTGTTTGACGAAGTTCCGAGACACTCCGAGTGAGCTCTATAGCAGTCGTGACATGAGCGTTTTATTTCTTTCTGCCTCTCGTCTCCGGAGACAGACAATCAACGAAGGCCTCAGTAGTTTTGCCGCAAAGCCCCTGAGTGGATGACATCACTACCTCCGTTAATGATGCCGTAGGTCACGAGCTATCCGCATGTTGTGACTTCATACGCTCCTTCGTTGAACTTTATGGTAAGATTAGAAACAGTTGTTACCAGCCAGCCTTTTTATGAACAGCTCGTTGTGATGATTTTTTTTTTCTTCCGTCCCTCTTTTTCTATGTTGGACTTATACAAGCAGATCAATTCTTCTACTTTAGGCGAAGAAGAATTCGTATTAGCTGAGTAAGGGGCAGACACAGCTGGGCAGTGATTGAGGAGGAAAGAAAATAATTAGAAGCGAGGCAATGATGGAGAGAATGGGGGAGGAAGATAATTGCAGGAAAGGGGATTATTAGTTTGTCACTATCCGCAGTTTAAAAGCTCTCAGAGCAAGGCCGTGGATAAGTGAAATCATATGGCTCTCTCGTCGCGGAGTGTGTGCTGACGATTGCGGGCCGCTTCAATGTAGCGGCAAACGCTTGTACAACTTGGCTCATTAAAAGTCGTTGATGATACGCTCCATATGGGGCTGGGTTCAGTGTGTCATCTTATTGCTAGTGTCGTGTTTTTTCATGCATATATCATGTTTTTTATTTCATGTCTTTTGAAATAGTTTTCTGAGCCGACGTATGTTCTTCTGAACGTAGAGATTTTTTTTTTAATTCGTTTGATGCTCAATTTTCCCTCAAGATGGATTTAATCAAATGCCCATGCCTACTAAAAAATTATTTATTTAAAGTCCCTTTTAAATGACACACACAGTTAACTGTCTTGTAAATTTCACACACCACAGACAACTCAAATGGTTTAAAAAGTTGCACAATGAGGTACACTATGTAAAACTGAACATAAAATAAGATTCAAAATTATAAACTATGACACTTCCGCTGTGATAAGGGTCGCTAGCTCCCAGCTAGGCCTTGTAGGAACAACCGTCGGCATTGATCGTGAATAACCGCGTAAACTGGAAAGGCTCAAACTACAAAAGAAAGAATAACTCATCCCGGCTTGGAACACTATCAGGTTGGTCTCGGCTGATGCATGTAAAAAAAAAAAACGTCTGTTCAGTGTCTAACCTCCAGGTGTGAGCTCTTGTGAAGTCGCCTCTTGATCGCCATCTGCATGCCTCCTCTACTCGCCGTGAAGGTCCTTGGCTTTACAACATTGCATGAGCTGCACAATCAAATGTAACACTTATAAGCTCAAACCCAAACACTTAACCGCGCTATTTGTCGAAAAAACCTCGCCGGCGGGGAGACACTTGAAAAAGACAAAGAGCTGAATGCAACAGCTTAATGATGCGTTTGACGGAGATAGCGTCGGGAACCTTTCAGGTGATGAATACTCTAACACTGACTCTGTTGTACGCAATTTGTTATTAGAAAGCGAAGGTGACATGAAATAAGCTGCCCAGACACTAACCACTGATTTATATTTTTTTGTAATCGTAAGCAAATACCATTTAAAAGCTAAAAGCAACAACGGAATGTCTCCATCTTATTTTCTGTCATAATCCTCTTAAGCCTCATGTTTGCTCTGTGTGACATGACAATTAATCACCGTGAACTTGGGCAACGTAGTTTGTTTGCTTTTAATCCAGTTGAATTCATATGAAAGAATAACCATTTGAGGATATATCTGAACACGATAACACTAGAATAAAACTGAAACTTAATATTTTAGCATTAGAAGTCATTTTAGCTACTATACATTAATAATAATAAATGATTATTTACATGTCCTTAGGGAATTTGGCTTAAATATTTTTTGGGCCATAATTTATTGGTTGCACTCTAATCTTTATATATAATTGATACATAAAGACGAGAATTAAGCCATGATCTGCAAATTAAGCCTGCTAGTTTACAGCCAAACCTCAGAACAAACAATAGAGGGGAAAAAAAAAAAATTAGTCCATCACAAGACTTTTTGAAAGCCTCCGGTCACCTCCTATCTCACCACAACAATCTCCCCCTGTTTTTGTCCTTATCTAGTACGCCCTCGTTCAACTCTTACCAGCTTTACCTCGGGGTTTTTGGCAGTTTTTGCAGCCGCTTTGCTCAACATCAATCCAGGTCGAACGAGTGAAAGGCCTTAATGAGCAAAATCCCTGCAAAGCTGCAAATACGGGGATGGTTAGAGGCTTATATCGCCCTGCGTTGACGACAGAATATGTTCAATGGGAAATCTTCACGTAGGAATTAATAGAGCGTAAACCCTCAAGTCGCTTTCACTTTGTGAATTTTTCGGAGTATACAACCAAAACACAAAGCGATTCAGCTTAACTAATAAAAGAAATCATAATTGTGTATAATGCAAGATGTTACAAAACACATATCAACCCATCTGAAAAGCTCTTTTCTAAAATGTGATGGAAAAAAATGATAACATAAAAATCATAACATTCAGTTGTGTACAAAATCTTATCTTTGTTTTGTTTGTCCCCATTTCTAATCTACTTAACGGTGACAAGACTTGATCTGATAATAACGTCAATAAATCACATTACACTTAAAGATTAAAAAGTTCAAAAGGATGTTATGCTTGGGGTTTGGTTTAAGAAAGGTTTAGTTCACTACTTGTCATTGTATTTAATGTCATTTCATAAGATTAGCGGTATCGGTTCTTGGTATCGGTGAGTGTTATATGGGTCTGGAAAAAAGAAGTCTTGAACATTCCCACTTGTGACCATTCCAGGATTTAGTCTGTCTTTCTACTGAGCTTAGAAAGACTCCAGCTCCCCACGACCCTCAACGGATAAGTACTTTAAAAAATGGAGGGGTGAACAGGTTCAAAACAATGAAAAGTCTACTTTACTATGATTGGAAGGATGAACTTTCGCCCACGTGAGTGACATTTTGTGCCAATAATGAAGTTTCATCGCCCAAAGGTCATTTTTAGTATGACGTTGGAAAATTACAGTACTTGTCTGTTCTCTTCTTCATCCTCATGTTGCATTCTTTTTCACGTGGACGCTGAGATGACGTGCCATCTGACTTTCGGCAAGCAACACTTCCACGTGTACGGGACGGCTGCTCATCGCGTAGATGTGGCTGGAACCCGTAGAACGATAAACGTGGAGTTATATAGGGACAGAGTAGGCGTTTGTGGCGGCGTATTAAGAAATGAAAAGCACATTTTCATGATTTCATTCCGTCACACCGCTCTCCCTTTCACTCTCGCTGTTACACTCCCCCCTGTGTGTTTATTTTCTTCCATTCCCGCTTCCCTCGCTCACTCCTCCATCCATCTCCTCTTTCTCCCTGTCAGTTAGCTCATGTAAACTTTGCCTTCGCTCATTGTTTTGCCAAAAGAAATGTGCCTCTGCTTTTGATTAAGCCTCGCGCGTCCCACTTTTATTCCTTCTCAATCGTGGGATTTGGGATTTTATGTAGCAATAAGTACAGGCCAGGAGGAAAGAGTGTGGAAAAGAATAGAGAGAAGAAAATGACCAAAGTTTGGAATTATTTCACTCAAAAAAGATAAAACGCAACGGAGAACTGTCTTACACAACCAGGCTCTAACTTAAAGTAAACATCCTCAGCTAATTTAATATGGCCGACCTCTGCTAGCTAGAAGGAATTGTATTTCCTCCAGTGACCAAGGCTTGAAACAGCTGCCAGTGCATGTTCAGTCATTTCATTGAACAAATGCTAACAAAATATCTATTTATCTATTTAAAATAAATGCAGAACAAGCGTTTTTATACAAAAAGGTGCTCAGACTAGCTAGCAGTTAGCCACTACGTTGTCTTCCCGCTGTGGTTAGCTAGCAGTTAGCCAGTATGTTGTCTTCCCGCCGTGGTTAGCTAGCAGTTAGCCAGTATGGTGTCTCCCCGCTGTGCTTACATTATTAACCTGTGTATCAACTTTTTAAGACATTTAATTAACTTTATGTCGTCCCATCAGATTTTTTTTTCCAACCTACATCATGCAAACCTTCGGATGTTTATCGGTGGACGTTCACGTCATATGCATGCGGCGAAGACAGACAAAGCAGTTTGCACGAGTGTGCATCTCCATGTGAACATTGCGCAGATGTTGCTCAGAGCTGTGGATGGCAGCAGCACCTGTCTACCAGCTGTTTGTTGTCCCTTGAGGGTGTCAGCTGCTTGACTGGCAGGTGAGGAGGCCCTGGGCTCTTAGCCACAACACAGCTGGCCGTGCCCAGATGCCCAGTTAGGACAGAATGTGTGTTTTCTGGGCTTGCCTCAGTAACCTTAGCTTTTTTTCCCCCTCTCCAACATCAAACTACAGTAAGCTACGTTGTTGTTGGGTGGCAAACAGGTGAAATGGACTTTTTACTGGTTCGCTTTTGTCACTTGCCAACTTCAACACAATCCGGCGCTTCGTCATTCTTCTTACTCACTCACTCCACTTTCCCCCTCTATGCTCCGAGGGGTTGGGCCCCATGGAAACGCATAAAAAATGGGGGCCCATTAAGCATTTAATGTAATGCACTAATATGTTTTGAAACTCCTTGTAAGTTACGGGCCCAAAGAATCGTTAACTATTTCCTGGCATTTACGGCACCCCTGCCTGCTGGTGTCACCCCCCTTCCCCGCCGCCCCCCCTCTTCCTCCACACCCTCCTCCTCTCCTTCCTTCCCTTGTTGCCGCTCTTTCTCCGGTTCCCTCCATCTCCCCTTTTCCACATAAAGCTGTTTTTCATAGAAGCCCATGCAGCCTGGAATAGCATTCCCCCGGGCGCTGCAGGGTGAAACATTAGACTTTTCTGAGCTGCAGCCAAACAGATGCTGGCTCTTGGAGTCCCACCAGAAACAGGCCTTCATGCTTTTTTTTTCCCCCCTCGTTTTTATCGCTCTCTTTTTCATTCGCCCTCTGTCTAGTTCCTCCTCTCTCTTTCTTTCATGCTTTTTGTCGCTCCCATTTCTGTACCTGTCTCATCTTGACACTCCCGTCCGTCCCTCCTCTCTCCCGGGGACCGTAGCTCAGCGTCGTTAGACTTGTCCACGCTGACTTGAAATGTGGCAACAGTCTGCCTCCATTAAACCGCTTACAATAACCCCTTTTACACCGCCTGTAAAAGTTTTTTGGGGAGTCAAAATGGAATCGAGCCGACAGTTTCCCACCTTCAGAGATAGACTCGCTGACTGCGTGTAAGGGAATGCCCGAGAGGCCGAGTGAAGTTTCGAAGTTCGTTCCTCCCAGCTTGTTCAAAGCAAATGTCGCCGACCGACAACTGTTTTATGGGTCATATCGTTCAGTTATCTGATTATCTGAGACAAGTCCCACTTTGCTGGCTCTTGTGTCTCTCATGCAACTATTTAGATACATGCAAACTTTATCCCTAACGTCCTTTGTCCACGCTCTTAAATTTTCCCTTTTAGCCGTCTTCTCTCCCAAATCTCGTCCTACCTCTTCTAGTTCCTGGAAGCTGGCTTGCCTCGCCTCTTTCATTCACGCTCCCCCTATAGCTCACTCCTCGACTTGTCTCCCCCCCCTTCTTGCTTCGTCTTTAAATTTTCCTGAACCCAAGGACCCGTCTGTTACGTAAATGGGTTAAACACAGACACACATGTGCACACATACAGTATGAACTCACTCATGGCTGCACGTACAAACCCTCTTTTCACTACACACACACACACATACACACACGTGCACACATGAGTGCTATAGGGCCAAACTTGGCTTTGCAGCTTTTGGCAGCAGTTCAAATCTCTCCCAGTCTCCGCTATCGCTCACTGGCTGATGCAGTGTTTACACGAGCTGCCAGTCACAACCAAATCAAAAGCTTTCCCTCTCAGCTAAGAACAGTCGGGGGCCGAGGAGGTATGTTGCTGTGTGTGGGGGGTGGATGTTAATACTCATTTGACTACAGTCATTTTCTGAGACTATAGTAAATGCAGCCATTTTGGAAGTGCCTCATGTGATTCTTATACTCCTTCTGTGGTGCTTATAAAAATCTGAAGTCATTGAACTTTTTTAAAAACAACTAAACCATGCAAAGAATAAATTGCAGATTAGCATTAATTTAAACTAAGGCTGCAACAAAAAAATATTAATCAATTAATTTGCTGATGATTTTGTGGATTAATCAATGAATCAAATTATAAAAATCATGTTTCAATTTCCATTATTTTATTTAAACATATTTCAAATTGACACTGCAGAATATGCATAAGCATAAATTCATTCCTATATAATTTTTTGTTTGACTGAAACATGTCAGAAAAAGGGTAAAAACAAATTATCATTATTTTCAAAAGTAAAAGTTTTCTTTTCTCCACTTTTATGGAAATCTACAGAAATCTGATAATACAGTATTTACTGTTGAGAAGATAAATTCTGAGCTTTGGGACAATTTTAAAAATACAGGAGTTATCAAAAGATTCACGTTTTATTTTAATCCGTTTTTATTCTTAAATTTAAAATTTGCTTACATGTACCATCTCTGATTACTGACATTTGCATCCTCTGGCATTTAGCCTATTTTACATTTGAGCGCTTTGACAAAGTAGCCATTCATGTCTCAAATGAACCCTGTCAACCCAAGGGTACTTAAGCCGTTTATAAAGTTATGTAACATATTATGGCGGCTGCATCGGGCATTACATCATCGCTTAGATTACAGGGGATTGGTCGGGTCTGCTCATACACAACCGCTGCCGCTACATACGTGTAGCGTGCTCCGTTTCATGACTCCGTATAGTGCGGTTAAGCGCCCATATGTCTGTTTAATAGCTATGGCTCGTTCTGTAACGAGGATAGTAAAGTCCCATAGGTATTTTTGTTTATGATTAGGCATCGGGAGGACAATTAATGTAATTGATAAGGGTCATATGTCAAAGCTCCGGCGATCACGTGTCTAATATCGAAGCTGTCGAGCCGCGGGGATGATGTGTTCAGGGTGATTTTGGTAAGGAGGTGATTTAGAATTAGCGTGGAGACGTTAAGCAGGATGAGCTTACTAGTTAAGCGCAGGGATGTGATGGGGCCAATGTGTTCTTGATATAAACACCCGTGCATTCACGTGAATCGCAATTGATGAATGCCTTCTCAAGTCGAGATGGAAAACCAGCTATGGCACTCATGTCAAAACTGGCTTGCTTCATTTATTATTGTTTTTTTGTGTCTTTATTATGTCAAGCACTTTGCAAGAACTGCGCTTGCTTGTGTTTTGGAAATCAAGTTGCGTGTTGGAGGATTTGAATGTCACCCAAACTTCCCAAAAAAGACTGCTGCTGTTTGGCAAGAACCCAGGAGTCACCCGCTGCCCTCTAATCAAACTTGCATTGCTCACAGTGTGAATAACGGTTGTGATGAGGAAATGTGCATGTTTAGTAGTAATAATAATAATAATAAATTATAGTAAAATAATAATAATAATAATAAAGAAGTATAAGTAAAATTGCATCAATAAAGTAATTTATTAAAAAGCTAATGATGGATAATATGTGCAGTTCGTAGATATTCACAAACATTATCCACCAATCCCCGGCAAGCTTCATCTGTCCATCTTTTTTTTTTTTCTCATTCACATCCCCATACTGATTGACCTTATGCATCAGAAATGCAGCTTCCTAACGAGTGCCTATGCCAGCAGACAGATGGTGGTTTGCTCTGCTTTACTGTACATCTATATCCTGATTGGTTGATCTGTTTGTCTGTGGAGGTGATATATCTTGTTTGTGAGCAGGCCAAGCTGTTCAGAGCAATCCAGGCTGGCAACATTTGTTGGAAAAGCTTGTTGATGTGCACGAGAACATAATGTGTAATCTTACTAACTATTAGTTTTAATTGTGGATTAACCATACCTGGCCCTGTGACTTCTTCTTATTTTATTCGCCGTAATGAGGTCATGTTGTTCTTCAGACCACAAGTGAATGAATGAACAGCGCCTCTGCTGGTTGGATACAAGTACTTCATTGTATTTGGGTAGTTACTTTTTTTAACCATATATTTTTAATCAGCCAGAAGATTTGCTAGCATCATTATTAGTTGTAGAAATGTCTAAATGCATTGCTGCTTTGTGTTCAAATTAAAAGGTTAGGGCTAAAAAACTTTTTTCCAGCAATGTTGTTTTTTAAACTGCTCTGTCAATAAATATGAGTTGTCAGAACCTCCATGCAGGGCTTTCCTATCCTGTACCTGTTTATATCTCCAGGATGTATTGCATGTAAAGAGCCAAGAAGCGGTCTGACCCTGTTAGCGGGTTGACCTCAGGCTGGCTGTTGCACCAGGCTCCAGCTCCCTCACATGACCTCACCCTTCACAAGCCCCTCCATCTGTCCTCGCCATGCCGTACAATGGACAAAGAGTGTCTCTTCACTCTGCTTGTGTGTGTGTGTTTGTTTGAACATTAGCAATGTCTTTTGAGCAGCCTTTGGAGTGTGTTATTTTTTTGTGGTCGAACTGTTTACTTCACGAGCCAGACGCTCTCTTTAATCGCCAGTCTGCGTAGCAACCCTAAACCGCACTTTAAAGACACGCTGACAAAATAAGTCCACATCAACCCTCGTCAAGCTTCTTCTAACACAGCTTCCGTTGGTCCATACAATTTGATTTCATGGCTGCGGGTGTGTGTTCTAGGATTCTCCTTTCGCGCGCTCTCACACTCATTCAGTTCAGCCTCTCGACTTGGCCTGCTGGCATCATCCTCCACTTGCGGATGTTGCCAAAAGGTCAAAGTTGAGGTTTCTTCCGGGCGTCGCCTCAACCTTCTCATCCTCATTGTGTGATTGTCAGAGTGACAGCGTGATGGCGTTGATGAAGTTTGCTCTCCTGGAGCTTCCCTTCACTTTTATGATGCTTTGCGTCTCCTTTATTGCTTTCCCTGCGAGTATCCTCCTTTTTTTTCCTTTTGATTAACAACAGCCAAGCAGTCCTCCCTCTGTCCTCTTGGCATCGTTTGATAGGATTGAGTCACTTGGGGTGTTCGTACTTCTCAATAGAACGCGCACATATTGTGTCCGCTCAGCCCAGCAGGGAGCAACAATCTCCAATTTTAATTTTGTCACCATGGAAACCAGCTAAACTACACAGGATGTTAAATCTGCATATTGGAATTACACTGTTCTATTTATTTAAAAAAAAAAATCCAAGATAGACTTTATGACTCGCCGCATTCCCTACAGAATGATCATTATTTCTCTCGCATTTCTCCAGAGATAATAGTTAACGAGTTCCGCTGTAATTGGGTCTCTTGCTTTACAGTTCGACGCATTCACCCGACTGACTTATTGATGTATTGTTGTGTTCGTAAAGTGGCACATTTGCTACGAGTTTTCATTGAAGTGATCCTCGTGAGGGACAGAATTGGCTGCGGCAGGAATGTTTGTTATCGCCGTTATCTCAGCGGAGCTTTTGGAGGAGCTGGCAACCTTCATCGGTATCGCTTTGCGGATACGAGTTGTGCGTTGAGGATGTTTTCTCATTCTTATCCACGTGTCCTTGGCTGGCGACTGTAGTTCACTTTCTTTTATGTGTCTTGCGAGGGAAATGCGCGTGGGTTGAAGACAACTGCGAAGATTACAAAAATCGTTAACCGACCACGGATCATGAATGAAAAGCAAGCAGGTGGTCAATATTGTTGAAAGTGACCTTAAGCTATTGCACATATGGAGACAAAGATGGTAGCTTACCTTAAAGAACCTCTTCGCTTCTGGCCAACAAAAGACATCTCAATCTGGGCCAAAAAAAAAAAAAAAATCCAAATCCCAACAGAGGCTCTCTCCCCACATCTTCGTCTGTTTTTGCAACATTTGACACTGATTCACAACTTTGTACACAGTTACTCCACTTGTCAGGTTCTCCCGCCGTGCACACTCCCGATCCTCCCCACTACTGTCTCGTACTCATCTCATGGTCGCACGTGTTAGATAGAGATCTGATTTACACCGGCCGAGTCATTTTGCAATTTCTTGTCTCATTCTTTAGTAGCTGTTATAGTGGAGCGTAAAAGGTCAAAGACGCAATCTATTACGAGATGCTGGTTAGCAATTTTCTCCTTGTGATGTGTTCCAGTCAAACAGATAGCATGTAGCGCTAAACACAATTAGTGAAATTTTTTTGTTTTGCATTGCAAGCACCTGGCTCGGTCTTGCGTGTGAACGTGCAGCCTTTGGATGTTTTCCTTCTCGTCTGACTGTGTTAGTGTTGGATCTTGCTCTCGGAAAGCAAAATGCAAGCGTGGGTAAACTTCACGTCTCCTTCCCTTTTCATGTCTTTTGTCTCTTTGTAGCAGCCCTGCTTCTCTCTGCAGTCTAGAGAGTGAGGTCTGCGCTAGCCCAGGAGCTTGGCCCAAGGCCTTGCTGCTTTATTTGCATTTCACCATGGACTTTCCTGTGCCAGGAAATCGCCACCTGGTGGAGATAATCACTCACTGCAGCCACACCTTCACAGTTTGCATCCAGTGAGCACTGTGGAGGTAGCAAGCGAAAGTACCCCCCCTCCCCATGTTCCTCTTACTCTTTCCCTTTCCGGCCTTTGTGCAGCTGTATTTATTTGGGCCGAAGTGGGACGGTACGGACACACTGGCCCTTAACATGCTCGGGCCCCTGCCCCAGTTGACTCCTTTAAGCTGAGTAGATATGGAGGTTGACAGGGTAATAATGCCGGTGTCAACACCACTTAGGGGACAGTTATATCAGTATCAAGTCGGCGGGGGGACTTTCACACTCTGTTAGGTTGGGTCATGCACTGCGCTGGGGCCCCCAGCCATAGACACACACACACACGCACACGCATCTAACGCGGTCTGAAGACATTTGTGAATAGAAATGACCCCAGTCACTCATGCAGGAACCAATGTTGTCATCAATCAGTATTTACAGTTAGTCAAATCACATCAGCGGTTTGAGATGTAATATAATACCGGTGAGATGTTAACAGAACAAAAAGTACTGCCTGGCCCAAAGATGAACCCGTCAACTTTGCGGCCAGATGTGGTTAACATAGCAAAAAAAATTACATTTTCTACCGGAGAGCTTTGGTTTCATATAGTCCATGCGTGGAAAGCTGGGCCATGTTGATAGGACGTTTTTAACAAAGCATTGTTTCAATGTTTGTGTATATTTTTTTTCTCTTGATGAGAATCTATACTCGTCTGCTTCCCGACTGGAATGATAATTGGCGTTAAATGCTGTGGCGTACAAAAATTTTGCGAATGTCACACACATGCACCTGGGTGACACGCCTAATGTCAATTAGCATTACTTTGTTTGTTATGAAGAACGGTGAGCGATACTTGGTGGGTTTTTTTTTTTTGTGTGTGTTTGAGCTGTAAAAACACAAAGTGTGGTCTTTCATAAAGCTTTTTTTTTTTTTTTTGGATAGTGGCCATCTTGGGTCTCTTGTTATGGTATCCCGGATGGATCTGGCCCCGGGTTAGGGTCGAAATTAGAAATGATAATTCTACATTTTGGAGTCCTGCTCTTAATTTGTATTACCAGATATTAGACTCTAATCTTCAATGTCTCCGGTCAAAAGTGACTGATTCCAGAGTACAGTCTCTCAGAGGTCCACTGATGAAGACAAGTCATTTTGGTCGGCTGATGAATCAAGAGAAGGAGGGCCGGACAGGAAGGAGTGAAGCGCGATAAAGAAATGGGAGGGGGGGTATGTATGGGCATCCAGCCAGCCACGATCCGCCCTCAAGGCCTTAAAACCTCCACTCAGCAACCCGGCATCATATGCCGCCCATTCCCTACGACTTCATGTCTACTCTCCGGACCCCCACCCCATTCCCTCTCCCACTTTTTTTCCCTTTCCTAACCCTCCTTGTAATCCCCCTTCCTCTTTCCTCCTCCTGCCTCTGCTCCTCCTTCCATCCCTCCCCCCCTTCCTCCCTCCCTCATCGCTCAGCATCCCTCTCTCCTGGGTCTTCTTGCTGTGGTGCGGCGCTGTTGGCAAAGCGTGGGCGCAGGCGGCACACAGACGGGAGCACAGATGGGCAGCAAGCTGCGCAAGGCAGCCTGGCACACCTGCTACACACACACACACACACACACACACACATGCAGAGCCCACCTCGCCAAACAGTTTGCCTGGCTGTGAGTGGCACAGTCACACAAATGCATACATCCATACGCTAATAGATTCACATGAATATCCATATGTACGCACAGCACTTAGAAAAACTGAGCTGTTAATAGTGTCCTTAATATTATTCATTCAAATCTTTTTTTGTTTTTTCCCCCCCCCCCAAATAAGTCACACATCTGGCTTAGCTCAATGTGAAATTTATGCAGAACAGCAACTGGAATATTCCCTTCTGTATTAGATATGTTTGAATAAAATGTGTATAGGCAAGAAAATACATATGTCGAAAAGAAAAATAATGAAATAATATCCAATAAAAGAGCGGAGTGAACATCTGTGTGGGATAGCCAGGGGGATTAGGAGGTTTTGGAACATTTTAAGCGCATTAAGGATTAAAAAAAGGTCAGAATGTTTAGCAACATACCGATAAACCTCTTAAGCGAAACCCAATTGGGAGGCTGTACGGCGTGATCCTGTGTTTTGGGGAGGAGAAGAGCAGAGTGGAGGAGGAGGAGGTGGTGGTGGTGGAGGAGAAGTCGGGAGTTGCGATTGTTCCAAACGACGAAGAAAGTCACATAGAAAGAAGCAACGTACACTAATGCTTAAATGGAAAGACTTGGTTTCAGAGCTATTATTTGAGTCTCGTAAAACGACAGGAATGGAAGCGCTTAGAGAAGACCGTATGTCACACATGGCAAAACGGGATGGGAAGGAAAATGCACTACAGATGGAACTGATAAAAGCAAAAGCCACAGAAATATGTGAGCGTTGACAGTGGGAGGTACAGTAGTCTGTAGAACCTTCTACACCAGCCAGTCCAGCAATGTTGAGCTGCTATTGAGCCTGCAAAGTAATTGCACTCATCAGTGACATGATAATAATTATAAAAAGTATAGATAGTAAACAAACAAGGTACGAGTTATGTATGGTGACAATAAACTCAAGTCAAGCGGCAGTTTGATCAAACTAAACACAAAAGTTACAAAATTACACGGTGTATTTAAAACAATTACTTAGGCTTTGCTAGCTAATAATTAGCACATTTGTATTTTTGTCCTATAAGCAATTGATACATGAAGCGATGCATGTAAAGGAATAGATATTCACAGGCATATATTCTTTTTCCTCTGCAAAGAATGATTACTGCCGTACTGAGAAGCTTAGAGGAGCTCACCTTCAGTACAAAATATGACTGTTTGAAATGTCTTGTGCTGCCCCCAAGTGGCCAAGTTACATATAACAGAATGAGCAGCACAATGTGCATTACAGAACGTGTAAGCAAAAAAAGAAATACTTCCTGTAGATCCTTACAAAGTCTTAAAAGTTGTCAAATCATGAATTTAACAACAAGGCCTTAATTTTCGGAAAAAAAGTCTGTCTTTCAAAAGTCTCGTCAGATTATCAAATGTTGCACACTACACTACACTACCAAGAGACTGTGGCAGTTTACGTATGTAATATACGTCATGGCTTATCTCACTGAGTCCAGTCCATATCTGGCTCCTAAGTGACCTCAGGCGAGACTGCATTGACGGAGTTACTCTGTCTTAATTAGACTGTGTTGGCTGAGAGGGACTACGCGTGTTGTTGAAAGGTTTGATGTCAACCGTGAGGGATGACGTGAGGTCGAGGGTTGTCCGAGAGGCCTGCAGAGCTCTGATTGGAGGTGCCGGAAGAGCTTCGGGGTCTGGGCGACGAGATAAAGGGCTTGCTGCGACGGGTTGCGGCTGTCGTACAGTAGACTAACTGGCCGAGTCGTGATAAACAGTCAGGCGGACCTCCTGAGTTTCATTTTCTCAACCCAACAATATGATCACTGTGTCGCTTTGCAGTGAAACTGATAACCTCTCGTAGCGATGGAGAGCTACAGCTTTATCGCAGCCGGCTAATTCTAGACGCTAATTGCGGTCTTGGGATTGTGCACACACGCAGACATGCCTCGGGGCTCGCTGCACTCATACAGTTGGTCTTCCAAGCAGTGCTTCGAAGGTGCGAGAAATGGAGTGTTTACAATATTCTCTCGCCCTGTGGCGAAATACTACACGCCGGTAAAAGTCCAGTGAAGTCGGGTTGTTTTCCCAACAGCTTTCATTGGCACCCGTATGTTTACTCCTGAGTGTTTGTCCGTCCGTCTATGAGGAGCTCAATGTATCTGGGGTGCGTGCGCAGCCTGGTGCGATGGGAGCCTGTGCCGTCAGTTACCTGGAATGCGGAGCTACCGCCAATGCTAAGATGGCTGCCAAGCTCTAAGATGGCTGCCAGGATTACACGCGATGGGGCGACGGCGACGAGTGAGGGATTCTGCATGAGAGGAGCGAGCAGAAAGGGAGGTCTTTTTGCTTTTCTGCGGATGGCTTCGTAGGCAGCGAGACAGGCCTGTTATTTTTTCTGCTCACTAGGCTAATCTGTGGCTTAGAGCGGCTGCAAGGCAAGTGCTGCTGGCAGGGGTCTGTGTGCTCTGTTATCACCTACAGCCTGTGGATAAACACCTCCTTTCCATTAGCTTGCTTGCTAGCAACTTTGGTCTGAATTGACCACCACTATTCACACACACTCATGTGTATTTACTTTTGTTCCTCAGTACTTTTCATCTCATTTTTACTTTAATTCAAGCGGACATGGCCCCACTCATCAAAATATGATATTCTGGGTAATCTTGCATTTGTGAAATATTAAATCGCAAAATCATACATCTCTGAAGGCGGCCATTTTGCCACTTGCTGTCAACTAAAAATGACATCACTGTCGCTCAGGTAATGACCAATCACGACTCAGCTTGTAAACATCAGGTGAGCCGTGTTTGGTTATTTGCTGAACCCTGATCAACTGTGATGTCATCATCAGTCGACAGCAAGTGGTAAAATGGCTGCCCCCTGAATTGGATTAATTCATATTTTACAAATGTAACATTAATCAGGATAGCATGTTTAGACTAGGGCCACTTCCCTTTTTGCCACCACTGCATCGCCATTAACATGAATGTGGTCACAATGGACAATGTTGACACTCCCTTTTGACACTCGCGTTACAAAAAGCTTTTTTCCGCCTGGAGCTTCTCCGTTCCTAATTTCGTCCTCGAGTTGCCAAGGCCTGCCGTGTGCGGCTAACCGCTCGTGTGAGTGAAGCCGATTGCATTCATAGGCCAGTCATAACAGGTGTGTGCAAACGTGCTTGTGTACACAGATTAGTGTTGCTTGTCTGCCCTCATGGGGAAAAGTTTTCCTGCGACTAAAACGCGCTCTCCCTCAAATCCTCAGGCGCAAGCAGACTCCCGTGGTCAGCTGTTTTCCTGAGTCTGTTTTTGCGGCGATGAAACAGAAATTAGAGGAAGAAACAGATTGCAAGTGCACATGCTCGTGTGGGTGTTCATATGCGAAAATGTGTGTGCGTGTGTTTGTGTGTGCACGTGAGGTGCTCTGTTTATGCAGACTAAATCCCTACCAGCAAGAAAGTATTAAATCAGATTAGGGCACGGGATATGATTGCGTCGTTAGATACTTATTGGCATAACGGCACTCTGTAAATCATTGCACCTTCACTCAGCGGGGAGACGACAGCGAGATTTCCGGGATGTAAAGAAACGTCACACTGCAAGAAATTGTGTGATTTCATTAACACTTGTAGAACTTAGCACATATTGCAAATTCACACAGCGCAGTTCCTAAACAGACCTAAACAATAAAGTATTGATTAAAGAACATTTGTACAAATAGTCATCATTTCTCTTCATGTTTTGTGCAGAATCCGGACAATCAGACAGCTCCAGCCAACAGGGGGACACGGACATTAAACCACCGCCCAATGGTAAGGAACATGATTAGTCTCATCTGGAAGCAGTTGGGACAAAGTCAAGTGCACTGCTTAGAACTAGGCGTAAGATGTAGGCAACTATGAACAATATACCAATCAATGTCCACACAAAAAAGGAGGGTGTGCACACTTTTGCAACATTATTATCTCAGTTGTTTATGTTTCTTAATGTATTTTTACATCCATCTAAAATAGATTAAAGCAAATATTTCAATTGAGTTGTCGTGATTTGAGGTCAAAAGAATGATTTAAAAAGTTTTGGTCATCATTTTTGGGGGAGTCTTTTTTTGCATGACTTTCAGCTTGGGTGGGTAAACGTTGTACATCCACTGTACATTAGATTCCAAATTGCAAACACGCTTGTTCCTCCACACGTTCAGGAGTTCTTTCCTTTCTTATCTGACTGTTTTTAATCATTGTATATTTATTTCCCCACCTCAGGACACCTGAGTTTCCAAGACTGCTTTGTCACCTCAGGGGTTTGGAACGTGGCTGAGCTCGTCAGAGTGTCCCAGAGTAAGTCTGAAATACTTTTGAAAACAAATACATAAATAGATAAAAAGAAGAAGGAAAACATAAATTAGTACTTAGCAGATTGCTGCCAAATTCCAATTTGGAACAACCCCAACATACACCTACATAGCCACCCTCATGCTCATGCCTGAATTATCCCATTAATATTCATTCTTTACTCACTTAGGAAAATGTCAAAATATCTCTTTATATCTTGAAAAAAAGATCACATTTTTGTTGTCAAAATGAAATGTTCTTTTTCCCCTTACCCATTAGCCCCTGTTGCCACGGCATCAGGTCCGAACTTCTCCTTGGCCGACCTGGACAGCAGTCCCAGTTACTACAACATCAACCAGGTGGCCGTGGGGCGACGTTCCCTCACCTCCCCTCCCTCCACCAGGTACGTAATGGATTCACAAATGTAAATGATGAAAAAAAAAATGCTATCATTCTGTCATTGCGTGTGAAATTATTGTACAGTGGTGCCTTGATTTATAAGCTTAATTTCTTCCTTGACCAGGCTTCAACACTTCTACTCATATATAGAATTTCCAACCTTCCCAAACAAACCAATGATAAAAAGATGTTCACAAAAGAGAAATGAAGCACTCTGTAACATACTTAAAAATAATAGTCGTTAAATAATATATGATTAAATAGAATTAGAAAGAAAAAAACAGTTTTGTCACACTTTCTTTATCAGTTCTGGCGCGCCTTGGCCACCTGAGGGCAGCATAAGTCAGACACCCCAATATACTCAACTGGAGACTCAGCTCCTTTCTCAGCTCCTCAGTACGATAGTAATATTAGTTTTTGTTCACAGAGGTAAAAATATATATAACTCTGAAAAGTGTTATAGTATCTATCTACAT
The DNA here is from genome assembly GCF_059516105.1 of Syngnathus floridae. NCBI lineage: Eukaryota > Metazoa > Chordata > Actinopteri > Syngnathiformes > Syngnathidae > Syngnathus > Syngnathus floridae. The sequence continues at coordinate 16,291,568 of NC_142416.1, read as the reverse complement.
GTGTTGCTGCACTGCTAGTGTTCAATTGGTGTCAATTGCTTAAAGGATAACTATGCTAATTGTTAGTCATTGTGTCTAACATTTTGAAGAATGTGTTTTTTTCGAATTATATTAGCCAAAAATCAGCTGGTATCTCAAGGCACCACCGCATAATAATCACATCATTGACTTGCTAGGGACAATCAACCATTTGCTCCTCTTCTTCACCTCTCTATCCTGAACACCTTTTCTGTATGAATGTGTTTCACTTTCTGTTTACTCCTTTGCTCCTTTTCTACTGCAAACTATCTGCTCTCGGGGTTTTCAGACTTTTTGGTTTCAGGCAGGGTGACCCCTGACAGGATTGCTATTTTTTCCAAGGATGATTATCAATTAAATGGAAATGCTAATGTTGATTTTCTATGTTGCTGTTTCTTGGATCCACTTTGTTACGGTTTCATGCTGCCTCCTCTTGGCTAAAAATGGTCTTTTTACTTAGAATAAATACAAGAGAGGCTACTTTTGCTCTTAATGTTCTCACTGCTGCAAGTTTTTCTTTCCGTATCCTCGTCAATATTGTGCATTGTAAAAGTGTTTTTTTTAATTCAATCATGCAATTACTTTCTCTGCTTTTCCTCTTTGTCTTCCTTTAACTTATCCTTCCTTTCTTCTCGCCTCTTGTCATCCGCCATCACTTTAGGTCTGAGGTGGAACTGTACGCGAACCTTCCGCGGAGGTAGTTAAAAACACAAACTAAAATAAATGCAAACACACTCATCCAGAAAGCTAATGCCACCACTTTCTAGCTCTTCCTTCTTTTAAGTCCTGTGTAGTTTTTATACCTTGGTTGTGATTTGTCAGGACCTCGATCTGAGCGTTCACATGAGTACCGTATTTTTCTCTCATGCCAGCTCCACCAAGAGGAAGTCGTTAGACGACAGTGAGATGGAGAGCCCTACAGATGATGTTTTCTATCCCGGACGCTCACCCGCAGCCAGCTCATCCCAATCCAGCGCGTGGCCCAACGAAATGGATGCAGGTACCACCTCGCCGCACCTCACACATCCCTCTCCCACGAAGCAAAGCATCGCCAGTCTTCCTCACGCTGTCCCAACCATCGCCCTACTAATTGATCCCTCTATCTAACCCTTGCCTATACTCTGAAAATATACACCCGCCGCTCCTAAACATTGCAAATGACAAAATAGAAGCGGCAAACAACTTTGATCATCCCCTAGGGCTGTTCGATACAACCGCTGGAAGCGAGCCAATTCTATATTGTCATTCGCTGACACCCACGTCACTCACCAGGCCTTGCCTTTTAAAGCCATACACACTCAAAGTCACAAAGTGGACTCAAATATGAGGATGGCAACTCTGATGATGAAAAAATATTGCCTGCATGTTACTGTTTAAAAAAATGCAACACCTATTTTTGTCCAGTTACTTGATTAACCAATAATCGATGGAATACTCAATTCTAAAAATATTTGATAGCAGGAGCCCTCAGAGATTATTTGATCACATAATCCATAATTGACTCAATATCCCAAATGTCAGTATCGCTATCAAATTTACTTTTCAATTCCCAACCTTAATGACAAGCAAGCCGCCTTGAACCGAGTAAATTTAACACTTTGTCCAAAAAATTAATAAATGCATGAGTGGTGATAAATTCCATAATAGATAGCAATGACCTCAGGAAGATTTTCCAATCCATTTGAATAAAAGGCCTTATTTAAGCCTCTGTATTAATTTGACCTCTTATATTGATAGTAATCTCGACCAGTACTGTGATCTGCTTTCTTCATCGACCTACTCATTAGCTCCACCCCTCCCGGCCAACAATCCTGTAAAGCTGCTCGTCCTCTTGATAACTTCTAATGACATAAATTCATGATCACAAGCCATAAAACGTAATGCTCACCCTTAACCCTCTCCACTTCCCCACCTCATCTTCTGCTCTCTCTCCCTCTCTCTCTCCCTCTCTCTCTCTCTCTCATTGTTAACAATACCCTTCTCCACTTTCAGTGCAGCACCATTTGGCCAGTGTGCAGGAGAGGAAGATAAAACATGAAAACGAAGGCGTGCAGTTTCCTTACCATGGTTAGACCAATATTGATTACATATTTGATATTTATTAGCCCACCCTGCTCTTTATATATACATTATAATGTATGTGTGTTTGAATGTAAGGTAATGAAATGTAGAATATTATATTATATGGATATTAGAATTTGATCTTGCTGATGATGTTTTTTTTGCCCCTCCCATTTCTGTGTGGTTAAGTGGCGGGATTTTCCAGGATTATCCGCTTAAATTTTGACATTCTTTGTCACACGTGCACAGCTCATTTCAATTCCCTGGCTTTCTCTCCGAGGCCTTGCTTGCCCTCCCGGTGTCGTTTTAACCAACAGATGTCACCATGCAATAAAAAAAAAAAAAAAAAAAAAACACCAGTAAAGACACAAACACACACACAAGCATAGAGTGAGTCAGTCATGTATAAAGAGACCTCCACAGGTTCGGCGGCGTGGCGCACACACGCGTGCATAATAATGTGTGCCTGCACAGATGCCCCTCTGCCGCTCGCCCACTTGACACCCCTTCCATAGGCAGACGTTCACACGTCGAAACGCCCATGCTTACCGTGCTCCCCGCCCCTGCAGGTGTTCAGGTGGCCACCTTGCCTCCACCTCTCCATCTCGCCATCCCTCCCCTGGCTTGAAATCCCTCATTAAGACGTTTTCCCGTCTGCGGATCAGAGGTGTAAAAGCCTTCCTCCTGCTTCCTTACACTCCATCGCAGTCTCCCTTCTGTCTAATTGAAAATGTGTACAGCAGGGGAGGACTCTGGGGAGGGACGTAGCCAAAAGCGATGGTTAGGTTCATCACTAGCTGCTCCGATGCTCCTGCTCCACTTAGCTGTAGATGTAATTAAGAGAGCGCTGCTCATCGGGGGCTCCGCTGCATGTCTTTGCGCTGCAGAGCTTCACCTCCCATCAATTTCCTATTTCTCGCTCGCTATGGTCTGTCTCTCCCTTGTCTGTGTGTGGCCTCCTGGTCTCCATAGTGCAGCACGCTGCGTTGCGCACTTCCTAATGAGTCTGCAGAATAGAGATGTGCAAATTGCTTTTTGTAGTTCCTCAAATTCACCCCCATTCTCGTCTCCTCCTCAGGAGGTAGCTGTTTAGATGTGGCACATGTAAAGAAAGTACATTCAGCAAACTAAAAATCGGATCAATTTTAGGAATCAGCGATACTAGTGCAAAACTATACAAGATTACAAAAATATTTAAAAGTGTACTATGTTGATAGCTCCACACGTTTTGCTCTGACTAACCAATCAGACAACAGAAAAATGTTGACTTCATTGAGAGCCACCTAAGCTCGTGAGCGCAAATCGCAAATCTAATTGGCTAAAAAAAAAAACATCCTCATTGGTAATATCGTTTAAGATACATAAAGGCCGCAGGGTAGATTAGATTAACATGGCAGCAAGAAGAAGCTGAAATCTGATTGGATGAAAAAATACTGGAAGCGCTGCAGCTAAGAATGAATTAGTCAAATTTTATAGAGCAAATATATAAAAGAGCAGACAGACAATTAGGAAAATTTTTAGGGGTGTGGTGTATCTGATTTTCCCAACTAGCCGAACCTGCCAAATACAATCTCACCTGGGAATTCTCAGCTAGGTGCGAGGATTCAAACACGAATCAAAAGCAGCTCATCACACAGACAGGTGTGCCTGAGTGTGTGTCCACTTGCAGCGCTTTCCTTCCTCTCAATACATCCGCACACTGTCACATTCAGATACACACCATCGATTTCCACGCACAGACACGCATTTGCGCAGCTGAAGCACGGTCCCAGATGGTGAATGACTGTGTGGATAGCCTTGGGATCCGTGAGGATGCCGGAGACATCTGCTCCACATAGGCTCATGGAGGGGAGGGGGGAGGGGGGTGTAAGGCTGGCAAAACAACCATGATTTCATATTAGCTCCAAATGATTGTTCAATAAATCAAACAGCGGGTGGGCTTCCCCCGCTGCTTCAGTGATATAATCACAGATACGTGGCTAGAGTCCTGGAAGTTACAATTCCCCAGCTTTTCCATGACTTGTTCAAACCAAGTGTCAATTTTATTTTTTTAACCCGCTTCAAAATTATGTGAGTGTGCTTCAGAGGCGCATCTGGTGGCAGGCCTGTTAGTGCAAAGAGACAGAAGGGTCATCAGGGGAGCGCTTGATTGGTTGCCAGTGGAACGCCGGAGCGTGCCAGGAGAGAACGAGTGCAGTTGCGGCACATGTGAACCAGATTGGCAGACGGTTTCGTCTCTGAAGTGCTGAGACATTTTCTTTTACATCCTCCTGATGGTAACGTTGGCGTTTTTAAGGGCCCAGATGTCTGCCGTCAGCGGATTCCCCCATCTTCCTTGTGATGATTCGCGAAGTTCATTCAACGCTAAGCGCATACATCCGCAGAAAGATTCTTTCAAATCTCACCTTGGCCTTTTTTTTCTCGGGTCACGACAATCACCAATCGGAGTCGTTAGCTTCATCGACATACGTGCGTACTGCTAATGTTCTTTGAAATTTCAGTCATCACAGTAATTTGCTCTTCAGAATAAATAAATTCACATTTTTCCCTTTTTCTTCTCCTCCGTGAAGCCTAACTTGGCAGAGAAACTAGCATAGTTAGCTAAATGCTTTGTCAAATCTCAGTTATTCCCAGGCTTTTTTTTTTTTTTAGTTTACACTCGAGTGTCACAGAAATCACTACTGACTGTTGGTGTCAGAAGCTGGATCCAAGGTCCTCTTCATGCTTGGAATGTATCTGACAGCACAATACTCCCACATACTCCTGCTACAGTTGGGTTCGGAGAAGGGGGAGGATTGTGGCGGAAGAAAAAGAAATATATGTCTGCCGGAGACATAAATGGTTCACACATATTCACTCCCACCTGCTTGAGATTTAACTCTTTCACACCAGGAGGGAATTTTTTTTTTTTTTTTGCACGCCCCCACGCTTACCATCCACTTTCACACGTCTCCAGCTGGAGGAGGAATCATATTGAATGCCCTGTTTGATGCGGAGCAGCCACAAAAATAGACTACAAAACCAAAGCCTGCAAAAAAAAAAGTTTTGAAGCGCAAATATTATCATATCACTCAGTCGTCAGGAAGATTAGAAGAAACCCCACAATACAACGAACGTTTATTTTTTTGCTCTGTTTGATGCTGTTACATGTGTGCGCGCCAGATAATAAGCATACGCAAACATCTTCTGACATCCCGATTTCATACATGTCGTCAGAGCAACGCATGAAAGAAAAAAAAAACACTGCTGCATTTCTCACAGGTTCTGCTTTGCTCTCTCACTGGCTTTGCTCTCTCGCATATTTTCATGTCTCCCACGTGCTTGTCGCCGCCTCCCGCCGTCTCCTCTGTCCGTCTGCTTGTCTTTCGCACTCAGCAGCTGCCGCGTCCATACTGTACAGTTTGTGCTATTTCTGAATGAGGCCGTCTTCTCGTGCAGCCAGCCCGTGGGCCTGGCAGTGGCCGTAACCGCAACTCGCTGACTGTGGCTGTAACGGTGGCCGCGTTTGGCGCCGGCACCTGAAAAAGACAGAGAAAAGCCAAAGAAAAAGAAACGAGACAGAGAAAACATACAGTGGCACAGTTAGTTGTTATTATTGCTACAGATGTGCCTTGGCTCTCAAACAAAGGCTAGTTTGATATTGCCTTCAGCTATTGTCCCCCCCATTTTTTTTTTTTTTCCTTTTGAAGACATGCTTGTAAAATACTGCCCGGTCCATTCCTTCAAAGTTGGGAGCTGGGAATCCTCCATCAGAATGAGTTACTGCAGCGGCGAGAAAAACAAAGAACTTTAATCTTTTTTATTTTTTATTCCCCCCATGTATTTGTGAATGAGGCAATCAGGCAAGATTGAGTCTTCTGATTGGCTCTTTAAAATCAATGGGTGACAAAATCACCCCAAATCAAGTCCCCTTTAATAAGAATAAAAGCAATGTGATATAGTCCAAAAAAAAAAAAGAAATTGATGATTAAAACCACCTCTCTTTTCCCCACTCTCCTCCCTACTTTTTTTTTTTGTTGATCCCATTTTTTTCTTTTTTTTTTTTTCTTTTTTTTTTATTACCAGGACTGTCCTCGCCTGGTTCACTTAAGAAGCCGGGGAAGTTTGATTTCAACGCCCTGTCTTCCCAGAGGTCCCCCCGCATGGCGTTCACACACCACCCGCTGCCCGTGCTGGCAGGAGTGAGACCAGGTGAGAGAGCCCTGCCACCAAGTTGCAACCCCCCCCCCCCCCTCATAATCCAGTCTGAAAAAGAGAGAGAAGGAAAGGGAAATTATACCCCATAAGCAAAAGAATTGCGTTCCAATCCCTCAGTTGCAACTGCTGAGTTTTCGTATGTTCAGTGTTACTGCTATATCATGGCTGGCTGGCTGGCCAAAGTTTTTCTCTCTCTCTCTCTTTCAGTCTATCTTTACCCATACATTTGTTTATTTAACATCACCATAGTGCTTGTTTGTTTGTTTTAATACTGTCATTGCATGGTACCATTGCTGCATCCATGCCTTTGCCTTTGTGCTTATTAATCCAATTATCACCATTGAATTTCATGTTTGGATTGTGATTTCCAGTGGTTTGTATGGCTTATGAGTTTTTATATTTTGGTACAATGAACGTGGTGTGTGCACAGTACTGGGCCTACTGCCATCGATTATTAATGCCACAATGAGTAGAGCTACAATGGCACTCGGTCGAGACTGCTAACAAACATTCATTAGTTCACAAAAAAAAAAAAGGTGATGGATTTTGGATAGATAATATTCCATTGATAATATAGTGATGCGTGAATAAATTTCTTATCTAGTACAGTTGTGCGGAAAAAAGGTTTTGTGAATTTTGTGTTGTCGTGCCAACCGGGTGTGTTCCAGTTAGGGCTGAACAACTTAATCAAATTCAAATTGACATCGCTATGAAGTGGAATTTAATTTTCAAATCACGTAGGCTGTGAAAAAATAAATAAATAAAAATAATACTTCTTATGGGTTAGTTGGTAGGCATTTTTGTACATGTAGTTATATTTTATTTATCTAGCGTCTACATAATTTTTGGGGACAAAGAAGTGCTTACAAGTCAAAATGTTTCCTAAGTAAACAACTCTAGTTGAAATCTAGTTGAATCTCTCCTTTTTTTTTTTTTTAAACTCGCTCAACATGTTCAGTTTTGTCCTTGTTTGTAGTTTTAATGAGAGCATATTTTCACAGAACGCCACAGATTCCTTTCGTGTGTTTCCAGTGACGTTTTTTTGATTGAGGCACAAAGGGCAAATTGTCCTCGGAGCATTTTGCTCCAATAGCATATCCTACAAGGTTTCTCCATCTCCGCTCTGAGAATTCCCAACGTCCCTCCAATGTGAACTTTGCCAACAAGTCCCTGAAGGCTGGCGGGCTCACTTTTCAAAGGCATAAATACGTCCTCCGCTCTCATTCCATTTGACTCTCAAAGGGAACGGCTTGGTCGGCGGCCAAACCGCACCTACCATGTAAAGGTCATTTGCACTCAATGCCCTCGTGCTGAAGCGTATTGAATTTTACTTTCAGCTCTCCCAGAGGTATATTTAGAATATATACTCAAGGACGTGCCTTCAACCACTAGGCACGTTTCGCGAATGATTCCAAGAAATTAAACGTTGCATTTTAATCGAGTTCCAAATGAGTGAGAGCGACTCTGACTGTTAGCTGAGTGCTTTTGGCGTATTAGTGCGGCTGTAATGAGGTAGTGTTTTGAGCTTCCGTCCGTTTGCAGACACACACACACTCGCGCGCGCGTGCACATGTGTAAATTTACACTCTTGTCTGCGCTACAATGGCTGCAGTCCAAATGGAATGTCCCTTAGAGGCCTCGCTTCAATAAAGTGCCTGGAGGAAGACAGGAGAGTGGAGTGAAAAGAAAGATGTGAATGCGCCGAGAGATGCTTCTCGTAACCAAGGCCCACCTTGGGCGCGCCGAAACGCTTCGCTCCTCTTGTGTAGGTCGAGTGTGAGAGCGTTCGCGGCTAAGTGCTGGATTGTTTATGTCCCGCTGTTGGCTCTGGATGCACATGGAGAGATGCCAGGCAGACTGCTGTCTGATTACGCTCGCCTGGAGAGACCGCCATTGTGGCTACCGTTGCGCACACGCAACCAATGCATGTATGTTGGGAATACAAAATTTAGGCCCTGTGCGAACTCAAACTGAGAAAAAAGCAGAGGTACTCACTTTCTGTTTGAAGAAGTACAAATAGTAGCTCTTAATTTAATCTTAAACATATTTAAAAATAGCAATGAGTAACCCCAAAAAGTTTTACCTCTGTTTAGAGTGAACAATCCTGTTTTTTTTTGCCAAACTAACAAACATATCTCATAATCCACATCAATAAAATAAATAGTCATCACTTTCCGTCACTTTCTGTAGACATAAAAAGCAAGATTACAGAGGACGTATATTAATAATTTTGAAAAAAAAATAGGCTGAAATGTTTTTGTTCTTTCAAATTTACATAGGTAATGTGCTGCCATCTACTGGTTGACAGTGGATTTACACCCGAACAAGTAAAAAAAAAATCTGCGAAATAGTGGGACCTCAAACCTTCCATGGTTGAAAAAGTCAAGCCGATTCGGACAAAGAATAGAAAACAAAGCTATGTTTTAAAATGTCGGGGGTAAAATTAACAAAGTGAAAAATAAGTTCAAAGTACCATCTAAATTTCAGTCACATGGTGTTTGTACTTTGTTTCTTCCGACCACTGAGAAAATCAACAAAGTTTAACCAACTTGCGCTGTTGCCCTTTGTGAGTTACAACACACACACGAGACAGTAGGTGACAGACACAATCACAGATGCTTGTTTGCCAGGCTCCCCTCACCTAGCAGCTTGTCTCTCTTGTTCGCCATGCCAAATTACAAACGCCAAAGATTTGCGGCCGACTAGACAGACAGTGGAGGCTAGTGTGTTTGCGTGTGTGGCTGACTAGTTGACGAATGTCTCCTGGAGGTGTTTTGTGGCCATTTGGGAGCGAAGGGGAGATCCTCTGACAAGCTACTAAGGAGAACCGCCGCTGATTGATTACACCTCACTGACAAGCAATCAAAAAAATCACAGTGTCTGTTTGTTTGCGGCTCTCTCCTACCTCGGCTCGGTTTTGCGTGGCAGCAGAAGGTGCAAAAATATACAAACGTACTGTGACTGACAAAAGTGTGTTTGCTTAGTTGGCTGATGTCGAAAGTGAACGGGGCCAGATGTTGCACAATAGCCTACCGCAGTAGAACGTCACAGCTATTTTCTGTGTCAGGACAATTATAGGCCTGAGCGGCAAAATTATACATAATGGCCGCCGCTTAGTTCAAGCATATGTCTTATTATAGGACAGCGTGGAATATAATATATGTCGCTCTGTGCCGTGTACTGTATGTTCATTATCTCTGCTCAAACAATAGAATGACTCATTGTAGGCTAGATTCTACTTTTGCTGATATTTCCCGGTCATCTCCGCAGGGAGCCCCCGTGCCTCAGCTTCAGCCCTGCACTTCCCCTCTTCCTCAATCATCCAGCAGTCCAGCCCTTATTTCACCCACCCCACCATACGCTACCACCACCACCAGGACCCGCTTAAGGAGTTTGTCCAGTTTGTGTGCACCGACGGCACAGGACAGCCGAGCGCACAGGTAAGTGAAATAAGCAAGAAGGCGGATGGGCGAGCAAAAACAAAGCGCAAATGGAAAATTATGCTATAACTAGTTTTTTTTAATATATTTTGAGGATGAAAGATGTGAAAATGGGTGTTTTTTTAAAACAGCATTAATCTTTCTATGAAACCATTGTGAATTGAAGACGTACACATTTAAAAGTGTGTGGGGGGGCGCTATGGAATGTTGCACAACCTCCACAGCAGCAATGTTCAACAAAGCTAGCATGAAAAAAAAAAAATCACTCACAATATTTTATAACAGAACAATCAGTTGAAAGACAGTATGACAAAATTCGCAGCCCACTGTTTTATTTTCCCAGCAACTACTGCATATTAGAGTTTTTGGTTGCAGGTTAGTGTGATATGTTTTTAGCCCCCACGCCACAAATAAAAATCTAGCTGCACGAAAAATACATATGACGAGTTGTTGCAAGGGGGAGATAAAAGAAGGCTTACTTTTTATTTCAACATCGGCCGTGTCCTTAAAGCGGGTGCCAAGGCCGGTGTTGTGGTCAGAGCCACTGTGACCCCGCTGTGTCATGGGAGGATGCAGTAAATGTAGCTCATGCAAAAGAAAAAGATCAGGCTGAGTTAGCAGCAAACCCACAGAGGGTCAAATTTAACTTTGTTTAGAAGCGCTCCATAAAGAACCATGGAAACACTTGGAAAATTACAGTCGCATTCCAGCTGTCATTCTTCGTGAGGCGGCTGGGCTCCGAACAATGAGACTAAATCTCCCACAGGGAACGTCCTATTTTTTTTTTCTTTTGTACTAAACTCGCTGCAGGGGTTTCTGAGATTTTTTTCAAGGACCCCATCATAATAATGATCAATGTAAAGCAGATATCATCTGCACCCCTAAACACACAGACACACACACACTTATATAAAATGCTTGGACTGTAGACTGTATACCACTACTGTAAACTTGGCCTTCATGTTTTGACCCCAAATGTGGTAACAAACAGGCACTTTCACATTTTGTGCACTTTTTGCACACATTTTGCACTAATGGATAAAATTGTACCACTACACTATGACAACACCTTGTCTTCTTCCTCCCTTGTGAAAAAATGTTCTACACTCTTTTCCTTTTCTTACCATTCTTTTTGGTCGGACTGTTTGATCATTTTATTGTCAGGTTGTGTGTGCGTGTGTATCTTGTGCGTACTTGTGTGTGTGCGCTGTTGCCGTCTATGGGTCGGCAGGTGCGTGTCGGTTGTCGCTTTGTGCCCGGCCGGCTCCCCTGTGTGATGTCGGTGGGGTGGGGGTGGGTGCGTCCCGTCCTGCTCACCCTGTCTATATGGTCCATCTGCAGCCTAACGGAGGTGGCCAGAGCAAAATGCCGGGCTCCTTCCTGCTGCCCCCGCCACCCCCGGTGGCACGCCCCGTGCCCCTCCCCATGCCCGACTCTAAAAGCATCAGCACGCCCACCGACGGTGGACTCAGCTCACCCGCATCTCCGTGTAAGTCACTCCCGCTCCCCTCCACAAATTCCCCCCTTTCGGCCCCAGACTCCCCGCAGAAATAACCTAGACCAAATTGTAGCTTCTTTGAGCGAGGCTAGTTCATTTCACCTCATTTCCCTAAATCGGTAGGTTTCACGTGCCATTAAGACACGACTGGATTTCGACATCAAATATCACGTGAATACGTACAAAATCACGACTCGTCTTCCTTGAGCTGCTTCCATTAAGATGGGAAACTGCTCCAACTCTCAGCAGCCCCTGGAGTTAAAGCATTTGAGGGAACCACAGAAGGTCCAAAAACTATTAGACGCCACGCCTTCGCCATACCAGAGGTCCTCTTTCCATCACTTCTGTATCCCCTTCCTCTTTCCCCCTGCCTCTGAGCTTCAGCTTCTCTTTCTCTCTGCTCGTGTCTTTGCGTTCATTCCCTCCCCGTCTTGTATTTGAGCTTCTCTCGCTCTCTAGTGTTGTTTTTCATGCTAGCACCGCAAGAGGCAGTGTGGTCTTCCCCCCCCCCCCCTTTTCTCGTCAGCTTTATTGGGTTGCGTGGTTTGTGGGAGGGAGGGGGGCGAGCAGATCAGTCCTGGGCCCCTCTTGCACGTCGCTTCTGTAGCTCAAAAGCTTTTGATTGACACAGTCCTTGCATGTCTGGCTCACGGAGGCAATACGTCCCTTTCTCTCATTGATTTTTTTTTTTTGCTTCATTTGATATATTCTCAGTTCTTTCCCCCTTTGTTTCTCTCTTTTTTTCCTTTGTAGGGGAACAAAATTAGGGCAGTTGGCGTGGACTCCAAAAAAAAAAAAAAAAAAGCAACATAAAAAGAAAACTAAAGACCATCGTGCCCCAATTTAGCACACCCAATCAATCCCCCTCTCACAGATCTCACAATAAGTCAGAACAAGATGGAAATCAAACTGTATGGAGAACAACCCAAACACGATTGGTGAGGCTTAGTCGCACAAAGGGGGGAGCAAAGGGGAGAGGAGTGTCGAGGTGTTGCTTGGTTGCGCCCACACAGGTGCGCTGAAAGAGTCGGGCCATGGGAGAGGCACTCCAGGAGGGGGCGCCGGACGGAGCAGCCGGGGCACCTTCTCATCCTTTTTTGTTTGGACTTTCTCTCTCCTCCTGTCCTGTCATCCTCTCCCCCACCTTCCTCTCGTTCCCTGCTCTCTCTTTCTCTCCAATCGACACGTCACTCGATTATTTATTTATATTGACATATAAATAAATAGCACCCTTTTTCACCATTTTATTTCTCACTCCGGTGGCTGTTGTCACATTTGGGTTTTCCTTCCACCTCTAACTCTCAAAGATATTGCAACTGCCGTTCCAAACACACGCCCATCTATTTTTTTTTTTTTTTTCAATGGCGCACTCACTGTCTGTCATTCCCTGTCACCGTTTTACCACCCCACCCGGCCATCCGCAGCCCCCACAACCTCCCTCAAGTCAGTTCCGCTGGAGTCCAGTGAACACAACTGCCCTAAATTTGATCCTGTGACATCAGCAATACCGGGTTGCTCCTGTCGGATTGCCCAAATGTAAACGGAGCATCGGTTGGCACCGGTGATTAATCCGATTCTTCTGCCGCCCGCCCTATTATTATGCCGACAGTGGGTCCTCAGTGGGCTTGTATGATTACGGGCCCAGGGGCTGCTGAGGATCATTAGTGACTTATTTGAAATAGCTTCCTCATGTTAGCACTCTTCATTACAGACTCGACATCCCCTGCGTAACCACAGATTACATGGCTAAGTGAAGGGAAATAACAATTAAGTTGCCCGCAACACGAACAAATCATCCGTATGACTAAGGAGAGCGAGCTTCGTCTTTTCCCAATCGACAGCGATCCACCGCCTTGCACCGAACTGACTAAAATCCTTACGACGAGAGCGTCAAGCGTGAGCTCGGTGTGTATGTGTTTGTGTCAAAGCATGTACACACTTGTCTCTCTCTGTTTGTAGCATACTCCACGCCAGGCTCCGCAGCTCCCAACCGGTTTGTCGGCATCGGAACACGGGACAACTTTCTGAATATCCCCCAGCAGACTCAGGTACCCTTGCCAGCCTCCCTCATTCAACTAACACCCGGCCGTCCACCTCTGTCGCCTGCGTCTCGTCCATCACTCGCTTTGAGCATGCTCGCTGTGACCTTCGAAGGGACAAGCGGCCCATTCACGATGATGAGGATGTCATTAGTTGTGACCCCATTCAAAGTCAATTGGATTGCTCTTTTCTTCTTTTTACTCTACACATTACTAACATCCTTCAAGGGAAGCCCAAGATGCTGAAAAAGTATCTTGCGCAAAATAGGGAAAGCATCTTTCGCCAATGAAATTAATGGAAATGCCATTTATTCATTGCTGCCCCTCAAAACCGCCCGCCCAAATTTTGTAATGTACTTTCTAAATCAGCATTCCATACTGTTGTACTTTACAAATATAATATAATTGAATGTAAACACCGTCGCAATTTCTTGCGTCAATTCCCATGTGTTCCTACTGATAGGCACCCCTTGGCCACCAGGAGGCAGTATAATACAGCCCAATATAAGTTACAACAGGAAAATACTTGGGGGGCAGAATTTTCAGAAGCACCCGATGATCACAATCGACTGCTCAAGGGTGCAGAGTTAGGGAATAGCTCCACCGCACCTTCACAAATCAGCATAACCCTCGTTTTTGAGTCAGCTACCTCTGCAGCATGCGGCGTGGCTGTTTTGAATTGGATCAAATTCTGTGTGATCCGTTCAAAGATCTGACTGAATGTTCTCATTTCACGAGCCTTTCATTGGCGTCTGCTTTGATGTTTATGCGTTCATGGCACTTTTGTGGACCGGAGTGATTAGCTCAGACACGGTTGCTTGTTTGAATTGACATCATAGCTTTCCACATCCAAGACAGACGCCCGGCCGGCCGCCCGCCCGCAGGGGTGTATTATAACATACTCGATATTGGTCATCGCCCACCTACATTGATTCGTGTTGAAGGCCTAAAGTTTCAGTACTGGTTTGCAGTTTCTGTTCCTTCGGTAGCTCCCCTGCCGTGAACGTAAGCAGCACCAGTTAGTTAGAGCCCAAGCAGTGTTGATTTATCTCCACAAGGCCCGGCAGTGTGTATTAGAGCAGCGTGTGAGGCCACTGGTGCACTACATTGTGGTTTTCGCCTTGGCAGCGCTCTACCGCTGGCTGCAGTGTCTTGGGCCTCCTCCATCACCAACACAACTTTTCTCATTAGGGGCTAACCGCACCTGCCTGCAGCCAACTCGACTATGCCGTCCTCCCTATGCACACATGGAAGCAATCTGCCCCCCATCCCCGGCTCCGCTCACCCCGCCCCTCCTTCTACTTTCCCCTCCTGCTGCTCCCTCCTGTGTTTTCAGGCTCCCCACCTGCACCGCTCTTCCACAGATGTAGGCCTGGCACAGAGGGGACATTCAAACCCCGTCCAAATGTGTCTGAGCATGCATCGAACACACGCATGAACACGTAACCCCGTGCCAAAACCCTCGCCCCGCCCCCTCCTGACGACAGCTTACATCTGTTCGAGAGATCTTATTATCCTCTACAATCACTTATCAAATAATAAATATATATATAAATATATAAATAAATAAATAAATAAATAAATAAATAAATAAATAAATAAATAAATAAATAGACCATGGTGGGGTTACATGATGGAAGGTCAAGATTGCCTTGATTTATCTTTGTGCCACATGATTATGGTCACGATGGTTAATCGCAGAAATTCAAAATTTGTCATGCAGGGGAAAAACATCTGTAGGCTAGTTTTGTCGCACTAGTTTTTAAACAAAGTATGTGTAAATAATTTACAGTACAACCTAAAATAATAATAGTAATCGTTTTAGAATTAATGACAAATTTAAAATAAATAGCCTAAAAATGAATAATTTCTCAAGGGCGAACTAAATAAATCTGCGTATATCCGAATCTTGTTATTCAGGCACTTTAATGAAGTCTTAGCCAACCGACTGCTAGCTGGTGATTGGCTGACCACTGGTTGACAAAATGCTTCATTTGCAGAGCTGACATTTTATTGAATGTTTTTTCCACGACCTTTTCCGAGGACATCCGCTTATGACTTTCTGTCACTCTTCCGATCTCTGTGTATCTCTTTTGCAACATGCTGTCTGAAACCTGGCTAAATGTCACTGTAGTGTCACCATTAGGACTGCAGCAAATCAAGTTACACTGGACCATTCATGAATCGAACATCTGTTGTGAATTTTGCCAAAAGGCTTCTCGATAAAGAACAGCAGAATAGTTTAACATTTGCATTCAAAAGATTAAAGGTCATTGAAATAAGATTTACCTATAAAATCTCAAATGCATTTTAGTCTCATTCTGCAATTTTGCTCAAGCCACCTTTTTTGGAGTACTGTCATCCACCAACCCCTGAGTCGGCAAGGGAGGAAAAAAAGCGGTCTATAGAGCTCTCTAGTGGCGAGACGTGAGCGGTGCAGGCGGAGCAATGTGAAGAGGAGGGTGGCCAAAAAACAACCCAGGGACACAGAGCACGAGTGACGGGCGGGGGTTGGGGGGCAAGGGAGAGTTACTTGAAGCTCAGTGCACTCCACAGTCACGTCCGAGCTGTCTGGTTGCCGCTGGCAACCAGACATGATGTCATAGGCTGTTGGGCCTGGGGTCACTCTCCTCTGCCAAGGATTACATGGGGAGGGTGATTACATGGAGAGGAAGAGAGTCGAGGGTTAATGCAAGTGGAAGCCAGGAGGAGGAATGGACTATAAAGAATCACAACTAGGAAAGAAGAGCGTGGATTGGTGAAACCTTGGAGGGGTTTAAACTCAACCATGCGGCAACGCTGTGCTTTTCGAGTCGAGGCCTGTGGAATGTGAGCACAAGCCAGAGCGCATCGGTCTGCGCCAAAACTTTCTCTCTGAGAAGAGTCGTCACCCCAGTGCTGTTTAATAACACCACTGAGACTTTTTATCAGTAGTCTGAAACTGGATCCACTTTTTATTACAAAACAAGAATTGCCGGCTTGCTATTTATAGCTATGGAGCGACCTAAGATGTTTTTAATAGGAAAAAATTTTGAGTCAGCACTCTTGAAAACAGCTCATGATTAAATTGACATTATAACTTGTAGTAGTATAGCTGAGCTCTGCAAATATTATAAATAGGCATCAGACAGTGCCACCTGGTGGTCAGATTTTTGTGGTTTACAATTTCTTCAGTGCAGATAGAAAAGATTTTTTCAAATGAGCAATCAGAAAAAGTCCATATTTGGGATAATGGAAATAATGTTCAATTGAAGCATTCTTTTGCCAAACTGGCGCTGAGGGGAAAACAAAAAAAGTTGTGTATAAATGAAATTAAAATTGACCCGATTTTCTGGTTTGCATTATGTTTTTTCATTCACTTTTAAGTCTATGTTGTACTGTGCAGCCACACACACACACACACATTTCTGCTGTCTTGAAAGGCGTTATTTAGTTCTAAACTAATATTCTTAGCATATTTCTTCTTTCACTCGTCTGTGGCAGCATCACAGCAAAGCATAACACTACTAGTCACTCCTTTATGTGCTCCCTGAGTTAAATGATTCCATGTTTGATGGCATTTCTGTCGACTTTCTGGACATATTTGAAAGTAGGATTTTTGATCAAATTTCAAATTGTAAAACCTTTTAGCCTGTTCCAATTTGGAGACTTCACTGCAAATACTTGCTCTCCCATCTTATTTACTTTTTAGATTTTCAACACAGTCTAGGGATTTTTATCGTGTAACAGCTTATCTCTAAATTGTTGTCTTTTTCTCCTCCACAGTCCTGGTTCCTCTGACATGGTCTCGACGAATCAACAACTAAAATGGTGTCATGTAAATTGGGCGCGGGGGGGGGTGTAGATGATCAAGAGCAGACTGCGACACTAAAAAAAGGTTTCTCTTTGCCCACATTGTACAAAGTACGACTTCGTGGCCCGCCAACTTGGCCCGCTCCCCATCCTACCCCACGTGGCCATTCCCATCCAGCCCAATTTGAACTGGAACGTTCAATGCCCCCCATCCCCGTCGGAAATGCAAGAGGCCTCCATGAGATGGAATGGACAGACTCGCAATGCCAGGCAGAAGACGAGGAACTGTCGCATGCTCATCAAGGAAACGATGGACAGGAAACACAATTATGGCAACCTGGCAATTGACCAATTTTTTCATTTGTGATTTTTTTTTTTTTGTTAATCACCTTTATTATTATTTTTAATCATTTTTTGTCATCTCCACCATGAAACTCCATGCAATGGAGGTTAAAAAAAAAAAACAGTCAATGATCACCACCTAAATTACGCATTCTGATTTCAAAAATCCCAGCGACTCCCACTTTGATGACCCCCACTTGGCTTCAAGACCAGACACGCAGCCACATCACTGCATGCTGACCCAGCACCCCCCACCCGCTCCCCCCTCCCGCTCTCTCACGCTCCTCATTCGCTCAGCCCTGAAGATCCATTGATTTGCGATTGGCCAATCCCGGTAACGCCATCTAATGGTGTGACATATATGCACTAAGTGGCTGGTCTTTTTTTGTTTACCTGTCCAAGTATCGGGGCACTTTTTTTTTTTTTTTTTTTTTGGCGGGGAGGATAAGAAGCGTTAGCCAGTTGAAAGCATTTGAAAACACTAAAGGCTGCATGTGCTCTTTCATCCCCCTCACCTATGCACTATTAATTCTCATTCGGGATGAACAGAATTGCACACGGACGGCGGCCATGAGGGTGATGAGGGAGGCCAAGGAGGCACTACAGAGATGTGGCTGTGCATCCAGGTTTAGTTTAACCCCTCAAGTACACCACACACACACATACAGTCACACACACATATTTACAACTATCTTCCCTAAAATAGTCTGTCACACAGCCACTCATCTTTTTATCAGAATAAGGGATGGGCACAATAAATCAATTTATTGTTTATTAAAGGCATGGGGCAGAATGGAGTGAACTACGCACTGCAGTGACCAACCCACTCCTCACCATTAATTGTCGTGGAACAAAATAAGAGCATAGAATTTTTTTTTTTATTATAGTTTTTCTCCTATTACCACACTTTGGACTCATTTAAACTTATGACCCCCCCCCCTTAAACACACACGTGTTCCTGACTGCATGTTCTCGCTTAGGCAACATTTAAAAGCAATTGAAAATAACAAAAGAGTTCAAAACAAAGCAAAGAAATACAAAGAGGTCAAGTGTGCTTGCTTCAAGCTGTTGGTGACTCTTGAGTAGGTGTTTTTCTGTGAAACTGTCTCACAATTAAAAAAAAATGTTTATTGAAACACCACAATTTTTAACCGAATCTTATAATTTCATCTAAAAAAAATTTAAAATGTGTGAGGGGTGGTCAATTCACAGAAAAGTAGTCATATGCCCATCTCTGTTCAAAATCAATTTTATTTTACAGGAAGACGCAAACACACAGCATGAGCTTCATATTATTAGCTTTCATTTAGCTTGTAGGTTTTTTTTCTTATCTCCTCTTTTATTGGCAGATTTTGTTTTCTTTTTGGTTTTGTTCAACTTGGCTTGTTTTGCATGTCATAACACTTTCCGCTGTAGTTACGCTCTAGCACGCTTCGGACCAGGCCCAAATTTCACTGAGTAGATGTCAACTAAACGGCTTCTCAAAATCTCTTGTGCGTAAGGACAGCACGGTAACACCAGCTCATCACACACGATCGCCTGCGTTGCTTCACATTATAGCCCAATCAAAGGAATACACACACACACACATTTAACATTTGTCATAAATAATAAAGGGAAACCTTTACATTTGATTCTCCAAAATATCTTTGTTAATTTTCATTCATTTAAGATTTGTCCAAATTTGTTGCATGTAAATTGTCCCCATTACGAATTTGCATCATGATACGTTTCACCATCAAAAGCCAATATCAAAAAATAACTGGACTGCCTTGAACTCGGTTCTGTTTTGCAGGGATAGTAAAAACCGAGACTTGGGTCTTGGCCTCTCGTGTAACATTAGTTCTTACTGCAGTATGTACTGAAACATCTATCAAAACTATTAACAGTTATATAAAAGTGCCTCTGCATTCCCTTCATGCAATTAGTATTCAACTTCATGTTCTTTGCTCATAGATTAAAAAAAAAAATTGGCCTTGACCAGGGTTTCCCAATTCAGCACAAGCCATCATGTTTTGCATTCAAAGTAATCACTGTCGAATAGTTTTAGAATCGGTTATTCCATCGATTAATCCAATATGAGTTTAGTTTGCATTGCACAGTTTTTAACTAATTGTTTTTGTTATTGTTTAGTGATTAAAATAACATTAATTTTGACACCTAATTGTAATCAAGTGACTCATATTAAAGAACAAAGCAACAAACATCAATCAAGAAATTGTATCCATTTGACGATCATTAGCAGCAGCCTTTTAGTCTGACAATCTTTCTTAATTAAAAAAGAAAAAAAAAAAAAGTCCCATCCCATAATTTGGGAAACCCTGGCCTGGACACATCTTTATAGAGGGCCGCAAATGTGTTTTGTAAAGACAGAAAGAGAGAGAGAGAGAACTTATATATTTATGATATACGTATGCTCCTTTTGAAATTTTTGCTACGCAAGCTGGTGGGCAGTCTAGTTATTTTCTGAAGCCTCCCTTCCCACAATGCCCTTTTGGGTGACACCACCTGACCAACCCCAAAACGACACCATACACACGTGCGGCAGCGCAGCGTTCTAATACCTTAGCTCAACATGTCAACAAATTTTGACTGTAGGATTGAAGAAGAATAAGAAAAAAAAAGTGTTTTTTTTTTTTTGATGGAAAGTATTATTATTGAGAAATATGTGTCGATTGAGCCACGTGCAATGCATTGGGTAGATCATTGTGTTTGTCTGTTAGAGATTTTTAAGAAAGCTACAAGAAAAGAGAAAAAAAATGTATTTGTCTCAAGTCCATAAGCTCCGGGACTCTAAACTTAGAGGGCCATGATTAAAAAAAAAAAAAAAAAAAATAGTCTTTTAAGTCGGGGTTTTGTTTTTATTTCCTTTGTCTCTTTTATTTTTTTAAATGTTTCTGTGTAATCATTTGTTTATAAAAAAAAAAATGTGGGAGGGCTGAAGGAAAACAAATCGACACAACTTCTTTATCATTAAATGAAAACCGGTGCTCCTTAAACAATTCCATTTACAACTATTATAAACAAATGGTCATGAACAAAAAAAAAAATAGAAATTACTTCTCTTCTATCTCTCTCGCACTATTTGTACTCTTCTTCTATTGAGCGGGGGGTGGGGGGGGTTCCTGATCCATAAAGCAAAAGTCATGTCAAGAAACTCACCAGCAGAAAACCCCAAACATTGGCCTGGACCCAAAAACGAGAAGTGCTCCCGAGGACGTGGCTAAAAGTAGAACGCGGTCAAATGCCACAAGACCCTTTTTTTATCCTCGGGCAGCAATGTGAGCCGCTAACCCTGGAGGACCCCCCCCCCCCCCCCCCCCCCCTTCTGTAAATGACTCTTCTAGTGCTTGTGCTGTAGTGTATAGTTTCCCAGCAGTTAAAGGTTGTCCCTTAAAAGTGCCTTTTGTTCACAGACTCCATTTTGTAATCCAATATTTTTGTTTTGTTTCATTAGCTGGTAATGCCCCGAGTGTCGCGCTCGAGCACAGCTGTAACTGTTATCGTTCCTCCCTTCCTTCTCTTCTTTATATCTACATGCTGAAATTTACATACGGATATCAAACACGTCAATTAGTTAATTCTCGATTAATGATGGCAAAGAAAGCCATTGTTCTGCTGTTGCTTTTTTTTTCCCCCCCTCCCTCGACCCCTCACGCCACCCCACTTTGTTTCTACTGTCTATTTTCTCTTGGGCACTCGAGTAGTATGTAACTG
Organism: Syngnathus floridae; assembly: GCF_059516105.1. Classification (NCBI taxonomy): domain Eukaryota; kingdom Metazoa; phylum Chordata; class Actinopteri; order Syngnathiformes; family Syngnathidae; genus Syngnathus; species Syngnathus floridae. The sequence continues at coordinate 16,270,464 of NC_142416.1, read as the reverse complement.
TGTCTGTCACTCTTGCTCACTGGCTCGCTTTCTTCCCGCTGATGGGCGGGGCCCAAAAACAAATATTACTGAGAAACTTTTTTTTTTGTCTGAGCAGAATGCAGTTAGCTCACATGTTATTCTTGTCTGTATGCTTCACATTGTATCTCGCCATACCCATCACTTCTGCTTCTCCATTCAACAGCTAATGTACGTGAACAAATGACGCTGACGGGCTTTTGGGGGTGTCCTTGTGTGGGTTTTTAGGAAGGGGTGAGCGAGTTCTGGGGATGGAGAAAGCTGATTGAATCGCTTCGGGATGTTGGAACAGGGGATGCGCGGACTAGGTTAAGAGGTTACGCTTTTGTTTTGGTTATTTATTGTTTGGCTTTGTTTTACTTCCCCCTTTTTTTGTTTTCATAATTTGGATGATTATTTTTTATAATATTTGCTTATCAGGGTATGCTGTGTTTAAAAGCTCTTTGAGGACAGGAAGCCTTGGACTTAAAATGAAAGCTACAAGCACCTTATTGCCGGACTTATCCTGCATGAGGTTGAAGGAAAGGGGGTGGACTTACATTTTCACAACTATTTTTCCACAAATGGAATCTCTGCTAAGTATTATCGGTAATGGCGGGTTTTACGCAGTAAAACTCTCGGCAGTATTAACTACTTCAAACACACCGCACGAGAGGTTGTGACCTCTCGTGGGGGTTCCCCGCTATTTGTCCCCTCTGCCTCACCTCATGTTGGACAGCTCCAGGTCTGTGTTCTCTTGTTTAGTTTGTTTTCTTAAGCGTGTATGGTTACTGGTGTACTAGGCAGTAGCCCCCTCGCCGCCTTGACCCCCCCCCCCTTTTAGTCCCTGCGCCTCTGTCTACGCACCACTTCTTTGTGAGAACACCCCCAGAGCTCTAGGTGAAATGCATGTGTTAATTACAGTTTCTTTTCCATAAGATGAAAAACACAGTTTGAGAAGAGCAGCACCTGATTGAATAAAAAGGATGTTCTTGACTGTATTGGTCAGCGTCACGTGTCTTTATTTAAAGTAAAGCAGTACACTAACCTTGAAATATTCAGTTAGGTTTTTTTTCTTCAATTTTCTATTATTTAAAGGGTGTCCCACACCAACTGCCTACTTCAGAGTTAAACCTCTTCCTTAATTTTGATGATTTTTTTTGTTTGTAAAAGTTTGTATTTAAAAAATTTAAAATAATGCATAAAAGTTTGACAATTAATACTTTCAACATTTACGACGTTATGAGAGACTGCATGCTTCACAATGTGCTGGCATCTTTTGTTTTCGGTTTCTATCTAGTATTATCATGTGAGCCACCGTCTTTGCCCCTCCTAGCTTAGCGTCCTGAAGACACACAGCGCACAAGGGAGGTGTGTTACTTTCGCTCGTCGAAAGGTGCCTTCACGAACCGCAGGAATTTATTTTTTTGTTAATGTTCTGGAACGGTAACGGTGGACAACTAGATATACAGTACGTTACTTCTAACACTCGTTGTATATTTTTATATTTATATTTGTGTGTGTGCACCCTCGTGCGTTTCATTGCGGGAATTAAATTGCAAAAGGTGTTTTTTAGTCGGACGAGTTGCCCCTCCACTTGCGGAAGTAGCCAAAATCTCACCGACTGGACTTCCGGTCTACAATTTGTAAACACAACAATTTAAGACCTTAAAACAACTCAACCGAACGCTTCGAATTTGCGACACAAACTACATTTTTGTTCGTCGGAAAAGGGCACGGAGAGCTCTTTTTGTAACGTGACGTCAAATTTTAACCAGACTTTTTTTTTTGTACAGACGCCGAAGAAAGAAGAAATCAAGCTAGCGGTGTCGTCGAGTGTGTGTCCGTGTGTGCTTGTCGCTCATGCCGCTGTCACTTCAATGGGGAACTGCCTGTTTTCTCAAGGAGCGGATGATCTGTCTCTGCTGAACGAGTCGGAGGCGGCCAGCCTACCTGGAGAGCCACCGCCGCCTTATCAGGTGACCCGGGCCAGCACCACAACACTGACCTACTTATCCGACCCGATAGGCCGTTAGAAGTTGGAGCATCGTCAACCTAGTGTGTGTCTATTCGTGTGTGATCCCATAGCCGGTTTCCCTTCACTTTATTCAAACGTAAAGTTCGATCAAAACTTTCAGAGGGGGTTTATGGTTCGTAGCAGTAGTGCGCTTCATTATACTTGAGGAACACTACCTGCAAAGTACAATTGTAATAATCAACACACTGTTCAATTAATACTTTTTTTGACAGTGAGAATAATTGTCTTTATATTTGATTCCCAGAAGAAGAAGTGCAGGTGAAAATAAATGTCTCAAGCAGGGTACACACAGGGTCTCTGTTCATCCTTAAAAAGTCTTAAAAGGCACAAATAAGTTGACAGATCATAAATAAAGCAAGGCAGCTTTAGTTGCATACTGCAGTTCATATACAAGATAACGCAATGTACTTTGCATATCTAAAAGCACATAGCACAAAAGAGTTGAGACAATTCAAAGCGAAGGAATAAAAGTAGCTAACGAAAATAACAACCTGTGCAATATCATTTCAATCAGGGGGCAAAAAAGTATAGATTCTAAACTGGACTTAAATAGCATCTTAGTAGCTGCCATCTTTGTAGAAACAGTGGACAGTCGTTTTAAATCAGTGGCAAACTCTTTAAATTTTTGTGTGACTTTCCAGGAGCGCCAGCAGCCCGTGCCCGCGTACCATCCCACCCTGGGAGAGAGGCGCTTAGCCAGTCAGCTGAGTGAGGAGGAGCAGGTGCGCATCGCCCAGCGCATCGGACTCATCCATCACCTGCCGCGAGGCATCTTTGACCCAGGCTCTGATCCCTCTGACCGCAAAGTTAAAGAGTGAGTCGGGGAACTCGTTCACAAACAGCGGCGTTAGTTTCCATGACTTGTATCTGCAACACTTGTCTTCATAGAGCAGCGGTCAGCAACCCATCATGTTTAAAGAGCCACATATCATATACTTATCTTTTTGCAGGTGTGTGATCTGCATGGTAGACTTTGAGTACGGCGACCCGATCCGGTTCCTTCCGTGCCTGCACATCTACCACTTGGACTGCATCGACGCCTGGCTCATGCGCTCCTTTACCTGTCCGTCCTGCATGGAGCCCGTCGACGCTGCGCTGCTCGCGACCTATGAAGCCAACTAAGCCCCCCCCCCCCTCCTCCTCCTTGCTCACAAGTACCCCTTTCCATGCTGACCACGTAATGACCGCACCTTATTTGCCCAAACTGCTCGCTGCTGTTCGCAGGCTATATTCTCTCTTTTTCTAGTGGGACAGTGTGCCAAATGGAACTAGAAGAAATACGTACATGTGCATTTCCCATAATTGGTTTCACTCGCCTCAAAAACTCTTTAAAAGTTAGCTTTGATGGCACTGAAGTGTCACAACTGAAAAGTGCAATACGTAATAGATTTTAGAATTTAGGATAAACTTTACGATTAAATACTCAACAGGAATATCAATTTTTGTTTTTCATTTCCCAGTTGAGATTAATTATGAGTGTGATATTAGACAAACTAATTATGATCACTTATACCAAGTGTGTTGCGTTTCTTTTGATTTGTAAACAATGCCGTTTTGTCAAGAGCACAATAAAATAATAATACGGCACCTTTGAAATATAGGAAAGAGTAATTGGACCAGTCAAAGCAATGATACTTTTATTTTTGTAATGTTTTGACACTTTCCCTTTTGACAATAACGAGTTACCTTTTCTCCTTGCCTTCGTAATTTGTTTTCACATAACTTTTTTCTACCACAACTTTAATCCCATGATATTTTGATTTGTAACTTTACAACCTTGTTTTCACAACACGACAACTTTCTTTCTACCACAACTTTTCAGTAGCATTGAACAGCGGTTTCCATCGGCGGATGACAAGTGTGGGAGGCCTTTACGTTTCCGCCCAATTGCTGCGCCTTGTAAGGTTGGAGGACGTGAGGCGCGGAGTACGTATCTATGGAGTCCGTACTAGAATCAAGTCGAGCGTGTTCTTCCAAGTCGTCGTCGTCCACTAGAGGGAGCCAGACACCAGCACATGCGTGTCAGTTTTCCCGACTGAAGTCTCTTCACACCCTCAAGGCATGCATATATATTCCGCACAGATTTAAGGCATTTAAAAAAAAAAAAAAACTTTGCAGGATGACTCAGTCTGAACAGTCACACTTGACCGTAGAGCAGCCCTCGAGTCTCCCGAGAGTGAGCGTCTAATCTGACTTTCGTTGACCTGTTGCGGTCTTTTACCCCAGGTTAAAGGCCTTTACATTTCAATAGCTGGCACCAAAAAAAAAAATACAAATTTGCAAAACAATTACGTACTTACAAGTTGCTTCTTTCTAACCGCTACTTCCGCCCCCATGCTCTATTTTCTTTTTATTCAGGCACAACGGCGGACGACCGTGAACTTGACCCAGAGCTTCAAGACCAGTTCCAGGAGAAGAGAATTGCCATTCTGGTAAAAACCAAATAAGTTATTGTGATGTGATGATTGATTGAGGTTAGTGATCTGATTACCGATCACACATTTTTTCTCATGGCTTCAGTCACACCTGTGATTTGTTTTTGTTAGATGTAATATCCATATTTCTTGGGGGAAATAAAATAGACTAAATTGGTGCAACACTTAAGGGCAAACTGTTTTCATGCATGGTGTCGCGAATGGCTAAAGGGGTACCTGTGACATTTTTTTTCTTTATGCAAATGATGATGGCAATCAAAAAGAAAAACAATTTAAACATCTCAAAATGAACCGTCATAAGGTTCAGGCTGAGTTGATGCAGTCATGATTGTGAACACTAGAGGTCAGTAAAGTTCCCCTCATTCTATGGTCGGTTTTTTTTTTTCCTTTCGTCAAACTTTCTGCTCAGGAACTTGTAAATTCTGCTATGGAGTTTCTCAATGACAAGCCCAACGAGGTAGACTGCAGGCCTCACCCCTTCATGACTGCTCCTAGTTCAGCGACATCCATCACCACCGAGCCCGCGTTGAGTCTGGCTGTGGCCGGGCCCTCGAGTGACAGACCTGCTGCGTCAATGCGCAGACCTGTGGGATCGGTATGGGGCGAGATGGAATCTCAGAACCCTACCTGCTGTGATCCAGCCAATGCCGCTGCACACCTACACCTGCTCGGAGAAGCCTTGGGCCTGATTGGTCACCTTCTTAAGGGGACAAAGGTGAGTACAGTACATCCCTCCTGAGCAGACACAATTTGACTGAGCTGCGACCAGTCCAGGGTGGAGTCAGCCTTTCATCCACCGTGAGCTAGCATAACCTGCAGCCTCCCAAAAGTCGTACAGAAAAAAAACAGATGCATAGTCACTTGCATGTTGCATGTTCCCAGAAATCAGTGTGTGTGTCCACAAGCTTGTTTCTACTCTTGGATTCTCTGCTGTGTGGGCTTGCTCCATTGATGTGCCTCACCTCACATATACCAGAGCTGCATCAGTGCACAGACAACGTGCTGGTAAACAATGTGGAACATATACACGAGTACACTATGCATGCTTTGCTGATTATTTGTTTTCTTTCAAAGGATTCCACTCTGGAAAACATTGCCTACATCATGCCAGGTTTTTGAACGAATCCACCGGCAGAACTTTATGTTTGGATAATGAATGGTGACAAGATTATTATATTTATTGGAAGAACATGTGTTAAATACCTTAAATAAATTCACCTTATAATTGGCGCTTCAATAGTTTGAATGCTTTATTGCATAACCTTGCATGTAGGATTTATCGATGATTCCAAATTGGCAAAGTCATGGTGTCCCATTTCCAAACGCTCGCAGCAGTTCTGTTGTACAAATCGAAACATTCCAATGAAAAGAATATTCAGACATTTATTGAAGTGGGGCAATTATAAAACAGCAATGCAGGTGGTTTTGCTGTTTTCTGGGTGTGGTGAAAGTGCCCCGGGATACACCTCCGCCTTGTTGAGGAATGTCAAGCAGACTGTGGAACCTGTTATACACACACACACACACGACAATCGTAATGTCTTCAACTTGGGAGTGGTGAAACAACAAATGTGCGATTCCTCTGTTATGCAAGCCGTTACCTGGGAGTTGACACACACCGGACTGGTGTGGACGAGACACAAGCTTATGTACCTGCAGGTTCGAACCACAAGACGATAGCGCCGAAAGCTGACTTTACAATCTCGCATTTGAGTGAGGTAACTTTGATTTTGTGCTTGTTGTGTCACGTCTAAAAGTTATTTGTAAAGCTTTCTGGTCCGGTTGGTTTGAGATTCTTGAACATGTGGATTGGGACGAGAATGAAAAGTTAGTTTCTTTAAATTATGACAATCAAGTCCAATTATGATTTATGTAGAAATATGTAAAAATGTACTATACTGGATATTCCATAGCTGGACAAGTTTGTCATTGCGCAATATGCTTGACCTTGGAAAAGCTGGATTGAAGCCCGTACTACTTTTGCTTTCGTTGCGATTCGATTTGTAACTTTCCGTGAGTCTGTATGAATAAAGTTGTGGTAGAATGCAGTCGAGCAGGCCTGGCAAGTTGTTGCACATTTTAACCAAATTAAAAAAAGAAAGAAAGAATGCAAATGGGGGGACTGTTTGTCCAAACTCATGCGTGAAGAAGGACTTTAACTATGTAGAAGTTCTGATGATTTGATTTAGACGTAGCCGTTCATAACGTGGAATGATTCAATGGTCATAAATGACCTCACCTCTACTGTCGATCACTGAATTGCTTGAAAAAGTTACACTGTCCAGTTTTTCAATTTTTTTTTTTTTTTTAGTTGCTCTTTCCAGCCACTCATAATACAAAAACCAGAAAGCATCACAGAGCGTTTCAACTCAACACCGTGTGTTTTCATCCTCCAGCTATGAGCAGCCAAGCACAGCACTACGGCTCGATGCCACCGGAGCTGAGGTTGGTGCTGCTGGGCAACATCGGATGCGGAAAGACGTCGTCGGCCGACACCATCCTGAGCCAGCTGACGGACTTGTCCACGGCGAGTCCCCGCAGCATCCAGCTGCGCAAGGACTTTGCCGAGGGCAGGATGGTGACCCTGGTTGAGGCCCCCAGGTGGTACTGGAACGGCATGGAAATGGACGAGGGCGTCAAGAAGGAGACGGTGCGAGCCATGACCCTGCTGGAGCCTGGTCCTCATGCCGTTCTATTGCTGGTGCCTATCAGCCAGTTCACTGAGGTTGGTTCCATGATGAAGCTCACACTTTTTGGGAGTGGCAACTCAATTCTTTTGTTTCTTCAAACTAGATGGACGGCCAAGTGCCTACACAGTTGCAGGAAGTGTTTGGAAAAGAAGTTCTGGAGCACACCATGGTGCTACTGACCTGCGGCGATTATCTCATAGGAAGAACCGTGGAAGTGAGTGCCAATGCGGACTTTGAAGATTTTCTCTTGAGTTTAGTAAGAGCTCATTGACATGAAGCAGTCAGACACATGACTCGGTTGCTTATCATATTTCAAAACACATCTGAGGTTATTTTCTTTCCCACAAATATGTATTTAATCTGCAGGAATACCTTGTCAAGGAGAATCCTGGTCTGAGGCAAATGATCGGGCTATGCGGGGGGCGCTACCATGTCATCAATAACCGTCAGCGGCAGGACCGGACACAAGTTTGGGAGCTTCTGAACAAGGTAGAAGGAGACTGGGTGAGGGTGGGACATAGAGAGGGATTGTCAACCGGTGGTCCGTGGTCCTCTAGTGGTCTGTGGCGGTATAGCAGGTGGTCCGCAAAATTGGAAATAGAAAGAGCAAATAACAGAGACCACGCTGCAGTTACACCTACTGTACACTAGAGGGCACACACATAATGCGTATCGCTTGGGCCTGTTCTAAAAATAGCTCACCAACAAGTACATTGCATTTTTCTAGGAAATGTTTTATATGATCTTTTGAAAATGTAATATAATCCAAAGTAAATTGCTCTATATTGACACTTAGCATGAGCTACCTTGTTAAATCTCTATATATTGTGCTAAATCGATTTCATGATCCGTGTTTTCACACAGATGAGTATTAGTGATGATTAAGAATAACAAAATACACATGAGTAGATAATCAAACTGAGAGCTACTTGTCATACATCACTCGACCGGTTTCAGGTTGCTTCATAATTGAATGTATTATTTTGAGTGTAAGCAAGTCTGACACTTGGAATCCTGTCTAGAGTGAATGTGACATTTAACTGTGTCTGCCAGTATGTGTTTGATTGACAAAAATGAGATATGATCGCCTCTGTCTTTTATGTAACAGGTGGAGGACATGGTGAGCAAAAGCGGGGTGTTCTCCCCAAAAACAAAAGAGGAGAGGGAAATGGAGGAGCGCGTGCAGCAGAGGAAGAGAGAGCTGATGGAAAAATTCCAGATGCAAAAGGAAGAGAAAAGGGAAGCTTTGGCGTCCAGCTACACACCAAACGTTGACACGGCGAGGAGTGTCGAGAGAGTCGAGTCATACAGAGATACTTGGGAGAGGCGGAGAGAAGACGAGATGGACAACGTCAACGGAGGAGTGTCTGAGGTGATTCCGTCTCGTCCGGCACCAGGAGGCTGGCACTCGGGCCGGATTGATGATCAGGAGGAGAGACTTTCATCCAGACTCAATGCAGGTAGGCCGCTAATAAAATGAAAAAACACAACAACAAACGTAATAACTTGACAAGTTGACGAGTTTGTGAGATGCCTGTTGAGAAATTATTCTGGTACGCCTTTAGATGGAGCTAGACTCTTACAAATGATGAATGAAAAAAACGGACCAAAAGTCATTTCCACTCATAAGACGCAGTCACGCACGCATGGCTGATGTTTACATTGGCTGATGAGTTGCCTATTAAGCCATTTGTCTCAGTCCATCACAGAATCAACAGCTTTGAGGAGACTTCCCCTGAGGCCTATCCCACCTCCTTCTCTGATACCCCGGCCTCCGTCTATGACCCCGTCCTTGCCACAACCCACGTGTCCTCGCCATCCTCTCCGGAGCTGCGTTTAGTATTGATCGGACGATCCGGAGCGGGGAAAAGTGCGGCAGGCAACGCTATCCTGGGCCACGATGTGTTTGAGTCCAGGCCTGACAGTCTGATCGCCATCACTGAGGAGTGCATCAAGAAGAAAGCAGTCGTTGCTGGAAGAAGGGCCAGTATTATTTTTATTTGAATTTTGTGATTATTTCTGCAAATTCATGGGCTCTGACCACACCAAAAATGTCAAGCTTTTCTGTTTACGATAGTTATGTTCCAGTCTACACCAGCAAAAATCAGAATGCTGGGACAATGAATTAATTTCCAAAATAAAGAAAAAAAATCAATTTGGAAGCCACCCCAAGAAATCCAGGAAATAGTAAGACCATAAAACATAACTTGCTTCATCTCCTCCTCTCCCATAGGTGGCAGTAGTGGACACCCCAGACTGGTTCCACTCGGAACGTACCCCCGATGAGGTGCGATCTCAGATCTCCTCTTGCGTGGCCCTGTCCAGTCCGGGTCCCCACGCCTTCCTCCTGTGCGTCCCAACGGACCAGCCGGCCAAGATGGAGCTGCAGGCCCTCTGCGCCCTGGAGACCGTCTTTGGGCCAGATGTCGTCGGGAAACACACACTGGTCCTTTTCACGCACGCCGATCTTCTGAGGAAGAGCGGGAAGGCCGGCAGAGACGACATCGAGACGTATATCGGGGCTCGACGTGATGATTTATTGAAATTGGTGGAGAAATGCGGGGACAGGTTCCATGTGCTGGAGAGAGGCGGTCACGGGGGAAATGTGGAGGAGCTCCTGGAGAAGGTGGAGCAGATAGTGACCGAGGCCGGGGGGGAGTGTTACTCCAGCCCCGCTTTCCAAGAGGCAGAGAGCCGAGTGAGGGAGATGCAGGCCGAGATCGCGAGGGAAAGGAGACGGCAGAAGCAAGAGGAAGAATGCCTCGGCGAGCAGTTTCGGGGGGAGAGGCGCTCCCTCTATCCATACATGCAGACCGTGGCCGAGGCTGAAGAGGAAGTGAGAGAGGAAGAGGTTGAGAAAACACGAGCCGAGGCCGAGAGGAGTGTTAGCACCATGAATATTGAGAGCCTTCCGCCGATTACCATGGCAAACTTGTCCCCTTCAATGTTCCAGTCCATGATGGAAAGAGTGCAGTCGAACGCAAAGATGTTGCCCAAGCTTTTTTCTAACAGCTCGGTGTGGGTCAGCGACGGTGCCAAGAAGGTGATGGGCAGTTCGGTGTGGGGCTCAGTGGGCAGCGGCGCACAGAACGTACAGAAGACGGTGGCCCAAAGTCCCGTGTGGGGGAAGGTGGGCGCTCAAGCCGGGCATGTCTCCAAGCTAGTGGGAGACAGACTCCCCAAGGTGGTGGTAGATGGCTCCAACTGGGTCGGCTCCGGAGCCAAAGTCGTGGCGGACGGCTCCATGCGTGTCGGATCCGGGATTGGAAGCGGAGCGAAGGTTGTGGCTAAGAGTCCCGTGTGGGGAAAGGTTGGCTCCGGCGCCAAACTGGTGGCTGACGGTTCAGTGCGACTTGGAGCCGGACTAGGTGCCGGAGCAAAGAAGGTGGCCCAGAGTCCAGTGTGGGGCAAGATGGGCTCCGGGGCCAAAGCGGGTGCCAAAATAGTCAGCGAGAGCTCATTGTGGCAGAAAGCGGTGGCCAACGCCAAAAAGGTGCCGAAGCTCGTCATCGTGGGCGCATTGCTGGGGCTGGCGCTGGGAGTGTTTTTGGCGGGGGCCATCGGCGGAGCTGTGGGGGCCATCGGCGGTTCTGCGGTCACTGAGTTGGGCAGGCGAAGGTTTGCCAAGAAAAGCACGCCGGAAAAGGCTGTGAGTAACATTGATAGGCGAGTGAACGACACAGTCGAGTCACTGGTCAGACAAGGAGACAAAGTCATGAAAACGGAATGACCAGAATAAATTTTGCTCTGGTGAGAATTTTGCCCTGGGTGGAAGAATTCCAAATCGGTCCGGTTTAAAAAAACAAATGCCAGCACTTATGATTGCGAAGGCTTCGATTGAAGGTTTAGATTGACGCGGCAACAGGAGTTGAAATCTGATTGGACGAAAAACAGGTAGCATGTACTGGAAGCAGTTCAGGGAAGGAAAATGCCAGACATGGGAATAAATTAGGCCAGTTTCGTGGAATTGAGATTGCGATTACAGGTCGGTGCGTTCGATAGTCTTTAGCAGAAAAGACATTTCTGGTACTGACCGCTCACCACACTGCATTCATAATTCACATTGCATTTTAAAAATAATTTTCATGTCTGAGTTTTACGACGCAATTGATGTCTAGATGTGTGCAATAGGTTTGAGTGAAATTGAAATGTTTGACATATTATTGACTTGAGTGCACGATTAGAATAGAAATAAAAACATTTGATATTATGCTCTTGTTTTTTGTCACTATAAATACAAATATAGCAAAGTCATAAATTGCCTGCCAATTAGTTCATTACAGGAGTAGGCTGCTTAAAAGTTATGTAAACACAGTTTGGTCTGTTTGTATTTTGTTTTGTAGTTTGTTCTGGAGGCAGAAGGGTGGAGGTGCTGACCTTTTATCTTCAAGAGTCAGATTGGCCAACTTCACCCCTCTTGGCCTCCTGTAGATGAGGTAAACACACCACCGGCCCACAACTCAACAGACTTTTTTTTTTTTTTTTAATGGACCGATGGACCGGCTCAAAATTTTTTTACTTGAACAAAATTATGTTATGATATAGGGTTACTATTTTTAATGAAATATATGAAAGACTTCTTTTCATTCATTTTGTTATTTATGTTTATAAATAATTACATAAACAATGATTTGATCCAATTAAATATTTCACTAGTTTTATTATAATTTAAAGTGAACAAATAAACTGAACAATTATTTGATCACATTAAATATTTCACTAATTGTATTAGAATTTTATTTCATTAAATTTATTAAATATTTTAACACATTTAAAAACAAACATCGGTCCTATTGTAGTCACTATTATATTATTTACAATAAATTAATTCACCAAATATTTCTTGCGATTATCTTTACCAATCAATTAGATCAATTATAAATGGCCCACTCGCATTTAGTATCCCACTCCCGTTTTGATGGTTAATTTTTTTTTTCCTCAATACATGAATTTTTTTTTTTTTCTGGTCTCCTTTTTTTGGTTTGGTGACCCCACCCCAGTCAATGTGGTTTCGTGGTTGTGCAAACTTCCTGTTCTGTGGTCCAGAACATGGGTGCATAAGGCTTCCCAGAAAGACCTTGGGACCGTTTTCTGTCCACACCTCGCAGCTTCCATGCAGTTGCCACATTAACGCCTAAACATATCCGATATGTATCAAACCACCCCCACAAGGAAGCTAATGAACAGCCCTGCCCAAGACATTAAATCCCATCTTGAACCACATCCTACATCTTGACACATTACCACACATTTACAGTTGCTGTGGTTACATAAATCCTTGCTGGTTGTCAAACAACACAATGACACACATGCACACACACAAAAAAAGTACCCCTGAAAAACATGATGGGATTATGATAAAGATATTTTTCCCATGACTGCCATTGTCACAATATAATGTCAGCAAATGGTAACATCCGGCTTTAGGGTGTCACGGCACTTTTTTTTTTTACCTTCTATTTATAACTCATGGCATTAATCTGTTATCATCAACACATAATCTGAAAAAAAAAAAACCATTATTGTGTGAACCAAGCCAGCAACACAAGCTCTAAACTCCCCTTAGTGCGTTTCAAAACAAGCCTACTTTCTTAGGATCAAATGTAACGCATTGCAAGAAAAATGAATTGTGCAAACCGTAAAAAGTTTGCACTTTACTAAAAGATACACAACATACAACATGACTTTCATTTCTAATATAAGAGCGCGGTTGCAGAACAAGCGGTGGCTCGCTTCCTTTTGTTCTCACCGCTCTTCATTTGTAGCTGCCACCATTCTTATTTGACCTTTGACCTTGGCCAGAGTGCCACGTGTCACCACAGAGGTTTTTGTCCCAAAGCTGTCCTCGCTGTTCACGTCGCTGTCGCTACAGGAGCTCGTCGCCGAGCCCGCCAGCCGAATGGCCGAATCGGTGGAGTCTCGATTACGGCGGCAGGTTCTCGTTACCGCGGGACTGGTTGAAGGCGGGGAGGCGCCTTGGGATGGAGGAGGCGTGTCACACTGATAAAGAGGCTCCAGTTTGTTGTCCGAGTCCATCTTCCGTGGCTCATCCTCGTCCTCCTCAGGGTCCCTTCTCTCATCCTGTGCTTGGTCGTCCAGCAGGGTGACCAGGAAGTTGATGTACTTGACTGCCAGACGCAGGATCTCATTCTTGCTTAGCTTCTTGTCAGGCGGATGCGTGGGGATGAGCTTCCTCAGTTCTGAGAAGGCGCCGTTCACGTTCTGCTGCCGCCAGCGCTCGCGGCTGTTGGTGAAAACGCGGCGGGCGATTTTTTGAGGAGGACCGGCTGAACGCACACAAAAAAAAAGCCATCAGAAGATTAGAATTAAAGCAAGGCAGCTTTATTTATATTGTGCATTTAGTAAACGTACAGCATTTTTTTTTTTTTTTTTGGTATATACTCACAATCATTAATCTCCATCTCAAAGTGCGAGGAAGGTCTTCTCTTAACCCGGCCGTTGGAAATGACACTGTAGCTTCCGCCAGAGGTGCCCAAGAAAGAACTGAAGGAAGAAAATAATCATTAAAAAAAAAAAACACCAAACACGAGAAAGGTGGATGTTGTTAGTTGAGCTGGAAGCTGTTTGATTGGAGGCGTCATTGATTGCGAGCGCATCGTGGAGAATTTGAGGCCAGTCTAATAAAGGTCACTTAGTGGATGATTGAATGGATGACTCAACTGCCCCCTGGTGCAAGGACACAAGAGAGGGACGGACGAGCTTCCAGGATAGACCAAGCAGTTGTACAGGGAGCAAATGTGCACAATTCTACCTCTGCGTGACAGAAAATCCTTTTTTGGAATCAGGAAGAGTTGCACAGTTGGTCAAGAGGAGCTGCCAGTTTTTTCTTGTCGCATTTAATTGTGCACATTTTTTATGATGTGAGTCTTCAAGTGTGATCAAATATAAAACATGGTTAAACATGGAATGTAAAATTAAAAAAAATGTTTGGTTGATAGCTTGATGGGTGAGTTGGTTTGCCTGGCTTACAGTTCTCAGAAAGTATGTATGTACCGTATTTTCCGGACTATAAGGCGCACCTAAAAGCCTAAAAATTTCTCATAAGCCGACAGTGCGCCTTATAGTCCGATACGCCTTATATATGGACCAAATTCCTAAATTTAAACTGGCCCGAAGCATTGTGTCATGAAATCAATCATAAGTGGCCCACTGAAGATTGTGAATCATGAATCAAAAAGACGATGAATCATTATTTTTGATTATAAAGTAATTTGTTGCCTCTGAAGTTGAAATAAAAAAGATAAAATGGAGAATGATTTGGATTAAAAATCTGACATGATGCATTAATGGTGCGCCTTATAGTCCGGTGCGCCTAATAGTTCGGAAAATACGGTATGTATGTATGTATGTCACCTGGAGTAGAATGGATGAGCAGAATGCAGGTACGTCTGAGGCAGCATGGATGGACCACCTCCACCACCGGACCCCGGCAAGGCTCCCGAACCGTTGCCGGGCAGACAGGCCAGCTGAGTCCGACGCAGCTCCAAGTGAGGAGGCTTATTGGGAATGGGGTGCAGGGCGGTCAGCGGTGGGTTGGGGATGGCGAGAGGGGGCTTGCTATGGGCCAGGCTGATGACAGGGATGTGCGAAGGAAGTGACGATGATGAGGAGGTACTTGAAGAAGGTCGAGGTGAGAGGGGACCCGGGTTGGTCTTTACCGGGAGCAGTGGCGGCGGGGATGCAATTGTTGGCGACTTGGTGGGGGAACCACTTGTTACCGGTCCTCCTTGATGCCCTTCGGTCTCCATGACAACGGGCTCAATGCGTTCAGCGATCAATACGGCCATCTCTGTGTTTTCGGGGACCTCTTTGTCCTCTGAAGCGCACGACGGGGGCGAGGGACAGGGAAGGGGTTGAGGGGAAGTGTGCGGCTCTTTGGGGTTCATCCTCCCCATCATGGTGCAAACTCAGTGTGTGTTGTCTTCACGACTTTGAAAGATGATGTCGTCTAACATGCTAATGTGCAACACTTAATATAGTGCATGTTTGCTTTTTGCAGTTTCCTTTTTGCTTTTTACGTGACCTACATTTTTCATAATGGCAACTCAAAGTGTCACATAGTTAGCCTTCCACACCAGTGCCTTGGTCCACCTTTATTGGTCCAAGGCACATCTCTTGAAATACAAAAATTCCACTGCACACAGCCAAAGCAAAGAATTCACAAAATGTATATGTACTGAAAAAAAAAAGATGATAAATCAAAAGTTATTATTTAGTTGGACAAATGGCATCAGGTGGATACACAGGTTCATCGTCCCATCTGCCATCTAGTGGCAGGGCATTTAATTGTTTGGCCTATCACCATACGTCGCTAGCATATCTAGACATTTTTTGTTGTGAGTAAACAATCATATTTGGACCATTTAAATAAAATCCACAGTGGTTGGGAATCACTGCACCACACAAAAATGAGAATCATAAACCTCATGTGCTCTAATCCTCCATTTGCACCGCCACTTTAATTTGGGCATAACTTTTGAGAGTAACTTTCAAACATTGCACTCAAGTAACCCTCAAAGGAGATTTGAATGCAACGTGACCCAAAGTGGATTTTTGTATTTGTTCTTAACACACATGTTGCATTGAGGATTCTCTGACGTGTCAAATGAATTTGTCCATGTGTGTTTGTGTTGGGAGGATGTGAGTCAAAATCCGTTAAAGCGTTGAAAACGTTCCCGGCTGGCGAAGATTGGATGCATATCAAAGCGTCTGGGAAACAAAAGAAACACACGTGGGATTTAGGGTATAGTTGGCGTATATATTTAGGGAAGGATCTACAGTCAAGTTTTGCATGCCACGAGGGGACACAAGAATGTGGTGGAGGGAAATGCTGATCACTAATGAAGACATTTCATTGAATTGCTGCAGTGCAAAGGCTTTTGGTGAAGATTGTGAGTCACCATCATCGTGTAGGTTTTGCAATCGAGCTTGTTCCTGTTTTGTTGCTACTTAATGGTCATGACTTTTTATTTTGGACAGTTCCCTCTTTCACAATGAGGCACTGTTGCCAAGCTTGTTGTTTTAGATCAACATTGCAAATGAATGAATTGGACATTTTGTGCCTTTTGAAATGAGCAAATTGATTTTTATCACAGATTGTATTTCATTTATAAATAGTGTTTAGTAATTAGCAGTTTGAAAACGGAAACATTCCCTTGAATAATAATTACTCTCAACTTATTTTCTCTTTATATATGTGGAACGATACATACAACAATATAACTCATGAGTTTAAATTAATTGTTTTTGTTTATGATTATTAATTGTAAAGCAAATAATTGTGTGTGTATCTAGTAATTGTAGGTAGTGTTTTTATTCATCAATATATAATGATACATATTGCTTGCCATGAAATATTTATGGATTTTTAAATCTAAGAAAATAAACAAAATACAAAATATAGGTTTTAAAATAATAATTATTATTTAGGTGTTCACGTAAAATAAAAATGCTATGTAACTGACAGCTATACAGATATGTGATGATTACATGTTAATATTATAAAAAAATGAATGGCTGCAAATTCAGTTTAAACTGCTAAATACATTTATTAGACTATCACTCAAATATATTTTAGGCCACAGCTGCCCGAAACAAACAGCATTGGCAGGTAACAAATAATTACTTTGGATTATTATAGAAACATTATTGTTATTTTTTTTAAATTGACATCAAATGAAAACCTCTCTTTTATTTTTTTCAATCGACATTCAAATAAAATACAACTCTAATAAAAATTGTAATGTATTGTAATTTCTAAAGATGTCCAAATTATATTATTTCACTATACTTGTATTTCAGAACAAAAAAAATGCTTTAGTGGCTGACTGTTAGGCTTGAATAATTTAATTTGTGACTTTCCAGTCTAACCTATATATGCATATATATTCAATTTAGTGTGAAATTTCCAACTCCCTCTTAAAACGATAAACCGCTAAGAATTCTGAAATTAAAAAGGTAGCATTGAAGCATCTCTTCATGACAGGCTGTCTAATAAATCTGCAAAGAAATATGTATATCAACAAAAACAATACTCACACAAACATGATGAGGCTTGCGAGTCCAGAATTGTGTCATAAAAGCGTTGAGTCTCATGTAATGCCTCATCATCAACGTTTCGTTCCGTATTCTAAACCAAAATTATCTGACACGCGACTCACGAATTCTTTCTTTTGGAAAAGTAAAAAAAAAAAGCATGTAGATCCAGAAGTGGAGAAACACAATGCTTTTGTGCTGTCCAATGAGAGCAAAAGAAGAGTGGAGGCACATTTGGGGATGATATTGACATTGCTGTCATCCCTCAAGCGCTCGCTCACTCACTGTCTGTCTGTCTGTCTGTCTGTCTGTCTGTTAGTCGCCAAGACAACACAATGCTGTAACTGGCTGCCAGTCGGAATGCTGGGACGAGAGAGAGAGAGAGAAAGAGAGAGAGAGAGAGAAGCTGGTAGGTATGAAGGTGAGATGTGTGTGTGTGTGGGGGGGGGGTTGTATGTGTGTCTGTGTGTGTGTGTTCCCAGTTGCAGGGAGAGTTTTCCGCTCCCTGCTGGACAAGAGGATGTGCTGCTACAATGTGGTGGCTGCTGATAAGAGCCTCAAAGCTGCCTGTGGCCTACAGATAAGAGACCTCCACTGCCCCCCACCCACAATACCAACACCAAGTCCCCACCACCACAACAATCACACACACTTTTCATAACACACAGACAGCTTGAGGTATGCACACGCGTGCGCAGACACACACACACACGCACACGCTTCTCATGGTCAGTAGTCGACTGATTGGATTGCAATCAGCCTACTGCACGCACCTCGTTCATACATGATTATGCTCGTGCTAAAAATATGAAAATATGGGAGTATATTGAAAAAAACAGCAACTTGATTATTGCTTTGACACCCACGTGAAAACAGGAACATGTATGTGATTATACAACACAATACAGATCTGTTCTAAAAATAAGCAATAGACGTCAATGCTAATGCGACTGTCTTGTTTTAATGTTAGCTATAGCATAGAAGCAATAAAAAGAGCGGGACTCACGTATTGTACAAATACGTGGCAAACTTGTTTGTGCAATTGAGACAGTTCGGAGAGAGGTCAGTACTATTAATATCTGCAAACAGAAAGCTAGCGCAGTAACATTTAGGAGGTTTTTAAGAGGTTTCGCTTAACCTAATTCTATGCTATTGTTGTTGTTTTCAAAGTTTGTAATTACCGTATTTTCCGCACTATAAGGCGCACCGGATTATAAGGCGCACATTCAGTGAATGGCCCATTTTAAAACTTTGTCCATATATAAAGCGCACCGGATTATAAGGCGCATAGAATAAATAACTCAACGTTGCTCAAATGTTAATGCAATCACAATATCGTAACACTCGAAATAGTGAAAACAATAACAATATATCAATAACTCAATGTTGCTCAAATGTTAATATCACACACCACGCAAAATAAACACGTAAAGCTTACTTTAATAAATTAGTCCTCACCCACGAATCCATATTGGTCCATATATAAGTCGCATTGGATTATAAGACGCACTTTTGAGAAAATTGGAAGTTTTTAGGTGCGCCTAATAGTACAGAAAATACGGTATTCCATACATACACACTGGTAAAAAAAAATTCCATCCTATAGCTCCAAAAAAAAGAGAGCATGATAGAGAAAAACAGTTTTGGATTCTTCACCCTAAGACAGCTGTCAGAAAAGAAAAATGGCGTTCCCCAGTGTAATCTGCCTATGTTCGTCAGGGAGCTCAAGTGTGTCTGTATGTGTTTGTGTGTGTCTTACAGGATGGAACATTTTTCATTCATGGAACTTGAGTGGGAATTTGGGATGTGTTGGCATTGAGCACCTGTGTCGCTGATGGCCAATAAGCGTCGTCATCATGGCCACTTTCCTCTCCAACTTCCTTCCTAAATGTGCCTCATCATAGCTGCTCTTTGTTCTCAGGCGAGCGATGGCCGTCTGCTAATGTCCCAACCTGGAGGTCAGCACCTCTTTTCCATTCCCTCGGTGGTTTCCTCCTCAGACGCTCACCCGCACACACTCATGATGTCCACTCCACTGTAATGTGACCTTGGAGGTCCTGGGAAAGACAAGGCTTTGCTGAGTAACTCCGTGACAAATCTGTCATCAGCACCATACTGTACCCTGTGCTCGTCATCATCATCATCATCATCATCATCATGGCTGCACATGAGAGTGCATATGCAGGTGACTATTGAATGGCGGAGCTAGTGTTTTTTTCTTTGGGGGGGCCATGGGGGGATCAAGTATATCTTAGGTGGCCTGTAAAATATTTTTTTGTCAACCCATTTTTGCTGATTAATTGATGGATAGAAATGTGGAAAAAAAACCATGAAAATATCCAAAAGTCAGGTCAGGCGAGACCACTGCCCCCACGAACCTAACCCCCCCCCCCCTCGAGCTCCGCCAATGTTAAATTTTGCTAATTTGCATCCAACAGCTGCAGTTCATCTTGATCAACCCATCAACACACAAAAATACATTTGGGACTGAAACAAAATCTAGAGAGAATTGACAAGGGGGCGTTTGGAATGAAAAAAGATATATATTTGTTTAAAAAGAAAAATTGTGAAAAATAAACCACATGAGTAAAATCTAAAAGCATTGCAATTGATTAAAAAAAAATATTAATCTATTTTAGATTAAATTTAAAAAACACACACACGCACACACGAACAGAGCGAAACGAGACACACTCCACCAAGTGGCCATGTTTCCTTTGCAGCATGTAAACACGATTGTGTGCACGGTGATAGTGATCATAGGAGCTAATTGTTTGGAGCAATATTAACGGTGCAATTGATGGAGAAAGTGGCAAACAATGGTGCAAGCACTTGCCAGGACACACGCGCTCATTGTCTTTTATTATCTTCATTGTCCTGAACTATTCATAATATGAGTAAAATAAGTAATATTATGGCTTAAACCCTTCTGCGCATTATTGTGGTCAGGTTCTAGTTAATCCTAATTCTCCGAGTAGCAAAGAAAATAAAAAATTTTGACTTTCATGTAATATTTTAAAAAAATCAGTTAAAATGATAGCTTTATTATATAAATAATTGGCTTTATGATTAAATAAAATAAATAAATTGTCAATATTATGACCAATTTTTTTTCTTTTTTAAACTTGATGAATATTTTCTCTCAATTACTTGAATCCTCCAGAACTGTGACAGCTTCAATCGCATGTCGATGGTCACACATGGCTCAGTTTCCCAGGATGCACCTGGCATGGGGCGAGTGAGCGGATGCAGGCTCCAGCTGTTTCCTGTGCACACTTCCTGGTTCGCTTTTACGAGGCCTGATGGTTGGGCTATATAGTGGAGCTGAAAAGGGCACTTGGATTACAGACTTTTCCACATAGGATATGTCTGCCATGGCCACAGGTGGAGGATAGCATCACTAACTTTCACATAAACTGTGGGTTGAAAACAAAAGATGCAGGCACAGGGACATTGACTGGACGAGTCAAGGATAAACAGTCTATCTCTCTTTAGACTTCCTTTGGGGGATTTCAGGCAGGAGGCTAATGAGAACATAATGGGCCCAATCAATTGTTTCCTCGATTGAACACACCCTCTACTTTCCTCATCAACACTTGGACACAAGCCAGGGACGCTGCGCTGAGAAGAACACAGAGAAATGCACTCACTGGCCACTTCATTAGGTACACCTGATTATGGTACCTGCAGGGGTCAAATGAGCTCTCAACTTTGTTTAATATGGCTCCTTTTTTTATGTGATTGCTAGTAAAAGTGTAGATTCATAAATACGTGTCACTTTTTTTGCAAACGATGCCATACGGATAAAAATTGATTCTAATCTAGTGTAAGATCCATTGTTGGTGTGTTGTGAGAGTATCCTCCGGTCACGGTGACACAGTCTTCCTTGTGTCATATTTCTCATCATCAGCACTTGCACGGCCCAAATTCCACCGTTGCATTCGAGTGTGGCTTGTTGTCGACCTCCATCCTGTAATAATAGGAAACGCTGCATCGCTTTCCAACTTTCTCTCACACGCTTCTCTCATTGTCCTTCTGCTCCTTGCTAGCGTGAACTGAAATGTTGTTATATGAAGTATCCGTCCGGCCTTAAGGTTTGATTTTATTACCATATGTGAGACCTAACTCCATTGTAACCACACAAAAGCGCTTGAATGCCAATTGCGTGACTACATTTTCAGTAGGCAGATTTCTGCATCATTTCTTATTTGAAAATAAATACAAGCTTCATGTGGTGTATTATTATTATTATTATTATTATTATTATTATTATTATTATTATTATTATTATTATTATCATTATTTGGGTCATGGGTGAGCTGCCACCCTGGAATCCATGAGGACTGAAAAGTAGCAAAAAAAAAAGAGTCGCCCTTAACTGCTTTCACTTTTGAGTGAAAGGTTTTTTTGGGGTACAAGGTCTTCCACGCAAAATTTAGTTGACTGAGTCAAACCATTGACGTGAGTACAGTGCCCTCTCGTGGTCGGAGAAAATTTCTACAGTTTTATTCTTTTGCCACTAGAGGGCAACAAACGTTTACCGTTCAACGTTTTGTGTACTTCATTGTACCTCAACGCGTTCATAAAATGATGTACTTCGGAACAGAAATTGGATTGAAAATTAAAAGTAATTTGTATGTGTACACATGTGTTCATTAAATCAAGGTCAAGCCAAAAATGCTGATTGTGATTATAACTTCAATAAATCAGACTTGGTGGGCCTAATGAATTGTCTGGTGAATTTGGCTTGTTATTTTCACTTTGCTTATTTTCTGCCCACCTGACATCCGCAGTTGTGCACACAGGTCCACCGTCTGTCTCCTGGTGGGCCGCTTGTGCGCGGGTGGTCCGGTCCAGATGGAGGAGGGACGGATTAACACCACGCGTGCCCTGAAGGAGAGGTGGGCGGGGCGTAATCGACAAATGGAGGTGAGATGAACATCTGACAGACACATGTGCTCCGAGTCATGCAGACCTGGTTCCTCCTCACTCGCTATCTTCTATGAGTAGTCAAACCAACTGTACATTTTTCTTTAATGAATAAAACGTATATTTTTTTGCAGAGATGCAAGATGATTATTCAACGGTGAGAAATTTATAAAGTAATCATTCTTGCAGAGTTCTGCGTCTGGCTTGTGTCTGTTAACAGGACTAAGTGAGGGCAATCTTTTGAACAATTCTTCTGTGTCTCCATGAAGGCTGCATACAAGCTTCAACCAAAAATTTAACGTGATCAAGATGTGTTGTGCTGCCTGACTTCAAATTATATTTATGTGTTTCTGTTTGTATTTGAAGACTTCCTGGTTTGGCCTTCACCTGACGCTGCGTGTTTGGACACCGCCAGTGTGGAAAAACAACATTCGTGTGAGTTACCTGCAACTGTGAAATGTTATTTTGGTTTATGCTGTGCTTGTTAGATTTATTAGAGTTCATCTCACCGTGTGTGTGTTTGTGTGTGAGTGTAACAACGTTGCTCTTGTGTAGCAGAACGAGTGAATGTTGTTGCAGCAGGTTATTTGGGGTAGTAAACACTGTGAATTTGAGTGTTTGCACCATTTCACAAAGGATTAGTTGTCATTTATTGTAAATAGGAAATTGACATTGGCCAAAATATTTTCTTGAGCAAAACTTCCATTTTTCAATGATGTAACTTTTGCTCTGAATATTTCCACATCTGAAATTGCAATGAGTTAGTTCTATTAATGTTACATTGTGAAATACAAGAAAAGTGGAATAAATAGAAATCATAGTTTGATTTGTTTTGTAATGTTCACTTGTTTTTTAATGAAATATATTCATATAAACGCACACAATCGGCATGTCATACATTTCAGTCTGATTAGTATCGATTAAACGTGTTACAAAGAGCTAAAAAAAAAAAAGCCAGATACATTTGAAGAGGAAGCACATTCTCTGTCCACTGAATTATTTTCAAATACACTTTCATTATGTGATAAGTGTTATATGATTATTCTGAATTTGGAAGAAAAATAAAAAAAGAAGATATGCAATTTTAAAAAGCACTATAAATGGCCATCAAGCAATTGCAGAACTAAAGCAAAAGGATTGTTTTGGATCCTTAAAGATGTTATTAGGTGTCCTCCCATGAAGTGATACAGCATAGGTCAAGGGAAAGTTCCTGTCCAAAGGCTGGATGGACGTGCAGATGTCCAAAGCAGACGGCAATCTCTTGGAAAGAAGTGAAGGAATCAAAGTTCTTATAGAGGGACTCCCGGGCCGAGCCTGGGTGTTTAAAAAACCTCCAAGGCTCAGTTGGCGGTATGGCTCAGGTTGAAGCAGAGGGATTCTGGTGGGTCCAGGTTGAAGAGCGCCCGGCAGGACAGAGTCGCTGACTGTCTTCCAAGGTCGCTGTTGTCTCGTGAAGCGTTTCCTCCGCCGAAGAAAGCTCCCGTTTGCAAACATATCGACCGACATGGGGTCCAAAGTCCAGAAATTCCCCTTTCCGGGAACGCCGGGCTCCCGGGGGATCTTGATGAAGCAGTCGTTCAAAGACAGGTTGTGTCGGATTGAGTTGTGCCAAGCGGGGAACTTGTTTCGATAGTAGGCAAAGTTCTGGCTGATGAAATCACAGATCTGACTGAGGGTGAGTCTCTTCTTGGGGCTCTGGAGGATCGCCATGGTGATGAGAGCAATGTAAGAGTAAGGGGGCTTCACTGGAGAAGTAGAAATGCCGTAGAGTCGGGCCATTACATCGCTCTGGTCCTCCCGTGCTGAGAGATCCACGTCTTCTTGTTGTTCACCACCAGTCCACATGCCGAGGTGCACGTGCTCAGTAGATTTGCACTCCAAAGTCATGGTCCTCGCTGTGAGTAGGTCCAAAAAGGGTGAAGACAAAGCACAAGTCTTCGCTTTGCTTTGCTGACTAAATCTTGGACTTTTAACATCCTCTGCCTCCTCCTCCTCCTCCTGACCTAAACAGCACCACCTCTTTCAAACATCCCCTGAGGAGTCCAATCGTAATGAGGTTCAACACAGAAAATGGATTTTAAAAAAAAAAATGCCTTCACTATTTTCATTATACTGAGTATTTAAATGGTGTATTTCCTGATTTTTTTTTTTTAATCAACTGCAGAATACTAATTCGGCATAAATGATTTGCTGCACTTGAGTAATATATTGATTTAAATACAATGCATATATTAAATATAAAATTAATTAAATTTTATTAGATAATTTGTACAAATGCCAACTATTGGCGAATCAATGATTTGTGGAGTTTTGCTATTTATAGGCCAGCTCTGCCTGTACAGTACAATAATACCATCTGTTATTTGTTTCAGGGGAGGGGGGGGTAATAGAGGCGTTTATTTGCGTTGGTATTTGTCCCGTAACCTTATTTTGCATTTGATGTTAGAAATGAGCACAGCGGGTGAGACTTGTGGCTAATGATGCTTGATTTGGAAAATCAAACCTTCATTTTAGCAGGCCTGATTTTATGTGCTTGGCTCATTCAGCTCATTTCCTTTGGCGCTCATTGGTGCATGTTTTGGCAAAGTTAAGAGAGGAAACACTCTTTGGCTGTTTGGAATTAGAGAAAGACGTCATGTGTTTATTAAAACAATTGTTTGTACAGTATCCCGTCCGTCCATGCGAGGCCACCCACCGCGGAGAGCGGTCCACACTGCATGTGGGCTCACAGAACAAAGACACGCCACTTTCCTCCCATTAGTTTGTTTATAGTTTTTTTATATAAAATGCATTATCCTTCTTCTTACATGAATGTAATTAATATACCTAAAATGAGTCATCTCTGCTCAAATGAGGCAACTCAGCATGCTATTCACACAGAAATTAATCTAGACCAGCACATGTTCACACAAAAAACGTTTTATTTCCTCACAAACATGCAAGCCAAGAAAACCAAAACACCCAAAAGCACAATCAAGCACAGTAAACAAAACAAATTAAACACCCCAAGGCACACACTGACAAAAATAAAAAGAACATCAATTACTGAGCGCAACAAAACGCGTCACTTTTAACACAGCACACAATATGACCGTCACACTTTAAGATTGACACTCCGCATTACATTTCACCCCAAAGCAGGCAAAGATCCGTTCAAACGTGTATTTATATATTTTTGGACTGAACAGCAACAAACAAATATTTAAACTTGTTTTTATAGTGTTTTTATAACATCTCCCTTCGGCAAATATATTAAATTTAAGAGGCGTTTAAAAGTTTTGCCACCAGTGTTTGTTGACTGATGCACCTTTGAGTGATCATGGATTAAGCAGTCGAGCAACTTTGTCATCGTGAAAGTCAAAAGGGATAGTGAGACACTTAACCATGAATGGTCAAATGCAGATTTCTGTTGAATGGTGAATTTAAGAGGTGTGCGTTGAAATCTGGTGTCTAAGAGTTTGCATAGCTCGGTGTGGAGGGAGGGGGGGGGGGGGGGGGGGGGGGAGTCGTACTTGTCCTCCTAGGTGGTATGTTTGCGTTGAGCAGAAGTAAGCCTCACACGATTTCCACATTTGAGGCAGATCGAGCTGGAGTTGCCTGTTTTTTTCGGGACATGCCAGCAATAGACACAGCGTACCCTGTACTTCTTGTACCTTTAAAAAAAACCAAGAAAATAATAGTTAGAATGTATGAGGGTAAAAAAAAAACACAAATGCATGCAGAGGTGCAAAATGGAGGTGAAAAAAAATACAAGCTTAACTAATCTGTGTGAATGTTGAAAAGAATGAAATACCTTATGCCACATGCGTTACAAAGAGGTGTCCCGTCTTCTGCATCTCTCCACAATGGGGTCTTTCTGGTGAGGCACGATGCGCAAATCTTGCCCCCTAGTGGCAGGCAACACACCTTAATTAGTACTTTAATCAATTAGTAATTAGATATCAGATATTTTGTATTGAATTAAGCAGACCCAACAATTACATTTAGGAGTAAATTAAATTACTTTAGTATTCTTTTTTTTTTTAACATTTGTGTGGTGCTCTGTGCGATTATTCTCATATAGAATGTTTAAGCAAAGATTTAAATTTTTTAGATTGCATGCATTCTTATGTAACATATGACAACACAACTCTAATGTTCTGCATGTTTGTTACTGTTGATAGAGGGCGAGGTGACAGCCCGTTCCCAAATAAGGTGTGTAGCAGCGCCTCCCAGTGGGCAAAATATAGCATTAAATAATTTGTTGAATGAACAGAATAAAAACTCAGATAAACCAAATATGCTCTTAATAGTAAAAATATCAATTGTTCCCCTTTGGTTGCAACATGTAAATGTTTTAGTGCCCGTCACATTTCAAAGTTCCTGTTGGGTAAAATCATAAAATAAAAATAGAATACACATTTTTAGAGTTTGCAGTTGGCTAGATATTGATGCCTTATGTGATTTTTGATTGAGTGGGACGTCATTTCTGTGTATTTTGCAGACACGCCCCCAAACACTTGCGAGCATTGGTGACTACTTGATTTCTTAGTTTTGCAGCCTTATTTCTATGTTAACTTTGACAGGATTGTTAAAACTATTTTGCGTGGTTTAGACATTTATTTTTATTTTACAGGTTCTTTTAAATACTGGAGCGCACTGTTGTAAAATTGAGAGTGGCTTGACGACAGTGCAGGTACTTGAGGCAGTGGGTTCGCTTTCCCCATCCGAGTTGCTCAGCGTCCTCCTCCTCCTCCTCTGTTTGCGGAGCTTCTTGCTGAGATGGAAAAGGAGGACCCAAAATAAGACCAATTAGAGATACACAATATACACCGCAGATTGTATTATTTTATTAGGCCAGTCCTCACCTGTACTTGCATGTTACGCAGAGCCGACACTGTTCCCCGCTGTCATTCATCTTTGCGTGCATCCGAAACGTCACTCCTTGGAAGTGCGGGTCATGGATGTCGCCACTGCGGCTGGGATTGGGTTGCTTTCTAGCTCTTTTGGTTCCCCGCAAGTGCTGAGTGGCTGGTGTTTCATTTACCTCCTTTGACCTCAAATGTGAGGTCACTGTGCTGGTGGGAGAGTGCTGCAGTTTCTTCTCAAATGATTTGGATGGCATCACGCCGTCAGCTGGTTTGACGGGCGAATGACAGCCCAACACTAGGTTTGCATTGTGGTCGAGGGGGAGAGCTGGACAAAATCGCTTCACGTTGTCAGAACCTTTTGGACTAGTCGGGCTTGTACCAGACACGTGCACAGAGGACAAAGTACTTTCATGGCCATGTTCAGCGGAAGAGCTGCCATCACTCCCCTCCAACATGTCAGCATTCAACTCTGGCTGTGTTTTAGATTGCTGAGAAGATGCCAAAGCTTCTTCCTCCGCCGCGTCTTTGTCAGCCATCTGTGGTGGTTCATGACAAGTCAAGTCTGTCTTGGGTTTAGATGAAAAGCAGTTGTCTTGCTCATTTCCTACTGGCACGACACAAGTGGAGACCCCTGCATTGTTCCCAGTTCCTGATTTGCAGGCAGAAGGGACATCGTAGACAATGGGAAATAGTCTTGAGTCCGCCTTGTCTTCTCCGTGATCCATGAGCCTCTTACAATGTAGATTGATCAGATTCAACGCTGTCCAAGGGCCTCCAGGTGGGTTCTCCACGGCAATTTCCACCTTGCCGCTCACCACACTGTCTTCGTGTTCATAAGAGTTGTTGGAGGTTTGAGGCCTTTCAACATTTTCAGTTTGACTGTCTTTCAGCCAGTCAGACAGTGATTTGGTGCCCAGTAACCCACTTTGTAAGGAGGTCTCAAGTTTAGAAACCTCCTGGAAAAGGTAGCCGAGTGAAGTTTCGGAGGAGTCTTGTTCCGCCACCCTCTGAAAGATGGCCAACTCTGACCTTTGACCTTTGCTCATATCTGCATGATGAACAAACAATTTTTAAGATAAGAATAACATATACCAAGAGAGTTGTTATGGAAATCCACTAAATCGCCTCTATTCAAATTGATGAATTCTCATTCCAACATGCATTGAGTTTCAAAACAAGAATCACAGTTGTCACATTTTATTCTCTTGTAGACTTGAAGTGAATTTCCAAGATTTAATTCTATGATTTGAAATTATTTCTCTCAACATGTTCTTTGCAGTGGGGTCGCACAAGTGACGTGTCGCGTTTCAAACTTTTTCAGTATCAAACAATGCTGTCAATAAAATCGATGAGCGTCTTAACATTTTATCAAGTCCCGCACGCTATTAGTCAAAACTGTTCGAACTTTAAAACATTATGAAAAAAAAATGACAGTACGTTTTACATTGAGTGAAACCGGTCGTGTTCTTATGGCGTCTTCTCAGTGTTCAGAATGACTTTACGTATATCGACTTTAATTTACGGAGTGACCGTACAATTTACAAGTCACCAAAAAATATCTATCTAGGGTAATTATTTAGTTGTTAAAAATTGCATTTATCGTGCACTAATGGCAAATTCTGTGGCAATATTTATTGACAGGACTGCGCACGCAGCGGCACAGAGCAGTCGAGTAGTTTCTCGCCATTGTTGCGGCCACTTTAAGTCCTTAACTACTCGACAAATTTGTCAAGGGGTTTAAAAACAATTTTGGAGCAAATAAAAACAATGTTGTCACTTACCTTAAATTAAACAATCTAACGGATTTTGCACACGGATGTGGCGGCTTTTGGCTGACATCAAAAGAGTAAGTTTGGCGCAGCTGACGCTATCTTAAACTTAATTGTTGCAGCTGGACAAGTTCGCGCGATTGTTCCCAAAAACTATTCGACACAAAACAATAAAGTTATTTAAAAGTCGATTTTTTTTGTAGACGGATTAAAATTACGGGCTTTACCCTCTTAAATGAATGGCCTAAGAATCCCATTTCATATTATAATCAGTATTTCATTCAGGTTTTTGTTTTTTGGGGAAAATATATAGTGGAGTGTTAATAAATTTATTTTGGGGCATTGCATTGCTCTAACTTACTGCAGACTCCAATACACCCGATTAAAACAATCATTCCAGGAGACCAATAATAATACTAATCATTTTAAATCAGGTATGTTGGAGGAGGGAGATATCTAAAACATGCAAAATTTCAGCCCTCCAGGGCCAAACAACAAAAAATGAAGTTAAACTGAATTGCACTTTTCCCAGAGAGGACTTCACGTAAAAGTGACTTAGGGTAA
This sequence comes from Syngnathus floridae, assembly GCF_059516105.1. Classification (NCBI taxonomy): domain Eukaryota; kingdom Metazoa; phylum Chordata; class Actinopteri; order Syngnathiformes; family Syngnathidae; genus Syngnathus; species Syngnathus floridae. Next base: position 16,241,136 of record NC_142416.1, on the reverse strand, counting down.
TATTTACTTACTACTACTGCTACCGCCACTAATTTAATGTCGCTTAAAAATTCAGAGCACTTTAGCATTCATCATAGACTGGTCGAGAAAAAGTGCACACAATACAGCTTTAAAATAGTACTTTATTGCACAATTTTAAATACTTGATATATACCGTACGTTTGAGACTTAAATGTGTGCGTATAAGTTGGACATGTACAGTAGTACGTTGCAAATAGAACAAGAGGTTAACCTGGCAGACTCCTTCATTGGCATTTGGCAGCGTGTTGCAATTTTGTTTCATAAAAGTTGAGAACAATTCCCTCAAGGTAAACCCATTTTTTTTAGACATTTGAAATGTTTATCAGGATTTCATAGCAGTACATTGACTGAAGAGTAGTCATACTCCCTACAAATGTGAAAGAAATGCATGATAGTGTATGAGAAGTCATAAAAAAGATTGTCTAAGTGAAATGATGAGCATTTTACAGCGACACTGTGCGTGTAAGACACCAAATGTTGAATTCAACACTGTACAGTCGTATGAAGGAGTATTAGCGGTACACTGGGGGGAAAAAAGTACTTATGAGAATTAAGATGAGCAAGAACATTTGCAATTAAATCATGTATGTAATTAAATATAAAAAAAGTCAGAGTAGCAATTTTACATGACAAAAAAAATTCTAGAATAAAGTCATTGTGTACTGAGAAAACACTACGTAAAATTGTGAAATCTATATTTTGGAAGATTAAGACGACTGTCAACATGTTCAGTCTGTGATTGTGAAATTTTTGATCAAATATTTATTTATCTGTGGGGTGATTTTGAGAAATATTTCAAAATACCAGAATAATATTTGGCTACAAATCATCTCCTCAGTGTGGCCCTAAAACTCCTTTGTGAAGGTGAACGTTTTGTGACAAACTTAAATGTAGATGCCGTTTGTTGTCGTTAACAAAGAACACTGTGAAATTGTCTCAATGCTAAAGACATTCCACGTGAATAAAAAGATGTTAAATGCTCCATTTTCAAAATAACCATAACCGAGTTCAGCAATTTCTGCCCAAGTCCACAGGCCCACCACAGTAAACTGTTATTTGGTCAGTCAAGATCTTCAGGGCGGTTGCAACGGACTTCCCAAGCCCTAAATTTCTTTAAAAGTAACCCGCTCCCGTCCTAGCATGCCCTCATTTTCTGGGTTGGCCCCTCTCAATCCTCAGTGCCTTTTCTCAATGAGGTTTGGGAACATGTCCGTCCACGTAGAAATTCCTCGTGACTTTGGGTAAAGTCAACTCCATGCCCTCTAGCTCTGGGGTAAGAATAATCTGGCACCCGAGCCGGGAGTTCTCCTGAAGCATGGGCGCCATGTCCAGCATGTCATCCTCCCTTAAAACATGAGTGTATTAGCGTTCACGTCATCTTCAAACGTTTGCTAGCACTGAATTGAACATTCGAAAAACACAATTTAAAAAGCACACCTTACCTCTCATGTGGTTCAGGCAGTTTGTCTAAATGGTCGCTGGTTACATACACGTGGCATGTTGAACAGGCCAATGATGCCTCACATGCCCCTGAATGGAAAAAAATATCATATGCATATCACGATTAAGTACACTTGCACAATTTAATTTGAGACAATCTAGAAGTTATATGCAAAATATAGCACTTACAAAGCTTTTATCAGGTCGTCATTCAACTATGGTATGTTCATTATTTACAAAAGTAAATGAACAGCTAGAATTGTGGAAATTATAATGAGGATTATTAGTTCCCAAGAATTCCCAAACTGTTAAAAAGGAAGTAATTTGTGTGGTGGATACCCTGTGATATGAAAGTCATTTAACAGCTTAAACACCCACCTTCTAGTTCAATTCCATGCTTGTGGGCTAAGTACAAAATATTGTCTCCAACTTTGGCTCTAACTGGGATCCTCTGGCCCGACCGGTCTACATACACCACATTGACCCTGAAAGGCAGTAAGCAAAGTTCAAGGAAATCTGCAAGGGCTCCTTGGTGGATGATGGAGTTGTTTCTACGGTGATTTGAACCCAAGTCAGGATGTGCCTTTAACCTAATTTAAGCCACATATCTCTTGAATCAGAATCATTTGTTTTCTCCAGCCTGACTTGACAATGCATTCATTGAAGTGAAGCAAAAAAAAACTATGACATTGAATGTGGCAAATCATTGAAAAGCCAGAGATGAAAAATATTAACCGAAACTGTTTTGTTCTGTTTGAGTTATTTCGCTAGTTTATGATAACCACGATAAACTTGGCTTACATACATGATTTATAGACTTACACATTCTCCTGGGTCTCTTCTTCAGCGCTAGCGTCCTCGTTGTGGTGCGAACCTTAAGAGACAGAAGGCCAATAAGTAAAATACGTCATGAGAATAGTTAACTTGTTGCACAAGATTTCATAACGCCATGCAAGTGAGGTTACACAAACATTACTCAGCTCGACTAAGAGCTGACATATGCAAAAAAAATATTAACATTTCGTCCTGAGCATTTGCTAATTAGACGTTAAATCATCATCATCATCATACTTTCGTAGCCATAAAGGGAGAGACGTTAAATTTGGAAACCTTCTCGAACTAGCGAGGTGAAGCACTCACCTGTATTCGTTTGCATGTATCGGTTAATGCTACGAAAAGCGTCCACTGAGTCTTTCCTCTGTAAATGAGTCGTGCACGTCTTTATCCTGGAAAAAGGACATGTGCTACAGTCCGGTAAAACTCGCGAAAGTCTGAAAGTCATCCCCATGCTGGAGCGGACCGCTGCGGAGGTAGCCATGATCGTGTTATGATCACGTGCACAATGTCGTCCAATAGGAAAAGAGTAGTGTCATCATATTGTTTCGACGACAGAGGCCGCTGCAACTTTACGTTGGATTTTCTGACATCCGGGGATTTCAATGGCCAAAGCTTGAATTAAAGGCTGAGAAAACGTAAATTAAATTGATTATGGTTATGACGTAAATGGAAACGAATTTACGTATTGAATTATTACGGAGAAAATAACTCCTTCAAACCCACAAAATATTTTTTGGCCAACGAAAATAGATGCAAAAAGTTAATCCTGCTCATTTTCAGCCAATATTATCTTACAAAGCCAATAAATGGACATGGCTCCAATCCATGCTGGAGTTGTCTACTCGGTGAACTGATATTTAAAAATAACACAAGAAGTGCATCGCTGCATAGCTCCAAATTATGAACATAAAAATAATTCCCATTCAAACAAAATCTACGGTCTTGCGTTTCTTTAGTTGATATTCACTTAAAATAAAACAAGATACCCTCTATGAAGAAAATGAAAAACTATTAGTACTTAACTTTTGAGTAAAACTCACGGTACTGTTGACATTTCCACGTGATTTATACCCTCGTAAGAATGATGAGCATCCTTGCTGGGATTGCACTATAATTTTTCTTTCTTTTCTTATCGTGCTTTTTTTAAACATATATGAAGACTTACACAAGTTGGTTTTGAGACATATACTTATACATCCCATGGGTGCAGCTTCCTCCCATATGGAGAGTTAGCCGATGTTAACTGGGCCCTAGCGTGTTGACTTTTAAATTTAATAGCAAGGAGAACACACGGCAATATAAATCGTCACACTTTATGTGCACCTGCACATGGTAAATGTCCTGGGACAGTTTACCTTTCTATGAATTGAAAGCATCTGTTTTTCACTGGACGTCCTGTTTTGCAGGTGCATGCATGCATGTGACTATGTTTGGTGTGGTGGGTGGAGGTCATAACACAATAAAAGTCCATCCTTACTGTTCCTTTCAAATTTATAGGGGAACCTCCAAAGTCAAACATAGTTGACTTCAAAACAAACTTGAGATATGGAACTCTATCATGCAACTTAATTGTTTTTTTTCCTGCTAATTCAGTCAAATTCGATCATCTCCCTCCACAATAATGCAGTGTAGCGTTTGTGAATCATACGGCATGTAAAAAGGGTGCGTGTAGCTTACATCTACTTGTATTTATGTTCTAAAAATGAGCATCAAACATCTGTTGTGGCATCTTCTTTATCCTCACTGAGCTGAAGACATATTGACCAATTTTTGTTCTTTCACAAACTTTTGATTGAACACCCACACTGGGCCACTTTGGGGGACTGTTCCACATGGCCACATACAAGACTGTGTTCCTGTGGTCTCCTTCTGCATGAAAGACATGCAGCTTGATGAACAATGTGTGGATGGAAAAGATCAAGATAAAGCGATCTGTTGAATGCCCCCCCTGAGAACACAACTGTGTATATCAGTTTGTTTCTGGTGATGGATGAAGTAGAAGATTTTCCAGTCATCCTTTCAGTTCCATCAATCAATCCCATCAAAGCTGTTGTTTGACTAATACATTCAAAATAACTGTTGGATTCCTGACACTTGATTTTCTTCTCATTACCTTGTGTATGCTAATGAATAATAATTTATTCTAAACGCGGTACATTCATAATAGTGTGAGACGAGAAAGAACCTATGAGAAGTCTAAATTAGCTGCGGACTTTTTTAATTGATGTTTGATGGTAAGAGCCATTGCAAGCGTGTTGCATACGATAATCCTTTATAGTATGTTTTTTTTTCCCCTCCTATTTAACACTCACTTTACTCTAAGTACATTATCAGGTGTGATCATCTATCACACAGATTGACAGCGACTATTTAATTCATCTCATTCACTTTTACATCTCCTTTGGGCCCAATCTGTCTCGCGCTCAATGGAACTCAGATGGAAAACTTTAAAGAAAAGCAGCCATGAGCAGGAAGCACAGGGCCAAGGGTATTTCTAAAGACTAAGGGTATATTTTTGAGACTTCCCTTTTGGACTTTTTGCAACTTTTTAAGATAAGCATTTAAAAGTTAAATTGAGTTGAGTCTCTCAGATGACTCACATATCTCTGATCGGAAGAAAATGCAATAAAAGTTTGTTCTCCAGCAGACAAAAGGGAAACTTTCGGTCAGTGTGACTAACCAAAGCATCATGGGAGCAGGGTGAAACTTGTTGTGATGCTTGTGTCAGCTGTGGGACACTTTCGCTATTGTGTGTCAAGCTACCCTTTTTCTTCTCAGGGTTGTTTGTAATTAATGACCCTTTACTCCCCACGCACATACGGACAGCGGCGAGAGGTTTGTTTATCTTGAGAGCTGAAGTGGCGTCTCTATCGTCTTGCCTTTCACAGACAGCGTTGACTGCTTACTGTTGACCTTTTTAGTGGAGGCAAAGCTGCAAAGGTTAAAGCCTGTAGGTCACAGAGGTGCACCATCAACGTACACAGGAAGTCATAAATCATCTAGGGTGGGGGTTTTTGTACAGTATTTTCATTGGTTTCATAGTTTTGCAATATTACACAAATGTTGCAGTCAATATTTGTGTGGAATTGCATTTAAGTCATAATTCAATGAGAAATTGTGACACCTACTGGCCAATTTAAATTAAAGCATTAAAGCGCATGCGCGAGTCAGTTGATTGATAGGTGTCTATGTTGATTAGACGTGAGAGTTTGGTGAGAAATGTCAAGTGCGCCCATAGTTTGCTTGATATATCACAATAGTTGGTTTTGATTAATTATATGTTTATATTTACAAACTTGTGCATGCACCAAACGTGCACGACTCATAATTATAAATTGCGTAAATGCACGCAATCACGAAACACGGAACGAAAGTGGCACGGAAACCAAAGTCATCAAAAAAGTAAGTCAAGTAAATATTTTATGTCTATTTGCAATTGTTCTTTAATTTCAATTTGGATCTTGTCGACTTTAAAAGTGTAGAAAACAAATTAAGGCAACACAGTATATTTAGTTTAGGAATAATTTTACACTTTGAAATAAGAATATTATTTAATCAAAAATACATTGATGAGCTTTTGGAGTGATTGTCAATATGCTCAAAGGAAACTATAAGACACAATCTGAGAAACTAAAGCCACTTCAGGTACTATTGAGCGTAAATGTGTGGCTCTTGGCACCTTTCTATAATTTTTGGACAACTATGAGAATATGACAGCTGGTTTTTATAGTGATATTTGTTTTGTTGGAAATATTTGAATATTGGATTTCCTACACGGTATGAATGATCCGTTGCCATGTCCACCACTTCCTGAGGCTTTCAAATTGTCCATAGATAACAAACTTCTTGGCAGGTCTTTCCACTCAGCAGCTATCTTGGCAACACATCTGGGCAGGTCTTTTAAAATAACACAAGATTTTTTTTTTCTAAATTTCTGCATTTTTAAAAGTCAAGGGTCATTAAATAAAATAGGCTCTACGGAGTAAAATCTATGTCCACTTTGGTAACTTTATCGCAGCATCAGACATAAAATGTTTTTGTGTGCAAGCATTCGTCCAGAGTGCCGTGCTGACGCACAGTTCATTAATCTCACTTACATACTTGTCCGGCATTTGCTTACATAATATATTTACATGAAAGTATGAGCTGGATGCAATCATGTGGCTGAGACTTTTTTTTGTGGTTTAACTTCAATTAACGTGTTTATTTGGTTTAGTAACCACCTTACAGACCTCGCCCCCCTCTAATCCATCTGAGCAAAAAATGGCCTACAAAAAAGAGGGAAGGCAAAAAGTCACACATTGGCCAGTTTAATTGAAGCTAATTGAATCAATGTTGAAAAAAATGCTTGATGAGTAAACTTCGAAACCCAACAACGCTATCCCACCTGCCAACCCTAACGCAGATGTTCCACAGCTCATGTTTCCATTCAAGATTTCTTAAGAGCAGTTTATCCCTTTTTAAATTCAGTTTGGCACCGTCTGTCAGTCACTTGTGGTTATTGGTTTGGGCCGGGGGGACATGAATCTGCGAGTCGGGCCTTCTTGACGTGTCACGTCAGAATGATTGATAGATTTACGAGCTTGCGGATCGCTTGCTCTTTGGAAGCAGGTAAAGAACATGAGTCAGAGATTACATAATAACCACCAACCCATAATCGAGTACGGTAATTCCATGTATGGTATATAATCTCCGCCATGTTTGATTTTCAGCCTGTTCACATCTTATCTCCTTGTTGTTGCTACAACAATGACGTGTGGCTCGTTTCTACGTGTCTTGACGCACTCTATTCTCGTCCCAAAAAAAAATGGACCAACTAACACCCGTTGCTCTGTTTTGTGACCAAAACACAACACAGGCGTTTTTTTGTTTTAGCCAGTCTAAACAGTTTTATCAGTGCTGCTGGCAGTCTGAGGAGATATGAGGCAGGAACTGGAGTATGGCGAGTTTACAGATTTTTAAAATGATGCAAACGCAATGGAAAATCGAGGTGTACGAGACGTGTGCATAATCATGCGCTATGTCGCTAACGTTCCAGGAGGATTTACTTTTGTAATTGTATGTTTTTGCTGCAGTGTCATTTTACTATATTCCGGAAATTCCACACGCAAGTATAAACTCGGGGTGGCACTCGGTTGAGTGCAGAGCACACACAGACGTCAAGTTTGGATTTATTTATTGTCTGGAGTGGTTTGACAAGTCACAATCAAAAGTTATGCAATCTGTCCGCGGATCATACCCAAGCCACATGTCACATTCCAGATGGGATCCATTTACAAGGTTTGGAGTTTAGTCTCGCCATCGATCCTCCATCTTTGCATTCCAATAAAAAATCTGAATGTTACAGATCTAAAAGTTATTACATTTATTTTTAGGTTGTATAAAACCAATAATCATTTCAAGACGGAGATGATGGCTGAAAGGCATCGTTTAGTTTTTCAGTCATACCGAAGCTGCAAACAAAATCCACTTGCATGAGCTTTTCCAATGTTGATTCAGATTGATCACAAATAAATTATTTCCATATAAATATAAATCTTATACCACTCAATCATGCATTTGTGTGTGTGTGTTTGGTAGTTTAGTTTTAAGTCATAAAAAAATCCACATTTGTGTGAACTTGTAGGCATGGCTTTTTTTTTTTTTAGAATATAATTTCCATGTTTGTGATTTTTATCTCCCGTCTAGCCAGTGTTGTTGTTTGGTTTGCAGCGCAGGGTTTTATCTTTCTCCAGTCTTGTTGATAAGACAAAAAAAAGATATGAAATGTTTTGGCCTTGTCTGGGATGTTTCTATGACACACCTTTGGAGCAGTGCCCTTAAAGAGCAGCGTGTAGAATTGTTTTTATTCATTTCAATAATATGCACTTGATTGACAGCAAGTGTACACTTGGTAAATGAGACCCTACTGTGGACACTTGACAGGAAGCACTTTGATAACGGTTTTTATAGAAAAAAAAAAGTCCACTTCCTTCTAAAATGAGAAAATTTTCTATCAGTTGAAAATGTGTCATGTATATCTGGCCTCAACTTGTGACTGCATCCTTGAATTTATCTTTTACCACTGACATACGTGACCACATGGACACACATGCACTAGACCAGGCGGATGGAGATAAAGACCCAACAAGGTGGCAGTTGAACGGTCCTGCTGTAGCTGTGAGCGGCACCTCGCTCCAGAATGGCGTTTTTGCCGTGGCCATCACTGGAGCTGTGAGTTATTACTTCTTTGGGGTTTCCTGTTGGCACAGACACACATGCTTGCAAGTACATACAGTGCATGTAAAGTTATCACTGATTTTTGAGATATAAAAATCAAGATAAGCAGTCCGGAAGGTGAATGAATAAATTGAACCTATCTGCCACGATGATGACATTTTTAAAAATCGATTTGGCTCATATCACAAAAAAACTCAAATGTTTTTAAATGAAAATCTTTGCGTTAGTCTTAATGTGTCTATAGTGTGCCGTATTTAGATTCTCTTCAGAATGTAAAACCAGACAGTTGTCCAGGTGAGGTGGTGTGTCACGCTTTTTATGTCTGTCTGAGTTACTCATACGAGATGTGAACACTCACAGCGCACGCATCCCAATAAGTTGTAAACACACACTGACAGACTGAAAATGCACAAGTCTATTTTCTATTTTCTAGTACACTCTGCTACACAAACACATGTATTTTTTTTTTATGTGGACATATCTAAATTAATATGGCTTTGACTCTATCCTTAGTTTATAAAACGTACAGGTGTCTTTCTAAACTTGACAAGCACCTCCAGCAGAAACAAAATAACTATGATTATCGAGTCTTTATAGAGTTACCTCAACACTTGTCTACAACACCTGGGCACATGACTTCATAATGCCCTAAATAAGGGCACGTTGTGCACGTGTCCAAACAAGTAGTCAGACATTTGGCTTCAGTGGATTAACAGTCATTCGTCTAAAGTAATGTTTTAAAAAAAAAAAATCAATTGTGGGACACTGTCATGCTTACGTGTTCATTAATCATTTATCTCAAGATTAAAAACCCAATCCCGTCTGGGACGCAGTTGTACATCTCAGAAAGTTAAAAAAAAAATACTTGTACAAATAGCTAGTTTAAAATGAATTTTAACATTCTGTATTTTCTTACTTGCTAATAGTGACAATTCTTGCCCAAGGCTTCCCCTAATTGACAAATGAGACACCCTGAAGACCTCCAAAAAAATAAAATGTTTTTTTTTTCTCCATGCACATTTCAAGTAACACTGATTGTTGATCTTTCAGTCTCACACATGTTGGCTTCTTCCGTGAGTTTAAATTAAATAATTCAAACCCTGAATATTAGAACTGTAAAGTAGACACGCTAAGCACTGAGTCAGTATGTTGCCACACACAGACAAGTGAAATTGAAAAACCAAAACCAGTTGTGTTCTCAGCAGGTTCCTTCTGTGTGTTTATGCAACAGCTCCAACAAAGAGTGAGAAATTCCTCCTTTTAATGATTCATAGCCAACCGCAGAAACATTGTCTTGCTCTCTCTCCAACTCCCATTCCCAGCGACTGTGATTCACGTCTAAGAGGCACTGGAAAACCCCGTAAACATCCCGCGTTCCTCTCCATCCAACGAGTCTAACTCCTCTGTCCCGTCCATAACTTCAAAAGCATCATCCATCGCTGTTATCAACAAAGACCTCCTCCCACACACGGACGGAGTGGTCATAAATGTTCCCTTTCAACAGTACGTTTGTTCCTTATCTGTCACGCAAAACTTCTTTCATGAACTATCTGGTCATCTGTAAGGAACAAGAACTTTCTCTACCATTCATGTTGAGTCATGACATGTAAGGAAATAGACTTTCATTGTTCTAGTATGGCGAGCCTTTGTGTTTAAGTTAATTGTGTGTGTTAGGAAAACTGGACTTCGACCATTCCTACAAACCACACTGGTTTCTAGAACTGGGTCAGGTTCTTCTGCTCTGCAGGGGTCCATCCATTTGGGCTTCCCATATTTAACCTTCCTTTGCTAACCTTCAGCAACCGCTTTGGGATAGCTTTTGCTTATACAAATGTGAAAAGTGGTTCCTGACAAAGGAAGTGAGGGGGAAGAAGGCTGGGCGAGCCAAAAGAGTGGGCCTCAACGAACGCCTTGTGAGCACTCTCCAACCCCAAAACCACAAAGAAAGATCTCCTAGGAGAAAGCCAGAGAATCACGGTGGAAGGCTTTTTCCTTAAATTATGCTGGATGAAGGCGATATTTAATGAACAGAGGCCTTGCGTCATTGTGGTGGCCAGTAATGGCTTTGGTTGTCTTGGAGGAGAACCAAACACTAGCGTTTGTTTACACCGAATAGCGTGACTCGCTAACTATGCTAGCTTGCCGCAATCACATCTATGACGACATTCGAGATTGACTTAGTGGGTTCTTCGGGTTTTTTTCTTCACTTTTTAACAAACATACTCACTTGCAGGCTACCACATATAGCCAACTTTTATTTTCAGGGTTGAAGAGAAGTTAGCAAAAATGTGAAAATATTAGCCAAGTCTAAATTATTACCATACTTGTAATTTGACCCCTGTACATAAAATTTTAGTTTTTATAATATTAAATTGATAAAATCTTGTGCAAAGAGCATTTTAGAGAATATTTTATGAGTTTGGCTGGAATTGACCTCTTGGGTAAAAACTTTGAACCACAGGAATGTTGTTTGTCAAGGGTGGCTAACAGGGCAAACAACAGCAGTAATTCAGTTTGATGAACCAGCGAGGTGTCAGAAGTCCTTTTAACGTTGTCAGTGAAAAGACGCAATGGCGTGTAACTAAGGCTAACAAGAATGAGCGGAATCTTCTTCTTTGTCACTCGTGTCACCGCTAAAAGGTTCATTCGGACATACCTCACGCTTGTCTGCTTTGTTGGTGTGTTACTCTTAACGTGAACCCCGTGACATAACACTTTGGGATTATTTGAGAGTACTGTTTTACGTAAACCGAGTATCCTGTAACACCATTACGATGTCGTTCCGCTCGCTTAATTTCAGATGCTGTCAAAGGTCGTTAATGACCGGCGTCGCTCGTCACTAACACGCTGCTTTCACAATGAGAAGGGAGTGAAAAGAAAGAAACACTCCCGGGAGTTGAAGTTGGGAAGCGCTGTCTTACTTTACTGAATATTGTAGAGTGCCAAAGAAGTTTTTTGGGTTTTCCGTAAGTTACGATTTACACTTATTTTACTTTTGGGTGTTTTTGATAGAACCATTCTTTGATTGCACGGTTGGCTCTTGCGTAATAGTAGCATTTTTCTGATCATGTCAAGTATACACAACAGTTCAGTCGCCTCTAAAAACACAAAAGCACTGATTTTTAAAGACTACAAAATCCCATTTAAAGTTCCTCTCGGCCACTTTAAGACTTTCGTTGCGCCGTGCATTAGCCGACTTTTACTGTGTTTACTTTCCAGCTGGAAAAAGAGTCTTAGTCTGATTGGCCGACTATTCAGATCAAAGTGTGTGCTGGAACATAAGATGGCATGGGACAAAAACCAGGTGACAGCAAAATGGTTAACTGCCTTTCGGTTTCTCTTATGTGATCTAAATGTTTGCGTAAAGCATCTCGTTCATTTCTCGTGTACTGTAAGCAAGCAGACACACCAGATGACTTCATGCTTATATACAAAAATGTTCAGTATTACTTAAGTGATTTAGTACTTTCGTTGTCATGCTGCAACCACTTTGTTAGAATAAACCTCTGAATTCATTGTTGCGATGACTCCTTATGGGGCAGTTGGCCGTGGAGATCAGAGTCATCTTTAGGAATACCACAGGAGAACATCACCAGCTTTAACCAAGCCCAGATGACATGATAGTTCTAAAGAAACCACATTGCCTGACTTAGGAGAAACCTCGGCATTGGCAGTCGATAGAACAATCTCAATGTTAGATGAGAAATAGTTATTTGACATTTTTAGGGCCTTTCTGGGACTGAAGAGTGACTTTCCATTGACTCGAAATGGTGGTGAGGGTATTCATTTTCTCACTTGCATTCAGAATGTAAAGTAAAATTACACATACTGATAATGTTCATGGTCAGCTCTTGATATGGGTCGTGATATCAATTTATAGTTAGGAGCATGAGTTTGGTAAAAATGGATCTAGATTCCATGGCAGTATATCATCAGCCCATGAAAAAAAAAACTGTTGGCTGATCAAGTAAGGTAAAAGTTTTCCCTTTGGCAACATTTATTTGTTAAAGCTTTGAGTAGGACATTAAGAAAATGTGCTTGGAAAGAGCGAGGAGTGCAAAAATCTGACAAGCTTCAGCTTCCTCTGAAGCAGAAAGCAACTCGGCACCAATGACAGAAGCTTTTCTCTCTGGAGAGCACAGCTGCTTTGACAAACAGTCTTAAGAGCAATTTGTATTGGGAGTCAAATTTTGCTGCACAAATAATGGAAATATTCACATTTGCCAACACAGATTAATTCATCTGAGACAAACACATGTCCAGTCTTTAACAGTTACAAGCTCTTTGCATCCGTCCGTTTCAAATATGATGTATGACCCAACACATAACTTCATCAACAAAGTGTTTCCGTTTGGAAACGCTCTGAAGAACATTACCCTTGAGGATTTGGCAACGAAGAAGTGTCTGATTAGATCGGATGCGAGAAGACTTGCTCTTTGAAAGCACCAGAGAAGACACTCGTACTCCTCCCGAGACACAAAACACATCTCGGACTTTTCCACGGCCACGCCACACATCTGGAGCCGGTCAATCCGCCACCGGCTCCTAATGGAACATGTGAATGTGTTCTGAGAAGCGGCTTAAACAGCTGCTATTAGCTCACTTACATGGCTTTGGCAGGAGAACACCAACGTGCCAACACTTCACGCATTCTGAATTCATCGTGTAAATTGACGTTAATGGGGCTACTTCAGAGACGAGGCAGCAGAACAACTTGGTCACATGCAAAAATAAGAAAAGCTGACCGTAACTTCACTGGAGGAGAGTACTAAAGTGTTTTTTGTGGGGGGTATCTGAAGAATGAAAGCAAACTCTCAGCATTAGAGCAGAAGGTCAAAGCTTAACAGATACCTCGCTTCCTGGGAATATTACTTCTGTAGCCCGAGGCAGAAAGCATAGCTCAACTTATGCAAATAGACATGCTTGTATGTGTGCCAAAGGTAAGAAACAAAAAAAAAACCTTGGCAGTTTCCTGTTGGAACATGAAGGGTCAACCTTGGTGAACACAAACCTTTTCATATGGGAAAATCGCATGTTCCAATTAGGGAGAAGTAGTATCAATAAGCAACTCCAATGAATACACAAGCATGGACTGGATAAAATCAGGATGTTATTTTCTTAATTAGACTTTCATATCCTGTTGAGATGGCGCTTGGAGTAAGGACCATATGGTTGAATTTTTATTTTTTACTACATTGCACTGAAACATTTGAAAATTTGTTGCCGAGACAGAGAATACTTTTTTCCAAACATCTTCTGTATGTTCCTTTACTTTTCAAAATGGCAACCCAATGTAGGATTTGAGCATAGAGAGGATCATTTGGGGAAAGTATCTCCTTCACCTCCCATACCGGGAAAGTATGGGTGAGGAAAAGTCTGACCCTATCCTAAAATATTATTTGTACTTTTCACTCAAGATAAATGAGATGCAAGCCTCATATTTCCTTTCATCGTCTTTGCGGTCGCAGCTCCTGAAGCCTCTTTTTGTGTGTTCTCTGTTGATGTTGGCCCTGGTATCCAGCTATCATCAACAAAAAGAAAATGTTGGCCTACCAGAAGAAGAATACTTGGCTGGTTCGAATAAAGTGAAACAAAAACTGTTCTCAAGATTGTCGACCTGAATGCTGTACCACCATTTGAGCGTTGTTTGTTTACAAGACACGGTATTTGTGTAATTGATCGTGTAGTCGTGATTAACTTCACTTCACTGACTGCTAATAAATGATTAATCGTTCATGCATGAGAATTTTGCTGTCCAGCTTCTTGTTAGAGAACTGCAAGTTGCTACTGCAAAAAATTACTGAAACCCTAAAATATTTTTTTTCAATGGAAAAAAAAATTAAATTAGATTTTTTAGTGACATTTTTTTGTGATTTTTTTTCAATTTCTTTTGTTTTACTGGGTAATACATTTAATGTGTGACTGAAGAAACGAATCATAAAAAAAATCAGTTTAAGGGTTTTTGCATGACTATAGCACTGTCAAAAAAATAAAACCACAATCTTAGTGAGGAACACTTAAGCAAAACACTTCATTTGTCAAACACTTCCCGCTCGATTCCCTCCGCACTCCTTGAAAGCCTCTCGGCCCCCTCAGCCGATAAGCATCGACAAGACGTACATACCCAACCAGCTGCGAAAGCGTCTTCAACCATCTGATTTATCACCGCGCCTCACGCTCCTCAACCTTCTTACCGTGAATGTCTTTCCAAGGCCATTAAACACATTGTTCCCAAAGATGCACCATCTCTCTTTTCACACAATTTCATGCTCTCCTGTCCAAAAGGCGGCAGCAGATGCGCAAGAGCAGATGTTTCGTGTCTCAAGTCCACAAGGGGAGTCAAAGGCGAGAGAGAGGATTTACAGAGTGAGGACAGTCGGGAGAGAGGAAGGAAAAAAGATGAGATGAAAGTGTGATGAACGACAGAATCTTAATCTCTGCCCTCTAAACATCTTTGAGGAGGGAGTTAGTCCTCTTTAGGAAATGCTTTAGCAGACATCAAAGCAAATACTTGAGATGAAAAGCCATTTAATGACTTGAATATACACAAATAAAGCAAATTGAACTCTTCAGAATAAAAAAAATCCGAAATGTATCTTGAGGCTCTGGGAACTTTTTCCTCAGCCAGGTAAGATCCTTTGTAACATTTTCCAAAGTGCCCCCTGATCTTTATTACCTCTACCAAAGTAATCGTGTTTTTGGTCATTTGTATGACTCTGATTTATTATGGGCAAGATTGCGCAATCACTAATTAAAGGGTTTTGTGGTTAAACCAATAAATATATGATTAATTTTGGCAGAAAAGTGTAGGGTTTTTTTAGACACAATTAGCCCTCATAGCCACAATGGTTGTTTTTTTTAAACTACTATGCTAATTAGGGATGTATTGTAGATAATAAACAGCATTCAACTGTTGTGTCTCCATGGAGGCCCACTGAGCTCTTCTGTGTGCAGCTGTCTCCTTTTTTCCCTCCGTTTTCTTCTCCTTGTCCAACAACTTTTCCCCCAATGTCCCTCCAAATTGCTTCTGGCAAGGCCTCCATTTAGAGAGGGGAATGGTCCTGGATGACATGTCCCAGTGGGATAGTCAGGGGGACATCAGGAAGCTTGTGAAAGCCACTGCCAACGGCTCGTTTCAGTCTCTCCATCACATGTAGAAATTCCTCTGCCGCAGTCTGCTCGCCTTGTCATTGGCTAGTGTTAGCAAACAATACAATAGCCGAGGGCCTTCAGAGGTTATGCCCATTAGGTGGCCTATCGGGACACATTTGGCAGCAATTCACAGCTCGGTCACTCATATAATTGAGCTTCCGGAAACGGGAATCTGAAAGATGAAATAGGCCTTCTTGTAGAATGGGATCCAAAAACAACATGGAGATCAAATTAACAACCTTGCAATGTACGTAGCGGGATTGCAAAAGAATACAACAATGGAGGCAAATGTACACTGATACGGTCTAGACACCTGCAAAAGGCAAAAAAAAAAATACTTAAAACTATCACTGTGTGGGTGTGGCTGGCGTGAGCTGTGGCCAACAGCAGCAGCTTCCTAAGTGCATGTACTGGGAGTTTAGACCATACTGAAACAAGTGGTTGAAAAAAATGTATTCTGATGAAGTCGATCAATGAATGACGGAATTTGTAACTTTGTACCAACATTGCCTATTTTTGGGTCCTTCACTCTGTGGTTTCCAGCAACTTATGTCAGACCAGGCAAAGCGTTTGTGGGAAATGACGTGTAATCTCATCAGTGTCGGTATGTTTTGTTAACCCCGGCAAGCCTCTGGGCAGCAACTTGCTTGATTGGAGGCGTCTCGACATCTGAGTTCCGACGACATCTTCGCTCGCAGCTGCATTTTACCGCTGGAAAAAAAAAAAAAGAACAACTGTGAGATTTATTGGTTAGGACAGATAAGTCCAAGTAATGTGAACTCTCTGGCAGTTGTGGATCGCAGTAAATTACAAAGCGTATGATCAGAGCTGAAAGATGCCATTAGGGAAATCATTTTATTCATGTAAAAAAAGGTGTAGATTTTAGAAAAAAATATCAACATTAAGTTCCTGTTATGTTGCATGGCACAAAATAGAGCCTAATGTCTTTTCTTCTTCATAAATAAACAAAAACTGATAACTATCATACTGGTAAAAATTATTTTTCTTCTATTTAGTTCTTGATGGTTTCATGCACAGCAACTATTTTCTAGAGAAATGCGAAACAAACCGTTTTTTTAACATAAATAAGTTCTCTGGGAACTTTGTTGGAGATTTCTCTGGAGGTCTGAGGTTATTTCTGATCTCCCAAAAAAAAAAAAAAAAAAAAAGGCTGATGAAGTGAATGCCGGAAAATTGAGAAGTCAAGTACGCCTATGGAGGAATGTGTGTGTTGCATGTCTCAACATGTAAAAATGTTCCGCTAATATCATCACTGTCAGTTCAATCTCTCACTGTGTGTGTTGATGTGCAAATTAAAATTACCTTTGGAATGTATACAGTACAGCGAAGGTAAAAGAACAGCTGGTTTGTATCTGCATGTGAATTTATTTAATGCTGCACAGATAAACTGGACCCAGCTGCTGGAGTGTGTGTACGCATGAATGTTCCTGATCTGATATTGCATTGATTGCAAGAGCCATGGAAATACCATTTGTGATATAAAATTGCAGTGGCGCACAAATATGTGAAACTGAAAAGAACAAAATTCCCATTGACTTAATTGTTAACAGAGGCACAGCATTGCCCTATTTTCATACCTAATGCAAATTTAGCTTTGTGCTGTGGCAAAAAAACTCAAATGGGGCATTATAATGCAAAATAAATCAAACATTCTTATAATCGGTAGTTAATCACCTTTTTGTATTTATAGGTTGTCCCTATAATAGACTTGAAAAGAAGAGCAGCCGCAATCATTTACGCTGCAGAGACAAACAGATCCGATGGCAGACAAGCAAATGCGCTAACACGGCTCAGATGTACGCCACATGCTAGTCTGCTTGACCCTGCAATGTTTTAATGCCTCCAGGAAATGCGTGTGTGTGTGTGGTGGGGGGGCTGCTTTTGGGTATGTGCATGTGTGTGTGTGTAAGGGTGTCCATTTAACAATTACGCAGAGGAAATCTGCTTGTCAGCAACTTGACTGTCTTCTCGGCGTATATATATCCAAGATGTACCTCCAAGGCTAGATTTTCTAGGAATGATCGTTTTTTTTCTTTTAATGATTACTTTTGCTCACATAAAAGCAGCCTAGTCATTCTTTTATAATACAGCTGAAAATCCAAATTGTTTTAAATCTTGCCAACTGCTGGTGTGGTGTGCTATTTACAGTAGCGGTGTGAGTTTCTTTTCCAGGTCAGTGTAAACGAGGATTGTTTTGGCAATGTTGTCTGTACGTTTTTTTTTTTTAAACGCAAGAAAAAATTTTTACTCTTTATTAGGTCGTCATGGAAACACACAGACAAGAATGTTGAAAATTCTCCCAAAAAAAATGAGAGCTAGTGAATGTTAGGTTAGCGTACAATTTTAAATGCACAGGATTAAAATTATATATTTTTGAGTGGTTAAAATAAAAAAAAGTACAAGGTAAAACTAAAGGGCTTCCAATAGTAAGGAATGAGAACGAAAAAAGAAAAAATGCCGTTTGGCTCACGCTTTCATTGTGGCCTTATCCTCACTCGCACCTTATCGTTGGCTTGACTTTGCAAATCATTTTGGGATGCTGAGCGGAGATCTGGCATTCATTTACATTCTTACTGCCTTTTTTTTTTTTCTCTTTAGGAACAGAGATGGAATTTCAAGTGGCCACAAAGAAAGAAAAAAAAGGCACGGTAGGGTGAGGCGGGGGTTTGGATTGGACGTTCCCACAGGGACTACTATGGCTGCCTTGTGGTTAAAATATCTTTTGTGTGTCCATCTCCTCTGATTACCCTCAGGACTCCAGTGAGTTCCATACGGGCATGTGTTGTCTCTATGTGTGTGTTTGTAAAAATACGTAAGTCTGATTCGACCATTGTTGAAAATTCTTTTGTAACCTTTTTGGTTGTTCCAATCATCACTGACTGGAAAAACATTCACATGATCCTTAACGTTTGCTATGACGAATGAATGTACATGTTTTGTGAGTCCCGGTCGTGATGATGTCATGCGTTTTACGCCACATTGTATAACAAAGGCAAAATTGTGCTGACACTACTTTTTAAGTCACGCATAGTTGCAGTTTATTTTTTTCGTTGTACTAATGTTATCCTGAAATATGTTTTTAAAGGCAAACCTGCACGGGTTTACATTCATGTTCATTCATATAGAATATATTTTCACAAAATATTTTTATGTGATTTATTCAAGCTTCAAAACGTAACATCTATCCAAATACAATTTAGCGGATTAATTTATAAATATGGGCTCATTTTTACACACCATCATATTTACCAGTACAAAAAAAAAATATTACAAGAATGTATGTTGTAAATGCCCAAAAAAATTCTTAACCAAGATTATCCTGGAATGTGCACCCCCCTCCCTTCAAAAAAATATCTTCAATATAATGTTACAGGCTAACCTCCACTTTGATTCCCTTATAATCCACAAAATTCACATTCAGTACTTTCCCATGGAAAGTTCCCGATCATAAATATCTCCAGTATTTTGCAATGCCAGTGAACACCATTCTGTTGCACATCATTTAGTTTAAAAATAAAAACAACATTGCGAGCCACAACTTTGTTTTTCCATTGTTTCCAGTCGAATTGGGCACTTACTTTCAGGCGAAAAAAAAATTACGAAATCACTCCAAAAAACAACAAAGGGGGGAACTCCAGCATTGAGCAGCTCAGTTATAATTTTGAAATATTTCTTAATAGTCTGGCATTGTGTGTTGATTGTGGCATGTTAGGAATGAACTCATCATTCCAAGGCTGAAAGAATCTGGTGTCAGTATCACACTCTCCAACCATTTCGTGTGAAATCTGGATCTAGTTAGGCCCCTTGTCCGTCAGTGGTGGATGAACACATCCAGACTTCATGCATACACACACACATACACACCCCATCAAGCCACCCATGATTGAAACTCAGCCAAGCCAAGAGACCACATCACCAATAGCGTGTTGGCTGACCTGAACCACAGTCTCCAGCAGCGAATGGAAACCTCAGCGAGCCGATCAAATGTCTTCTGTCTGGATTTTGTGAAATAACACACAAAAGCCAGATGTGGGGCGCACCCACATACAGGGTAACGGGTGCTTTGTTGTTTTTTTTATATGAAAGGTGTGATTGGCTGTTATCAGCCTAGTTGCAGCAATCAGGGGTCATTTCCTTTGAGAAAAGAATCTTAATTGAGATGAGATGATGAGTCATTGCTCCTTTATCGCTGCAGGGCCCCGAAAGATAGCCTCAATCTCTTTCCCACATCCTCCCACAGCTTTCTGTTTCAGGTCCATTCAAAGCCACCAGCCATGCAAAATAAGAAGCTATCGGAAGGAAAAATTCCCATATTTAATTTTGAGTATTTGAATTGATATTTTAATCTCTATTCATATGTTAAGAATTACGAGAATATTTCAAATTGACAGTATAAACATAAATTATCAGATTATGTTTACTGGCTTTATTTATGTCGGAAAATGGGCAAAAAGGTTTATCATAGTTTTTCCAAAGGCAGACGTTTTCTTTCCATTCAACATAGGATAATAAATCTAATTTCAAATCTAATCTGGAGCGGACGAAAGGCAGCCTCGGCACCTGAACTGGCTGCCAGTCAATTGGAACAACCTTTCGCATTCACATTTACACCATCACTCAGTGGAACCGCACAGGGCCAATTTTTAAACGTGTGTATTTTCAGACTGATTCATCATTCAGCCACGGAGTAATCCAATAGTGGAAAGTTCACACTGTGGCAATGTGACGAAAATGTGTGTGACAGCAGAGAGGAAAAATGGACCAAAAGACGAAGCCGGAGCAAGTGCAAACGGTAAGGAATGTTTTCTTATCATCACAGACGTTAGTGTGGGCTGACGCGTCTTATCGGCCGCTTTGGACAGACAATTGAGTGGTGATAGATTACATGGGGGTGGGTGGGAAGAGTGTGATAAACTGGGAGAGATTGTTTTAGTTATGAGCACTGGCGGAGCTAGAAAAAAAATTTTCCCCATGGGGGGGCCAAAAATATTTCTAGCTGTCTGCAAAACAATTTATATATTTTTTTTAATTAAACTAGTGAAGATTCAATATATGTACTGTATGTTCCTTTTGGGGGGGAGTGGTGAAAATTCCAGAAAAAATCAATCCACTTAATTCACACTATAGAAAATGGATGGCGTGTTAGTGCCATAACAGCTACAAATATTCTTCTGTTTATACTTCCTGTCGGTGTAATGGCCCCATGTCCAATTTCTTTTGGAATATTAAAAATATTTTGGCTTCTTCGGGCATGTCTGACAAATACCAGACAAAGACTGCGACATATCCCGCCTTTCCTCAGTAGGTGGTCTTCATATACCTTCTCCTGGAATCCGTTCCTTACCGCACACCCGGATGAATATCGTGGAAAAGCTTGCATACATAAGCTAGTATAACATAAGTGCCTTGGTGGAATCACTTACTGTGATGTAGAGTGAAAATATACACTCTTAGTTCCATAAACGGTTCGTGTTGCTAGTCCGTCAAGGTCAACGTTATTTCCACACCTAGTATAAGCTTGTTCGGTCGGTGGTGTGACTAAGTGAACGTGTGTGTGGTCAAAAATAAGAACACTAGTGCTATTAAATCGTAGAGCGGGAAATTACAAATATGAGGTTTAATGAAGTGTGAGGGACAAAAAAAGTTGACTACTGGCTAACAATAATTCATTTTTGGAACTGCTGCTGTGATAACACTCACGTTGAGCAATACTGCCCCTGGTGGTGATGCACTGACAACTCTTAAATATGGCAAACTTTTCGACAGGAAAAAAACAAAAGCTCATTCGTCACAGCAAGTATACCTCACTTAGCAAAACGAATGCGATGAAAGAGGGTAACATGTCCTTCCTGTCCGGTTCCCGTCTGTCGGACTACTTCTACCGGTGCGTCAGACGGCCTTCTATGTATTTGAGGCTTTCATATGAGACCTCTGCATGCCCCAACAGGATATTACTCTCTAATGACCTCCTGACAGGCATCATGCACCATATCGTGCAGACAGCAATGAGTGTTGGGAGACATTTAACATTACAAAAACATCAACTGGACCTGGAGGAAGTTCTGCCCAGAAACCTCAAATCCTTCACTGCCCTTTGATGCACAAGCCTGCCAATACAGGTCGTAAATTGTAGAGCTCCACCGACGTTATGAGAGAAAATTTTGCACAAAATGTCTTCCAAAAGTATCAAGAGTAGTTACGAAAATTCTTTTTTTTTTCTCTCTCTGTCATAGATCTTAAGTTTATATTTGTAGGGGCTAGCTGTCCCAATACTTTTGCATATTCTCAACTAACTCCAATGCAGAAGCCTGCTGGCTTTTCCATTAGTTTTATTTCAACCAAAGTCATTGAAGTCTTTCCAATATGTGTCACGAGACTTTTTCATTACTCGTCTGGCTGCCGAACGCCTTTTCTGCCTGTTGATTGGTTGGACTCAAATATGAGACCCGCTCATCGACACTATCAAACGCTTGAAAGGGCGACACTTGACCCCGTCAGATGGACCACACGTGAGAGTAAAATTAGATGCAATGACAAACGATAAAGGAAAGGCTATCACTATTGTTTACAGTTTGAGAGATAATCCTTAAATGCAGGTAGTGGTTTATTGGCAGGAATCGTCTGTTTGATGAGTCTCAAGGAGGAGCAGCCGGATAAAGGGCAGGATTTCCCACTGTCAAAACACAGAGGGTGGGAATGGAGATCATCTTTTCTACAAGTGCTTGATTTCACGTGTGTGCATGTTCTCAGAATGCGTACATAATGTACCACAAAAGTTTCTTTGAAACTAATAAAAGCTTCCTCTGGTTTTGTCTTCGTAAACATTCCGACAGGCCCTGCAGGGGACAAATCCACAAGCGAGTACGTTGAAGCGTGTTAGGGCATGATGATATCCTGCCGAGAGTCTGGGAAAAAGGGTCGCGTTCAAGACCATGGGGGTCCCGGTCCTGTGTACGGAGGACTTTTTATCACTGATAATCGTGGCAGGGGTTAATTTAACTTGGACAGTGCACATTTGCTCTTTGTCCATGTTTGCATGGAAGTGCTTCCAAGCAATTCTCTTGACGACAAAAAATGCCGACAAAGGTTTACGACAAAGAAAAGAACATGCAGTTGTGCACCAAGGGTTCGAATCTTGGCTCGAGTCTGCGCTTGCATTAACTGTAGACTATAATTCAGGGGTGTCAAACTCTGGCCCGCGGGCCAAATTGTCAATGTTAATGCTAGTTTGTTAGCATGTGCCCTCTGATTGACTAGCAAACCAGTGTGTGGCAACTTAACGAGAACTTTGACACACAAATTGAGCTGCTGCGTTCAAGAAATGTTGTCCATCAATAGTTTTCTCGCTCTCTCGCTCTCTCTCTCTTTCTCTCTCTCTCTCTCTTTCTCTCTAGTGAGAGAGAGGGAGGGAGAGCGAGACAATTTGGGCTAGACCAGCCCCTTCAGCTGTTGCATGTTTGAATTGAGGTCTCACTTGCAGTCACACAGCAAACTTGTCAGTTCGACTCCCTCAAAGGGTGCTCGTTTGGATTCTATACCTCTGAAAAGCATCTGAAAGTTTTCAAGGTAATGTTTCTTTAAGGTTACTTTTCTTATTTAGAGCTTGGTAAATATGTATATAACTTAATTTATTCATACTTATAGACAGCTCACTACAGAAATAGTATTACAGTAAATGCCATTAAAAAAAAACAATTAATGGAATTTCTTCATATTGCCCTAAAATGTATACAGGACTTAATTTACAGTTTTTAATACAATACAATACAATACAATACATCTTTAAATAAAATAATGCAACAGATAAAAAACATGTGACTTGCTCTTTATAGATGAAAGAGGAGAGATTCAAAGTCTCCTTTCACCAAATTATAAAAGATAACATGACATGAAAGCAAAAAAAACTCAAAGAAACCTGTGGAATGCAAGTCTAATTACCACTGATTGACTTTAATTTCATCGCTTATAATAATTTAAGGTCAAATGTGAGATAAATTCATGATAATAGTTTGCGTATGTGCTTCAGCACTGATGGGTCAAACACACCTCATCGCTAAACTAAAAGTTGGATTCCGTTGCAGCTGCATTCCTTCAAATCGGGTGCACATGTCGGAAACGATGTAGCTGACATGTTCTTTAAGTTACACTGAGACGATTTAGTTGACGTCAACGTTTTGACAGTAATTGCATTTCCCAAACTTACCTGAGGCTCATTTTAGTTTCGAACACACCAGACAAAAATGTCTCAAAAATTGTAATTGTTCACATTGTCGCTATAAGTCAATTGTGAAAGTAAGTGAACACATTATTTGTAATAAATTAATAATATCTATTGGTTAAAAGAATATTTATGTTTTATTTTTTTCACATTATGCTTCACTGTATGCCAGGGCAAGATTGTTAAATAATGTTTTGCATAATTCTTTTGTTTCGCAACATATTTGGAGAATTTTTGTAACAATTTTTCAACATTTCTCACATAATCCATTTTTGAAAATATATTTTTTCCCTTGCAGTGACCTGGACAAAACAGAGCTCAGTAGCCCCCTCTTGTGGTAATCCTGAAAACGTCTTGGACTTGGAGGAAAAAAGATATGAACATCATTTCATCCCCTTGTGTGTTGAAGAACCTTTTTCCATAATGCTAGCCAAAATCCTGTCAACTAAAATGACTTTATAGCTGCTCAGCTTAAGCAAAAGCGCCAGAAACTATGGAGGCCTCGAGTCCCGCCCACGCTGGGACTTCCCCAACCGTGTCTGGCTTGCACCCATCCTCCACTCCAATCTCCACTTATGGCTATCTTCAGTTCTTCTGGCATTACCAGGACAAGTCTGTCATTCTGGAACATTACAACTACACAGGCAAGCTGAAGGGCGACCGTTACCGTGACGGCCTCCAACCCGAGGGCATCGCCTTCCTGGTGGTGTGTCTGCTCATCGTGCTGGAGAACGCCGTGGTTCTTCTGGCTATCTGGAGGAACAAGAAGTTCCATTTACCCATGTATTACCTCCTGGGTAACCTGACTCTGTCGGACCTCTTGGCCGGGATTACCTACATGGCCAACATCATCATGTCCGGGCCAAAGACTTTGCAGCTGACGCCTCTGCTGTGGTTCCTCAGGGAGGGAGGAGTTTTCATCACGCTGGCCGCTTCTGTCATCAGTCTGCTGGCCATCGCGATTGAGCGTCATGTAACCATGGTGACCATGAGGCCGTACCACGGGGCGAAGCGGGGGAGGATGTTGGCGCTGATTTGTGCGAGTTGGGCCTTAGCGACCTTCTTGGGCGTCCTGCCCATCCTGGGATGGAACTGCATCCACAGACTGGACCAATGCTCCACCGTGCTTCCTCTTTACTCCAAGAGCTACATCCTTTTCTGCGTGTCAGTCTTTAGTGCGATTCTTCTCGCCATCGTGGTGCTGTACGCCCGAGTTTTCCGCATCGTCCGCACCAACACGCAACGTCAGAGGTTAGGCTTGTCGAGTAGCATGAGAAAGGGCCTGGCCAGGAAGTCACAAAAGTACATCGCCCTCCTCAAGACGGTCACCATCGTGTTGGGTGTCTTCATCGCTTGCTGGCTTCCGCTCTTCCTCCTCCTCCTCCTGGATTTCTTCTGCCCAATAGGCAGTTGTCGACTCCTCTACAAGGCCGACTACTTTTTGGGGGTGGCGATGGTCAACTCGCTCCTCAACCCCATCATCTACACCCTAACCAGTAAGGACATGAGGAGAGCCATTTTGAGGCTGCTTTGTCGCCCGTGTCTCATGACCAGGGACGGCCAGGTGAAGAAGATTGGCATGCCCTTCCTGGAGTGCAGCTTCAGTAAGACCGAGGTCCCCTCCCAGAAGCTGGAGCCGGGGATGGAGACAACAATCTCCTCCGGGAACGTGGTCACCAATCCATCTCCTATCAAGACACTCTATCCGAAACTCTTCAAGCCTTAAAGACTTGACGGCTTGGCTCGCACTTAACAGAAGACATGTAGCAAGCCTTTCGGAGGACATGCATGGAACCTACTCGGCTCTCCCACTGTACTGATGTTTGAGGTACTATGTTGATACCATGATGACCTTGGTCTCCTCTTGGATAAAAGTGGTTCTCCTCACTATGAACCTGAGAAGAAGTTTGGACTGTATAGTGAAAAATGATGACGATGGGCTCGAACCAACAAAAAAAATTGAAGCGTCCAACAAACAAAGCCAGTGAATATAAAATTATTCCTGATGAAGATGACTCATCGCTGGTTGACTTGTTGACAACCATGACATGTATTTAGACACTGAGAAAACAAGGCCACTCAAATGTGAACAAGGCAACTCTTGTCAACTAATTTGCACTGAGATATCATTAAAATGGAAAAATTGGCTTGCACTCCTGTGGTTCTGTGGTTTGAATCCAAGCCTGGGAGAACTGTTTGATAAAACCAATGTAAATATTACATTCAGACTTTCTTTTGTGGGAGCTCCCTTCAAACGTTTGGTGTGGTTTCTCATTAAATTAGCACAGATGCACACGATGATGAATTTTGGTAAGCACATGGATTTCGCTGGATCGAAGGCCCGAGGTGTGATGTATAGTTTACGTAATAGACGATATGGTTGACTGTGGTAGGAAAATGAACAACACATCCAATCAAACCACAGAAAAGCTTCAATGCATCATGTGCGAGAGAGACGCAGAGAGATTTTTTTGAAATGACATCAAATGTCATCGGGTGTCCGGTGGAAAGTATGTCGGTTTTGGTTTCAAACTGTCTGCGAGGCTCAGCTACTAAAGCACAACGCTGGTTTTGGATACACTGACAGAAACCAATACGTCATTTGTATTATCTCATGTTTGGCATTATGCTTTTTTGTATAAATGTTTTTGGGTTTTTTGTCTTCTGCCAGGACCTTCATTGACAAATGTTTTTTGTACAGTAATTCATCTTGTGAAAGTTTTTCTTTGAAAACATTTGGTAACTGTTGTATAGTAAATTATATACATTTTGTACTGGTGTCTGTTATTGTTTTTTTTTTTAATAAATGACTGACAATGTTTCTGGAGTTGAGTTTATTTTGACTCTATCTTAAATTTTGCATGATGCCTTTTTGGAGAACCACAAGAAGCACGACAGGAAGTGAGCCCCCTCGCCCACATCTGGTAAGGGCATTGACCTATATTTTTTATATATTATACATACACCATTTACACATATGGTTCCTTTTTCCTCTTCATCTACCAAAGTCAAGGTTAACAGCCCTTCGCCATAGTGAAACAAATGGATCTCGTGTGTTTTATCACACAGATGGACCAGTTATGGCCCACAGGCTGTATGTTTGAGACCCATGCTATACAATCTGCATTATCCATACAGTAGGTAAAAATGTGAATGTGACAAATGATCTGCTCCAGCACACTCACAATCCTCATGAGGGCAACTGCTGTCGAAAATAGATGGATAAAGTCTGCGGTCTGCTTTAAAGTTCATTTTTTGTATCCTTTGGTGATCTCACCACCCTCGAAAAGATAGACTTTAATAAATGAGCCACCATGTTGTTGTTTTTTTAATCATTTTTTATTTTTTTTATTTGTACACGTAGTTCCAGATGCTGGAGGTGTCTACTGACAAGAGCCATCATTTAACAAACCCCATACTTCTCTTCTTCATGAATTCATGCAACAAACTGATGGAAGTCATATTTCCCAAAGACTTAGAAGCTCTCTGGAGAAATTATTAAGCAAGATAACCAAATATATCTCAGAACAGCCTTAGAATAATAATTGTTTGAAATATGTCTGCAAGGACCCGTTTAGGGAACTGAGGTCAATTGAGTGGAACCAAAGACAGACTTGGACAGTCAACCGAATGAACTCAAGACTTGACAAGTTTGCTTTTCTTCAGTTCAAATTACGTTTTGGAAGTTATGTGTTTAATCATTAGTGAGTCCTGTCAAAGAGGATAATGCAATGGTTTGGAAAGCTTAAAAATAGATTTGAAAGATAAATGTTGAATCTCCCTGTATGCATCTCCAGTGTGGCCCTTTATTGCCATCTTGTGGTTGTAAGTAGAAAGGACAGTTTTCCGTATAACCTTTGGAAGTTTAGAGGCATTTGTTTAAGACAGCCAGATTACTAATAAAACTAAACAATCATTTATTACATGAAGTGACATACAGCTGCACTGTAAATATTAGTCTAAACTGATCAAAATTACATCAAAACATTCATTTTTGCTGATTAACATTTTGCCATGGCACTGAATGTTTTTGAGGGGGAGTAATATTTGGAAAAGTACTATAAATTTCAACATTATTATAAATAAATAAAACCATTATTCAACTGTATTCAAACCGCGTTTATTTGCTGAATTTGTCAATGCTGTCATGTTGAACATTCGTGAGTTTTGACTAGCTGAGCTGGCAGTCATCCAGTACAACACTTTCACTCGGACGCAATCCTTTCTCAATAAAAGCACATATTGACTTAAGCCTATTGTCCTTCGTTACGTGTCAACTGAGGCCACGTCGGGACACTCTTATTGTGAAGGGGAGGGGAGGCCCTCGCACAATGCTTAGTCATGGTGAGTTACCGCTCCCCCCCCTCCAACACCCTCCTCCCCCGCCTCCCACCTCCCTCCCCCTTCTTATGTAGCGCACAGTTTATCATGGAAGAACTCGACTGCGCGACGTGAGTATCTCTTTTTTGACAGATTTAAGATCAAGTTTGACCTGTATGTGGATCAAAAACGTGTTATTGTTTATACTATCACGACACGGCTCGTTGAACCCG
Source organism: Syngnathus floridae (assembly GCF_059516105.1). NCBI lineage: Eukaryota > Metazoa > Chordata > Actinopteri > Syngnathiformes > Syngnathidae > Syngnathus > Syngnathus floridae. Next base: position 16,212,675 of record NC_142416.1, on the reverse strand, counting down.
ATTTAGCGTGCTTGTTTTCGAAGCGGTTTAAATGCCGCTAGCTACCGTCTGTTGTTATAATCTGAAGGTAGGTAGCTCGTTCACTTTGATTAGATTGAGTAGCAACCTCTTTTGTTAGAGTTGGAATTTTTCTTAACCGAAAGGTTTACATGAATGTAGTACATCTTTATTTTTAGCGCTGGTGTTTCTGAGTAAAAACAAGCGCCAAATGCAGCGTGCAGACGTGGATGACGATTGGGTGATTTAAAAAATCAAGAAGACGCTATGAATGGTGCGTGTGTGTGTTGAGTGCACGGCAGTCCCGTTCTGTGTAAATTCATTATGTAAGATTCGACTTCTCTTATGGGTCATGTTTTGGTACATTCAGTTCCACCGTGAAGAGTTCAGGATGAGTCACCGAGTAGGCTAAGTCGGTGCCAACATACCAGTGATCAAACGTACTCCAGTTTAGTGGCTTGTCCTCATTTGGCCATTTGCAGTCAGCACCGAGCACACTGCATGGAAAGAGAAAAGCTGCAGAAGCAATTGTGTAAGCTGGACTGAGGGACAGAAAGTGGGAGTCTCAAACTGGAATGAACTTGTGGAGTAAACCAAATGTATTGGAAATAGAAGTCGATCTTGTAGTTTCGTGTCAAACCAGTTGTTATGATCATCACTAGTCGCTTAGTCGTTATGGTTTCCTCCAGAGGGTTGCAAAAATCATAAATGTATCATTAAATCATATTTTGTTTTACATTTACTTGTACAGTACATTGCTCCCACTTGTCTTATAATATTTATTTTAAAAAATGTGCAGATTTTCTGCCAAATTGAAAAGAGCAAATCCATTTAGCAAGACCCATAAAGTAGACACACTATATTTGCTTTAGCCGGCCGTAACAAATGATGTGGCCAGCTGGATCTAGCCCCCAGGCCTTGTGTTTCACACCTGTGCTTCTGTGCAAAAGCCTTTTCACACTGTATTTAGCAGAGCGCAGTGTGTCGTTGATCAACTTATTTGTTGTGTATCTGCTGCCATGGTGTGACAACAAAACGCCCAAGGTTGCTGTATGCGGTCTTTGAAAACTTGCCAAAATATAGGTAATAAACATAATAAATACCTTGTCGGGTTGGTTGAAAGTGCTAGAAGGAAGTGTAGCAATTTCAACAGCAGAACTGTTAGCTTAAAAAAAAATACAACACATGCTTCTGCTGCCCTGTACGTCCTCCATTTAATGCTAAAATCTTAATAATATTTTTTGAAGGGATCCCTCCTATTCAGTGTTTAGAATACCACTTGTGCTGAATGTTTATCTTTGCTTTTAAATCATCTGTCATTTAGGAAAATGACCCAATTAGATTGAGCAACAACATTCATAATAATAGCAAGCCAGTAATTGCCCCCACGTGAAACTATTAAATTTTCTGCCTGACATATCAAGATGTTCGCCTCCAAGTTTCCTTTGAACAATGATCACATTTTTTACATGTGTTCAGCTCACTTTGAGAAGTGTTAGCTGGTACCAGGAACTTGTTCTGTATGCAGAAAAAAAATAAAACCAAGCCAAACTGCTCCGTGCCAAGTGTACAGTGACTGTCAGTGTGCGAGTTAAGCAACGCACTACATTGAAGTGACACTAACTATTTGATTAAGACTGCATTTTGACCTTAGCTCTTTCGCCATTTGTCAAATACTGGAGCAGCTTTCCAATGAAGAGTTTTCTGATCGGAAGTGTAAATGTAGGTAGGAGAATCATACCTGAGACAGTTTGGCTCCTGTGGGCAACCTCGGTGACTGGTGCCTGAATTTAAAAAAAAAAGTATTATAATATCAATTTTTTGCAGTATTTTATTTATTTGCAGATTGAAGGCCAGATGTGACCAAAAAAAAAATCGCCTCCCTCCACCAACTGCTAACCAAGCATATAAAATAATCAGTAAATGTAATTGTGGCATTTTACATTTATTACTTGTTTTTTTTTCCACACAAGGAAACATAAAAGACTGTGTCATGCTGAATGAGACTTTTTGTGAGTCACACCCAATCGTAAAACTTCAAAAGCACGCTCTGAAAAATAAACAAACATGTATTTTTGTTCACCCCGTGAAATCCGGGTTTAGTTAATCAAGTATCCATGAAGTCTCAACACAACCATTGGAATGGATTGATTTCATAGTTATTATGTTCTAACCAGGTAAGACAAAAAAAAAAATTATTGTCCATACATATTGTTTTTTTCATATTTGTGATTTGTGCCGTAAACCAGCCCTCTTACATCAAATATTTCCATGTTACCACCTGGAACCATGTTACGTATTAGTTTCACTTTAGTATCTATTTTTTGTCCTCGTTCCTGAAAAGGGACTGTACAAACTCGTTTAGCTTGGTCTGAGTGATTAGTTTCCATTCCTGTCTCATACGCGTCATTTTGCACTAGAAGAAACCATCTCTGCAATGTTGGAGACGTTTGGAGGAGGTTTAGAACTGTGCTGACTTGAAATGGGTGTCATGACAAAGAAGGAAGTGTCACGCACACCAATGTGTACTCGGAATACATTTGTGCCGTGTCATGGGATACAACATACGTGTGTGTGTGTGTGTGTGTATATTAACGTTTAGGCACGGAGATGTATTTTGACACCTTTTTAAGCGGATTAGGTATCTGATGTCACTTTCTCCCCTCTCGTTACAGGTGGGAGTTGAGCTGATGCAAATGCTGGAAGGATTTAAAAAAGGGAAACAAAACAAATTGCTTCGCCGGGACTTACAATTACAGAAGGACCACTAATTTCTTACGACAACACCTTTTTGGGCTATTTGGTCACACATTTTTTTTTTAGCTTCTGACAAGTGGTGAGTTTTTTTCTCCTTTTTTTCAGATTTTTTTCTCTGTTTTTCGGCGCACCGATTGACAACATTCCAAGAAACCGGTTAAATGGGCTGTCAAGAACGACAAGAGCTTTATTTTGCAAGCATTGGACTACATTCACTATTACCATCCGAGTTAAAGAACATGTTTGCAAAGATGTTTTGAAGGCCAAAATAGTTCTCATTGAAACTGTTGAATTTTGCTTTTTTTTTTCCTGCCACTTTTTTCTCCATAGTCAATGGAATTCTCAAGTTTGAGTACTGGTATGATGGAACGGAGTCACGTAGGAGTGCAAGTAATTACGAGATCTCCAATAACTCCGCAATGAGTCACAAGGCTTGACAAAGGTACTGAACTCGACAAAGGAGTCATTGTGTTTGCATCAATTTGACTCAGTCAGTTAAAGCAGAAGAGCCCACCCAATTTTTTTCCCCCCACGCTTGCCCAGTGGTGCCATGATACCGCCAAACGTTTCTTGCGCGAGAGACTAAGGAGGAGGAGACGAAGGAAGGAAATGTCAGAGTGCCTGACAGAATGCAAAGCGCTGGTGACTCCGTCCACGCGCAACGGCCACCGCGTCTTCAGCTACACGCTCGAGAGCCACACGGCCGCCGCCTTCGCCATCATGAACGAGCTGCGTATGGAGCGCCAGCTCTGCGACGTGACTCTGCGTGTGCGCTACCAGGACCTGGAGGCTGTGGACTTTGTGGCTCACAAGGTGGTGCTGGCGTCCTCCTCGCCCGTCTTCAGGGCCATGTTCACCAACGGCCTGAAAGAGTGCGGCATGGAGCTGGTGTCCATCGAAGGCGTCCACCCCAAGGTGAGACAAACTGATTTGAATTTTTTGATTTGACGTGAGATGTTTTGGATGGTGAGATTGATGATTCTTCTTCTTTTTGTTTTTTGTGTTCTCTTCCTATTTTTTTTACTTTTGTGCAAATTATCCATCAACTTGTCATCAGCAAACCTTTATCTCCACCATTTCCAACAATAGTTAACTGTGTGACAGCTAACGGTGTTAAAATATTACTGCAAACAAGGCCTGGAGAGTTAATAAAAGTTTTATGGCGGCAACTCTGTGGTTATCGCTGGTACAGTACTCTGCGGTGACACACAGCAGAAAAGCACACACATTGTGTAACCACGGTTAATCATCGAGATGCTCACGCTTATGGGATTTGCCATTGTGGTTTAGAATCCACATATTTTTTGACTATTTTTGAACATTTTGATTGATCTCCAAACTGTATGAAACAAACATCACTCCGAGATGATAACCTTGTAACTCTACGCGACTTACTCTGCAGGTGATGAATCGACTGATCGAGTTTGCCTACACAGCCAGTATCTCCGTCGGAGAGAAGTGTGTGATCCACGTGATGAACGGTGCCGTCATGTACCAGATAGATAGCGTCGTCAAGGCCTGCTGTGACTTTCTGGTCCAGCAACTGGACCCCAGCAACGCCATCGGCATCGCCAGTTTCGCCGAGCAGATCGGTTGCACGGAGCTTCATCAAAAGGCTCGGGAATACATCTACATGAACTTCAGCCAGGTACTCTCAAGCCACAGATGTCGGATGTCAATTTGTATTTGAGTGACTCCTGATAAAATGGAGGATTGACGTCTATAGTCCACAATGGGAGTGAAAGTGTTAAGTAGTTCAAAGTTGCTGACCTTGTAGTATTCTCTTTTCCAGGTGGCGACCCAGGAGGAGTTTTTTAACTTGTCTCACTGCCAGTTGGTGAATCTCATCAGCCGCGACGAGCTCAACGTGCGCTGCGAGTCCGAAGTCTTCCGGGCGTGCGAGGCCTGGGTGCGCTACGACCGAGAGAACCGGCGGCCGTACGTCCAGGCCTTACTCCACGCGGTCCGCTGCCATTCCCTCACCCCCAACTTCCTGAAAGCGCAGCTCCAGTCTCTTGACTGGGACCCGCAGTGTAAAGACTACCTTGCACAAATCTTCCAGGACCTCACCTTGCACAAGCCCACCAAAGTCAATTCTTGCCGCACCCCCAAGGTGCCGCAGCTCATCTACACAGCCGGGGGCTACTTCCAGCAATCCCTCAGCTACCTGGAGGCGTTTAATCCCTGCACGGGGTCCTGGCTACGGCTTGCGGACCTGCAGGTACCTCGCAGTGGTCTGGCAGCTTGTGTCATCAGTGGGCTTTTCTACGCCGTGGGCGGGCGAAACAACGCCCCCGATGGCAACATGGACTCAAATTCATTGGATTGCTACAACCCGATGAACAACTGCTGGTTGCCCTGTGCACCTATGAGCGTGCCCAGAAACCGAATAGGAGTGGGAGTCATCGATTGCATGGTATACGCCGTGGGTGGATCTCACGGGTGCATTCACCACAACAGCGTGGAAAGGTAAGTCGCTCAGAATAACGTTAATGCCGGAGGAAATTGTGTAACGTGGCGACCATAAGTCTTAAGTCTGAGCTTTCTTTGTAGGTACGACCCAGAAAAGGACCAGTGGCAGCTGGTCGCCCCCATGTTGACTCGGCGTATCGGGGTGGGCGTGGCCGTCATCAACAGGCTCCTTTACGCCGTGGGCGGTTTTGACGGCGCCGGCCGGCTCAGCTCGTGCGAGTGCTACAACCCGGAGAGGGACGAGTGGAAGACGGTGGCCTCGATGAACACCATGCGCTCTGGAGCTGGTGAGCACCAAGCATGAGGTTGGCTCTCTTTTGAAAAAGACCCGGTAAAGATTTGTCCTCCTTTCAGGTGTTTGCGCTCTGGGCAATCACCTCTTTGTGATGGGCGGCTACGATGGCACAAACCAACTGAACACGGTCGAGCGCTACAATGTGGAAACGGATACGTGGAGCTTTGCTGCCTCCATGAGGCACCGACGCAGTGCTCTGGGAGTCACCGCTTTAAACGGACGCATCTACGTTTTGGGTGAGGACGTTTTACAGCTGTTGTTTTTATACCTGAACGTGCTACATACATCTAGTGTTGCTCTAAATTGCAGATTTTCACATTTATTGGGTCTCCGACGTATCCCCCATGTGATTGAGGTGTCTCTCAAATGAATTTCACAAATGTCTCCCCAAAAAAGCAAACGAAAACCTAGGAATTGATGGTTGAAACCATTTTGCCTTGACAGGAGGTTATGATGGCAGCACGTTCCTTGACAGCGTGGAGTGTTACGACCCCGAGAAGGACACCTGGTCGGAGGTAACGCACATGACGTCGGGGCGTAGCGGCGTCGGCGTGGCCGTGACCATGGAGCCGTGCCAGAAAGACCCGCCTCTGTGTCCCACACCCGAACGGGACGAGCTTTCACAACACACTCGGCAGCACAGCGCACTGTAAACCCACAAGTTACACATTGATTCTGGAGCGAACACCAAATCAGTATTATAACTTGAAAGGTCTGAAGTTCACTGTCAGCGGCAGTATAATCAATGGCGACCTTCTTTGGAACCTGTCTTGTGTTCTGCCAAACCCAGCAAGACCTCAGTCCTGTCTTTGTGCTCACTTTGGGCTTATTGAGGTCCTCAAGCAAAGCCTCAACTACTAAATTGGACTGGAAAGGGCTGCACGCATGCACTGGTTTCATCAGGGGGCTCTTTAGTTCTAGCTAAAAGGGGGTCAAGAGGGCCTGTGTTCAAGAGTCATTTGAGGGAGGAAAAATGGTTTTATCATCTCATCCAATTCAAACTCACTCTTGTTTGTCACTTTAGGGCTGTTTAAGTGCCAACGGCGTGTGTGTGTGTGCGTGTGTGTGTATTTTTAACTTAAATCAGTGTACTTAGGGGCAAGATGAAACGGTCCCCATGACAACGGGATTCACACTTGAAAGACACTAGAAGCAACAAATACAGACTGATTTGAATTTGTTAATCAGCACCAATCCTCGTGTAAAAAAAGGTTAAAATGTACCTGTTCAAATTGTAGCAGCACATCTAAATCGCGAGTGGGAACATTTATTGGGAGCCAATTCGGTTTTTCTCCAAGTCCTCAGAATTTGTCGGTTAAATGTTTGGGCTTTTTTATTTTCATTTTATTTTCATTTACAAAATAATAATGTTTTAAAACGTACATATGGTGACCAGGGCACGAAACCAATCATTAAAAAAAAAAGTACCTTATACAATATGACCTTGTAAAGTGAATTCTACATACTGTACATATAAAGTGTTTCTGAATGCTTTATACATGTTAAGATAATTGCTGAAAATTCTGGACTACTGAAAGTTGGCCATACGGCGTTAAATTGTTTTCCACTATTCCAGTATTCCTGATTTGTTCGGCGTGGCTAAAATGGCACCGCCCCGTGTGTCATAAATTGTCCCACCCCAACTTTTTTAAAAACTTGAGTGCCTTTTTTTACATCTGTGGTTTGCCAGAGGAATTTTGAGGTAGTTATTTATTAACAGGCCCATTTCTACCACAAAATAACTCAGTTCGCTAGTTAACTAAGTAGCTATGTCTACCCAAAAATGGACGCTACATTTGCTGACCAGCTCAGTGTCGTAATTTAAATTCCCTAGTGAGGAGGTGTCTCACAAGAACAAAAGGCTTGTCAAATCTTTAAGTATTTGAATTTCTTGTTGAAACATTACATCTTTTTTTTTTATTTCTATGGCATTATGGAGTTTGCATTGGTCGCTATATGGGATTATAAGCGGGACGTTGCAAAAAAAAAAAAGATGACCTCCATTAGATTTCAAATTGTGTAGCAGGTCTGCTGAGTAGCTCACTTCATCCACACACACACACACACACAATATTTGCAGCATTCCGCATTGTGTATTCAACGTATGTGCAGTCTACAGGAAAATTTGGGGACTTAAAGACAAAATCAGCCAGATGACATTTTGGTGCAAGATGAACACGTCAAACAGGTCGAACCTGGTCCATAATCAAAGTGCCAAGACTGGGATTATGACAGCCCGAGGATATTGGATACTGTAGCTGTTCAAACTTTAACTGATTAATCTTCCTCAATGTTTGATTTGTTTATAATGTAAAAACACCAATTTCTCTTCTGGAAAGTTGACTTTTCTTCTTCTTCTTCTTCCACCAGACCTCAAAAACAAAAGTGACCATATTTGTCCAAAGCGTTCCAACAATTGAACACTAGGACAAATTAAAAAAAAAAAAAAAAATGTTTGTAACAGCCGTTTAAGCTACAAAGGTTTCTACATGATGTTTTGTACATTGATATTCAAATAATTATTGTACAGAATTGAAGAGCTCACCTTTTTATTTATTAGAGAATTTGCTTTTCTCGTTCCTCTGAGCTGACGACACTTTTGTAATGAAACAGGCTGGTGTTGTGTTTCTTTAAGCAACAAGCATGTATTGTTGAGTCAAAGTTCCTGTTGTGTATGGGAGGGGTTGTTTGTAAAGAATTTAGTTCACTTTGAAAGGGATTTTGTTGTTCATCTATAGCTGGGTTGGAAAATAGAGTATTTAAAATGTGCTTTGTACATTTTTCCAACTGAAACCTGTACAATACTTGTATAATAAAAAGTTTATTGTATTTTAAGTTTCATGTTTTTATATTGCAAAGCAACAAAATTCGTTTTACCAGGTTCAACCCGTCAATTTAAAAAGAAAACTAACACCAACAGAGGGCGACAAACTGCACTATATTGAACATATTATATATTGTGAAAATATGTATATCTTATGTTAATAACAACACTGAAAGAAAACTAAGGAACTTATAATATGCCACAAACACTCATGTTAACTTAAATATTTTTGTCAGCATTTTAATGTGACATTTAGCCTAAATCCAGAAAATTTAAGGTGCTTTCTCCCTAAAACTATCACTTGACAACAAATGCAAAAGTAGAAATTGCAACTTGGCGGTTGTACAGATCTTTAAGCTTTTTTTTGAGAATCCTATTTGACGTCTATCTAAACCCGTTTTATTTTGAAACGTTTGATTCCGGTTATGTTCGTCTCGATTGCTTTATTTTGAAGTGTCAGTCTGGATGTGCAGGTTTGTCGTGCAACTTGACACCGGTGCGCTCCTCCTTATGGCTCCATGAAGACGGCCCCTGAGACTTACCTGATACCACTGCGTGTCCTGTCGGCCGCAAAAGGTAAGTCCAATATAATTAAATAAACTCTATATATTAAAGTTTGTGCATAGTTGTCAAAAAAAAAAAAAAACAATCGTTACAGTTTTTCAGGTTGTACGACTTGAAGATGGTGATTTCGCAATCTTTTTTTTTGTAGTCGTGCACCTTAGATGATTGTCTACTCAACATATCAACAGTTGAATTGCATCTAAATGCTGCTTAAACTGTAACTTCTCTCGCAACATGTCAAGGATAGCACATGTTATCTCGACATGTTTCGTATGTGTGTGAAAGCCAAGTGAGAAAACTGGTGTCTGGCTGACACATTGTTGTCAAACTGGTTGATCGACTAAATATACACCTGACCCGATACCGCAGCTCCCGGAATTGTGTTGCACCAAACACGTGCTATCGGTTCCGGGGCTATAATAATCATTATCTTAATACTTGGGTCATAATTTTTTTTTTTATCTTTACTAGCAATGTTTTGAATCACATTTGAACGACGTTTATTATAGCTAAATAAATAAATGATGAAACGTGATGTGTACCCATACATACACACTGGAATTTTTTTTTTTTCCAAATTTATACAAATATTATGTTATATTTTGTTTTCCAAGAGGGAGTTCCTTCCTTACTGTCCAGTATTTAGCATCCAAATTCAAGCAACAGATGCCTAATTATGCAACGTGAGCCACGTGACATTGAAACATGACATTTCTCGCTCTTGTCTTCTTCAGTGTGGACCAGCAGCCAGAATGATCCCAGTGGGAGAATTCCGAAACATCGGCATCGAGCAGAACTCCAAGTACCGTGTGCTCAAGCCGTGGTGGGATGTTTTCTCCGAGTACCTGTGTGTGGCCATGCTCATGATTGGAGTCTTTGGATGCACCTTACAGGTGAGCACAACTCAAAGATTAGTGAGCCGAATAATAACAACACAATAGAACATAAATGGATGGATTCCTTCCACTGTAGTCTGACACACACACACACACCCATTCAAGGGAAACACAACACTTGTCTCAACTTGTCAGGTCGTACAAAATTTCAGAGAGGTCCAACTGACTCTTCACAACTGTAATGCTGTAATGTATAAGAATATCACACAGAAGTTATATTTCTTGTTCATATTAGATTTTTTTTGTTTGCTCTTAATGTAGCGGTACAAACTGATAACAAGCTGTGTTCTTTTCTTACAAACAATTGTTTACTTTGGCGTACTTTCAGAAAGATTAACAAAATCAACATTTCTGTCAAGAAGAATTATACCTGGAATAGACAAAAATAAAGCTTCCACTTCAGTTTTTTTAGGACTGGTACTAATTATGTAGTCTTGCGAAAGCTCGAGCTTTTCCAGTCGTTAGATGGAAAGTCTTTATTGTAGTGAGGTTGGGCCGCTGTTGTGGAAATAAATCATGTACTTCCCCATTCTTTTACTTTAGAGTCAATACGTTATTGCCAATATAAAGATTAGCAAAAGTTTTCGAGATGAAGGCAATATTCACACATGCTCAAGTTGTTTTGGTAAACCTTTAGCTACCATCGGCTAATTAAACCACTGTGATGTCACAATTGGGGTAAATAACAAAAGATTTCATTGGCTCTTTGTTTTCACTCAGTGCAATTGACGGGCAAAGACTTTGAGTATCACGTTGTTGGTCTTCATCCACTAATCCTTCTGTCGGTTCTCTCCAGCTCACCCAAGACAAGATCGCTTGCCTTCCGAGTCCATTCACCAGTCCGACGCCAAGCGCCATCGACTGCAGCTACATCCGCAACTACGGCGAGAACCACACGTGGGAAAGCCTCAATTTAACACCGAGCCATCCCGTCGTACGGGAGGTGCTCGGCCGCAAGAATAACCTGGACATCCACCAGTATGTCTTCATCAACCACTACTGCTACGAGCGATTTGTGCACTGGTATGCAAAGTACTTCCCATACCTGGTGGTGATCCACACCATGATCTTCATGGTGACCAGCAGTTTTTGGTTCAAGTTCCCCGGAACATCCTCCAAACTTGACCTTTTTGTCACCATCCTGGGAAAATGCTTTGACTCCCCCTGGACCACCAGAGCCTTGAGTGAGGTTTCTGAGGAAAGAGGTGAAGAAAAATTGGTCAACTGGAGAAGAAGCACCATATCCAAAGATCCCACGGAGAAGCGAACCGACGAGGAGGAGACCACCTTGCTTCAGCGATCCGCTTCGTGTAAATCCAATCCAGATAAGAAGACTCAAGAATCTCAGTCGGCTCCGTCTGTGTTGGATAAGAAGGAAGGAGAGCAGGCTAAGGCTCTGTTTGAGAAGGTGAAAAAGTTCAGAACTCACGTCGAGGAGGCGGATATCTTGTACATTATGTACGTGCTGCAAACGTCCCTCAAGGTCTTTAAGTTCCTTTTAATTATCATTTACACTGCGGCACTTTCTCCAAACATTGAGATCGTGGTACGCTGCTTGGTCCCTCCCGAGCTGACCGGTTTTGACATCTATTGCTGTAACCACAACAAAGCTCATCTCTTCTCCAAACTGGCCTACTGCTACATTTGCTTCGTGGCCGTCTACGGGATTTTGTGCATCTATACCTTGTATTGGCAGTTCCACCGTCCTTTGAAGATCTACTCCTATGAGCACGTCAGGCTCGAGACAGGCATCAACGACATACCGGACGTGAAGAACGATTTCGCCTTCTTGCTCCACCTGGTGGACCAATACGACGACCTCTACGCGAAACGATTCGCTTTCTTTCTCTCCGAGGTGAGCGAGAGTCGACTCCATCAGCTCAACTTAAACTACGAATGGACCGCCAAAAAGCTGCGCGCCCGTCTGGTTAAGAATGCCAGCGACCGACAGGAGCTCCACCTGGTTCTGTTGCCGGGCCTTCCCGACACGGTCTACGAGTTGTCCGAGATCGAGTCGCTGAAATTGGAGCAGGTTAAAAATGTCTCCATCTCGCCTAATGTGGCTAAGCTGGAGAATCTTCGGGATCTGTCGCTTATCTACTGCAAGGCCAAGGTCCAGCTGCCCGCCTTAAACCACCTCAAAGACCACTTGAAGTTCCTGCGCCTGTGCTTTGAAAGTCTCGATGAGGTGCCTGAATGGATGTACCACCTGCAGCGACTGGAGGAACTGCATCTGAACGGCCCGCTTACCAACGAAGTGGCCCGAAATGCCAACCTGGACTCCCTTCGAGAGCTCACGGCACTGCGGGTCCTCACCCTGCGCTCCAACCTCACCAAGATCCCGACCAGCATCTCTGACGTCGCACAGCAGCTACAGCGTTTAAGCATCTACAACGAAGGCACCAAGATCCAAGCCTTAAGCAGCCTGAAGAAGCTAACCAACCTGGTCTCGCTGGAGTTAGTGGGCTGTGAGTTGGAGCGCATCCCAAGCGCTGTCTTCAGCTTGAGCAATCTGCAGGAGTTGGACTTGAAGGAAAACAAGCTGACCACCGTGGAAGAGATCCTGAGCCTGCAACACTGCCAGCGGTTGGTGACCCTGCGCCTGTGGCACAACAAAATCACCTACATCCCCGATCACATCAGCAAGCTGCTTACGCTGGAGACTCTGGACATCAGCTGGAATAAGCTACGAAAGCTTTCCCAGCGATTGTTCTACTGCACCAAGTTGAGGCACTTGGACGTCTCGCACAACCAGCTCACCACCATCCCGCCCGAGGTGGGCATCCTGCAGGGTCTCCAGTTCTTCTCCGCTGCTTTCAACTCCTTAGAAACCCTCCCGGATGAACTGTTCTCCTGTAAAAGAATAAAGACTTTGAATGTGGGAAACAACTGCTTGTTCTACCTTAGCTCCAGAGTAGCCAACCTGGCCCACCTCATCCGACTGGAGCTCAAAGGGAACCGCCTGGACGGGTTACCTGCGGAGATAGCGGACTGTCCCCTGTTGACCACCAGTGGGCTCGTAGTGGAAGAAAATCTTCTCGAGTTGTGGCCGTCACAAGTGCGCGCAAGGTTGATGAGTAGTAGTTGAGTTGATTCAAAGGGCCATCTTGGCTCATTTGGGATTTAGTTACACATAGAAGCTACAAGTGCATTTTTGGGGGGGCTCATACTGTTTCCCACAGTGTCACATTGCCGCTTTTCAGGTGGCAAACAAGCAGAGTGAGACCGTGAAGGGAGCTTTTCTTTGCACGGAATAATACAGTTTGTGTTCTGTTCAACCAAACGGAGGAAGAAGACTGATTTCATACGTTTAAAACAAGTCAATGAGTGTCATAAAGATGTGGTTGTACATTCATGGCTCTGATTTTGAAATATTTTTTTCATTACATATTACTGAGCAAGGTTTGCATGTTTTTTACTACCTCTACAGCATTTTATATTGAGTGAAATGTAAAAGAAAAAATAAACACAATTATTCAAAACACAAAAAAAATTCCACCACATTTTGTAATGTTTACCACAATTAACAGGATGTTGTTGTTTTTACTGTTATCATTTTTGCGCTAGCATCAAACTAGGACTTTTATGGTTGTTCAGTCCAGACTGCGTTAGTCATGCTGTGACTTGTATGAGGAAAAGCAGGGCAGTTTGTAAACATAACTCAGAGTCAAGCAATGTGCCTGACACTGAACCTTAACATGAATTTTCTTGTTCTCTACCGATTTTTTTTTTTTAGTAGAAGACGAGCAGTGAAAAGAATAATGTGCGATTATAACTGTTGTTTCCTTTGCTTCTCACCCATGTTTTTTAAAAAAAATTAGGCAGCAAAAGAACGATTTTTTTTCAATGAACGAGAGTGAATGAATAACTTCCTAAAGTGATTTGTTCTTTTTTTCAGTTCACATGACTTCAACCAGTATGTGTCGGTAATGCGCATTGAAGCTGGTGCCACCTCGCCGTAAAACAAAAAGAAGAAAATGACGTAACTTCCCGTTCACGAACGAGTTGTGAATTGTTTGTTTTGTTTGTGTGTCCAAGTCCAGTCCTCGAGGGCCACATTCCTCCATGTTTTCCAAGTTTCCCTCGTTAAACACACCTGATTCGATGATCAGGCTCCTGCAGAACGTGACGATGAACTGATCATTTTACACCCCTGCTGAGTGCCAAAAGTCCCAATGATCATGAGCAGCAGGGGGGGGCCCCATTTCAACCCCTTACACTGAGTGCCAAGCAGGGAAGAAATGGGTACCATTGTTATAGTCACTGGTATGACTCGGCAGGGGTTTGAACCCACAACCTCCCAATCTCAGGGCGGACACTCTCCTCTTAGGCCACTGAGCTGGTAAGCACTTGTATCGTTTTTAAATAATGTGTATACCTATATACGCCTAAATATTGTTATCCAATAGATCTACTGCAATTTCACATTAGATTGCTGGTTTGAAATTTGCTTTTGATATTATTATTTTTAATAAATATTTATGTTAAAACTTGTCTGGTGTTTTATTCCTTGTTTCTTTATTCGCCAATTAAAACATAAAAATCAGCTTAATCATGCATTTTATTATTTTTTTTTACCTCGTGTAGTGTTGCTAGGTGTTCGTGTACACAACGTGTTGTGATGTGCTGTGGAGTCTTCACTAATCTAGTCGCTTGTGAGCTGCTCCATAAAACCATACATGTTCCATGGACTGAGAGCAAGGCTTCCATAGGGTAGTGGTTAGTGCTCTGGGTTTTCACCCCAGCGACCTAGGTTCGAATCTCAGTGGGACCAAAAAAAATTTTCACTGATCTAGTCTTCTTGTGAGCTGCTCCATAAAACCATACATGTTCCATGGCCTGAGAGCAAGGCTTCCATAGGGTAGTGGTTAGTGCTCTGGGCTTTCACCCCAGCAACCTGGGTTCGAATATCAGTGGGACCAAAAAAATTTTCACTGATCTAGTCTTCTTGTGAGCTGCTCCATAAAACCATACATGTTCCGTGGCCTGAAAGCAAGGCTTCCATAGGGTAGTGGTTAGTGCTCTGGGCTGTCACCCCAGCGAAATCGAATCTCAGTGGGACCCAAAAAAGTTAGGGTTAGAGCTAGGGTTAGAAGTAGAGTTAGGGTTCGAGCTAGGATTAGAAGTAGAGTTAGGATTCGAGCTTGGGTTAGGGTAGGGTTAGAGTTAAAGCTAGGGTTAGAGTTAAAGCTAGGGCTAGGGTCAGTGCTAGGGTTAGGGTTAAAGCTAGGGCTAGGGCTAGGGTTAGAGCTACGGTTAGGGTTAGAGCTAGGGTTAGGGTAGGGTTGGGTTTAGGATTAGTGTTAGGGTAGGGTTAGAGCTAGGGTTAGGTTTAAAGTTAGGGTTAGAGCTAGTGTTAGGGTTAGGGTT